>NC_079189.1:86831238-87195405 GCF_029499605.1 Hyla sarda
TTCTTCACAAAAAATGACAGTTTTATATCTTTATGTTTGAAGCCTGAAATGTGGCAAAAGGTCGAAAAGTTCAAGGGGGCCGAATACTTTCACTATGCACTGTAAATATATATATATATATATATATATATATATATATATATATATATATATGTGTGTGTGGTGTCCCTGCTTCCTGCGCTTGGGCTGGTGACCAGCTACACGCACTCAAATCCCCTCAGACATGGGCATCCATTTTCCTGGCACATAACTCATTCTCCTGTCAGCTGGTTACCTCGCAGCTTCTGCAGCCAGAGCTTTCAGTCAGGGTTCAGCTCCATTAAAAGACTGCTGCCATCTAGTGTTCATTTCAGATATAGTAATTCATTTTGTTCAGATTCCTTTTCTTCAATTCATACTACTGTCATTAATTTAATAATAAATATATTAATAGCCGAAGTCAATAAACAAATAAATTAATACATAATTCATTTACTAATAAATAAATTATAAATTAGTACTTATAGTAGTATAAGACTATTAAATTAATAATTATTATTAAAATGTATTCATATTTATTCCTAAATTATACATTACATACACATATTTTACAATTACTATACAATACTATTTATCCTTAATTTATTATATTATTTCCTATATTTTCTATCATATACAGTCATGGCCGTAAATGTTGGTACCGCTGAAATTTTTCTGGAAAATGAAGTATTTCTCACAGAAAAGGATTGCAGTAACACATGTTTTGCATTACACATGTTTATTCCCATTGTGTATATTGGAACTAATACAATACAGAAATATGGGTGCACTACTGTGGTAGCTATTGTGGCACTTGTAGTCCGCTGCAGGCATCCTCCATTGTATGCATTTTTATGCTGGGGATCGCCCCTAGCAACAGACTACAAGGGCAGGATCTGCTCCACCAGTATAAATGCACAACCACATTTGGGGTTTAGCACCTCCAGCCATTTGAAACCACGTTTTTTGTTGTTTATATATTGGAACTAAACCAAAAAAGGTAGGAAAAAAAGCAAGTTGGACATAATGTCACACAAAACTCCAAAAATGGGCTGGACAAAATTATTGGCACCCTTAACTAAATATTTGGTTGCACACCCTTTGGAAAAAATAACTGAAATCAGTTGTTTCCTATAACCATCAATAAGCTTCTTACACCTCTCAGCCGGAATGTTGGACCACTCTTCCTTTGCAAACTGCTCCAGGTCTCTCTGATTGGAAGGGCGCCTTTTCCCAACAGCAACTTTAAGATCTCTTCACAGGTGTTCAATGGGATTTAGATCTGGACTCATTGCTGGCCACTTCAAAACTCTCCAGCGCTTTGTTTCCATCCATTTCTGGGAGCTTTTTGAAGTATGTTTAGGGTCATTGTCCTGGGGGAAGTCCCAAGATCTCAGATGCAAACCCAGCTTTCTGACACTGGACTGTACAGTGCAACCTAAAATCTGTTGGTCATCCTCAGATTTCATGATGCCTTGCACACATTCAAGGCACTCAGTGCCAGAGGCAGCAAACCAACCCCAAAACATCATTGAACCTCCACCACATTTCACTGTAGGTACTGTGTTATTTTCTTTGTAGGCCTCATTCTGTTTTCGGTAAACAGTAAACGGATGTGCTTTACCAAAAAGCTCTCTCTTGGTCTCATCTGTCCACAAGACGTTTCCCCAGAAGGATTTTGGCTTACTCAAGTTTATTTTGGCAAAATGTAGCCTTGCTTTTTTATGTCTCTGTGTCAGCAGTTGGTTCCTTCTGGGTCTCCTGCTATAGCGTTTCATTTGATTTAAATGTCGACGGATAGTTTGCGCTGACACTGATGCTCCCTGAGCCTGCAGGACAGCTTGAATATCTTTTGGAACTTGTTTGGGGCTGCTTATCCAACATCCGGACTATCCTGCGTTGACACCTTTCATCAATTTTTCTCTTCCATCTACGCCCAGGGAGATTAGCTACAGTGCCATGGGTTGCATACTTCTTAATAATGTTGCACACTGTGGACAAAGGCAAATCTAGATCTCTGGAGATGGACTTGTAACCTTGAGATGTTTGATATATTTTACTCAATTTTGGTTCTCTAATCCTTAGACAGTTCTTTTCTCCTCTTTCTGTTGTCCTTGCTTAGTGTGGCACACACAGACACACAATGCAAAGACCAAGTGCACTTCTCTCCTTTTTATCTGCTTTCAGGTGTGATTTTTATATTGCCCACACCTGTTACTTGCCTGATGTGAGTTTAAAGGAGCATCACATACTTGAAACAATCTTATATTTCCACAATTTTGAAAGGGTGCCAATAATTGAATCCAGCCCACTTTTGGAGTTTTGTGTGACATCATGTCCAACTTGCTTTTTTTTTTTTTTTACCTTTTAGGTTTAGTTCCAATATACACAAAGGGAATAAACATGTGTATCGTAAAACATGTGTTACTGCAATCCTTTTCTGTGAGAAATACTTAATTTTCTAGAAAAATTTCAGTGGTGTCAACATTACGGCCATGTCTGTATCAACTCTTAAAGGTTGGGCATAATGTGCTTTATGCATGTTCGGAAATGCCAATGCCTCTATATGTATGGAGCGGAAGCGATCCACTCTAATGAAACTGGATCCGCAATTAAAGGGTACCTCTCATTAAAAAAACTTTTGATATATTATAGATTAATGTATGCAGAATAACTTCACAATTGCATGTTATTAAAAAATATGCTTCTTTCTATTTAATTTTCCACTTTGCAGAAATGACCACTAGGGGTCTCCCTACCAGTCCTGGCAGCAAGCATTTCAGACTCATGCTGGAGTCCTAAACACTACGAGCTGCCAGTCTGCTTTGTTCACGAAGGAGAACACTCAGAGCTGCCAGACTGCTTTGTTCACAGCCTGTTTGTCTGTGAACAAAGCAGGCTGGCAGCTCTGAGTGTTTAGGACTCCAGCGTGAGTCAGAAATGCTTGCTGACAGGACTCATCGGGAAAAATACAATAGAAAGAAGCATATTTTTCATTAACATGCTATTGGAAAGTTATTCAACATTCATTAATCTAAAATATATCAAAAGTTTATTTGATGAGAGGTACCCTTTAATCCATTTGCATCTTCAGACTCTACCCTATCTGCTGATAATTATCTGTTTGGGGACTCAAACAATGAAGAGATAAACAAATATGTCAGACAACCATACAAAGGTCTTTCCCCTCCTAGACCAGACAACTTCTCTTTACCACAGATTTCTTATCAACCAACCTCCTTCTTTCCAAGCATAGGGTGTCTATGGAGGGCTAGAGGCCATAGAGGCTTCCCATGACCGAGACCCCTATAGGTAAGTGTTCCTCCATATTCTTCTCAAATACCCGTAAGAGGGAGAATAGCAATTTTTTTTCCATGTCTGGTCCTCGATAACTTCAGACACTTGGATTTTGAACACGGTTCAAGGATGTTCAAACTCAAGTACCTCAACCATTGCTATTTTCAAAATCAGATCACAACCTTCAATAAACCTTCAAATAAAAATCAAGGAACTATGTTCCAAAGGTGCCATAATTCCAGCAATTTATTCTTGATAAAAAAAGGAAGACAGAGGTCACAGACCAGTCATCAACTTAAAATGGCCAAGATAGATCTCAAAGATGCCTATCTCACGGTGCCTATGCACCCTATGTCTCTACCATACTTCCAGTTATTATGGGAAGGTCAAAGTGGCAATTCACCAGCCTGCAATTCGGTCAATACTCAGCCCCTTGGTGCTTCACAACATAATTGAAACCAGTAATCGCTACTTAGAGGGCTCGAGGAGTTCGTCTTATAGTACAGGGTGGGCCATTCATATGGATACACCTTAATAAAATGGGAATGGTTGGTGATATTAACTTCCTGTTTGTGGCACATTAGTATATGTGAGGGGGGAAACTTTTCAAGATGGGTTGTGACCATGGCGGCCATTTTGGAGTAGGCCATTTTGAATCCAACTTTTGTTTTTTATATAGGAAAACATCAAACTTACCGGGAATTTCACAAGAAAAACAATGATGTGCTTGGTTTTAACGTAACTTTATTCTTTCATGAGTTATTTACAAGTTTCTGACCACTTATAAAATGTGTTCAATGTGCTGCTCATTGTGTTGGATTGTTAATGCAACCCTCTTTTCCCACTCTTCACACACTGATAGCAACACAGCAGGAGACATGCTAGCACAGGCTTTCAGTATCCGTAGTTTCAGGTGCTGCAGAATGGGCAAAGCAAAAATTGGAACAGGACCCTCAGTTTACGCAGAAGATTTTGTTCAGTGATGAGGCAAACTTTTATGTGAATGGTGAAGTTAACAAACAAAACCATCGCTATTGGTCTGACACTAACCCACATTGGATAGATCCCTCCAAGACTGTTGGAACACAAAAATTCATGGTATGGGGTGGTATATGGGGTACAAAGATAGTGGGTCCATTCTTCATGAATGGAAACCTCAAGGCCACTGGATATGTGAAATTGCTATGTGATGATGTTTCCCTCTTTATGCACTGAAGCTGATACGTTCCCTGAGTTTTTCCAGCAAGATGGTGCACCACCACATTATGGGTGTCAGGTCCGAGCATTCCTAGGTGAACAGTTTCCTGGAAAGTGGATTGGTTGTCGTGGGCCAGTTGAATGGCCCCCAAGGTTTCCCAATCTGACCCCCTTAGACTTTTATCTTTGGGGTCATCTGAAGGCTATTATCTATGCTGTGAGGATATGGGATGTGCAGCACCTGAAACTACGGATACTGGAAGCCTGTGCTAGCATTTCTCCTGCAGTGTTGCTATCAGTGTGTGAAGAGTGGGAGAAGAGGGTTGCATTGACAATCCAACACAATAGGCAGAACATTGAACACATTTTATAATTGGTCATAAACTTGTAAATAACTCATGAAAGAATAAAGTTACGTTAAAACCAAGCACATCATTGTTTTTCTTGTGAAATTCCTAATAAGTTTGGCCCTCTTCCTATTGAAAAAACAAAAGTTGGATTCAAAATGGCCGACTTCAAAATGGCCGCCATGGTCACCACCCATCTTGAAAAGTTTCCCCCTCACATATACTAATGTGCCGCAAACAGGAAGTTAAGAGTAATATCACCAACCATTCCCATTTTATTAAGGTGTATCCATATAAATGGCCCACCCTGTATATCTGGATGATATTCCCATCATGGCCAGTTTTTTAAATCTCATTCATCTTCACATACATTGGACACTAACCTTACCAATCTCGGATTTCTAATCAATCTCGAGAAGTCAGTTCTTGAACCTTCAAAAAAGTGGAATTTTTAGGATTCCTGGTCTATACTCAATCAGCCATACTGAGTATTCCCCCAAGAAATTAATTTTGAGTTCAATACGATCCCTTTTGAACAAACAATAAGTGGCCCTACGACCCATTGCTCGTATTGTAGGATTACTTTATGCTTCCATTCAAGCAATCTTCCCAGCACCTCTTCACAAGAGGGCACTTTAAGGCTCAATATTTGAGAAATGGCTTGGGTTATTCAGATGAGATATCCCTTAATTTAGACACCAAAGAAGAACTGCTATGGTGGCTTCATCATACCATCTTCAGTTGGTGTCCTGACCCAGAATCTCTGGGCACAGATATATTACTTCAACTTAGGCCATCAGAGACCCTTTATGCATTTCCACCATTTGCATTAATTCCGAGAATTCTCCTATTACCAAATTACAGAAATCGATGATTGACCTGATAACCCCTCTTTGGCCAACCCAATCTTGGTTACGTCAGATTCTGGGAATGTCTATGGATTTTCCTCACATCATACCAATTCATCAATCCATCCTATTAGATCTGTCAGGGAATCCACATCCCCTGATTTTGTCAGACCAATTGTCTCTAGTACCCTGGTTCATCTCACGTGATCAGAACCTGATTTCAATCTTTCACAATCAGCTAGAGATATTCTCTCGGACGTGTGGGCTTCAGGTACCAGATCAGCTTACAGATAAGCCTAAAGATTTGGTCTAATTGGTGCATACAACGGGATTTTGATCCCATACATGCATCTATAACCCAAATCATCAATTTCCTTTTAGATTCTTTTGATGTGGTAAAGCTATTGTACTTTTAATGAATATCGTTCAGCCATCTCTCTTTACCATGCACCCTTTAATCTGCAAGTTATTGAAAGGTATTAAATATAGAAGACCCCCTGCCCTAGGTATCAATCTACTTGGGATGTCACAGTACTCTTAAATTTGATCAATTCATGGGAAGATAATGATTCCATACGATTTAAAATTATTATCTTAAAACTCAATGCTATCTTATCTGATTTCTTTTAAGAGTCTTAGACGTTAGAGCTTTAGATATTTCTCACAGCCAATTTTCCCCTCAAGGAGTTATATTTTTCCATAATTAAACAAACTAAGACTAACCTTCGCACGTTTTTTTACCCAGCTTTTCCTCATCAAGAAAATGTATATGTTGTTTGTTGCTTGAAGTCTTACAAACTGAAAACGGAAACTCTTAGGAGTCACTTGACTTCTCAATGACTTATCTCCTTTTGCCGACCTCATTTTTCGCTATCTCCTCCAACTTTAGCGAGGTGGATCAGACAAGTCATGTCTCTAGTAGGTATCAATACTTCCGTTTTGGGGCCCATTCAACTAGAAGTGCAATGTACACTAAAGTTAGAGCAGGAGGCTCTTTGGCATATATATTGAAAGCTGCTTATTGGTCATCAGAATCCACATTCAAAACTTCTTATTTTAGACCCACACATTTCTATGTCTTTATTTTAACTTTAGATTTATGATTATATATATTTTCATTAATGTATAAGCTTTAAACAAGCATAATGTGAGTCTCCTGTCTTGTTACAAAATTGGAGATTTTCCCCCCCTTGGTGACTTGGTAAAATATAGATTTTATTAAAGACAGGAGACGAGCATTATCCTTCCCATGTACCTGACCCTATCTATTAAAAATGTTTGTTTCCTTCTTTCAGTCTAAACAAGTTACAACTCTGGGTTTCTGGTTATTTCTTCTTATATAATGAATCACTCTTCCTTAAAGGAGATATCCATTGGTGAAAAACTTATCACCTATCCTAAGGTTAGGGGATAAGTTTCAGATTGCGGGGGGTCCGACCGCTGGGGCCCCCCACAATCTCCTGTATGGGGCCCCGACAGCCCACGGAAAGGGGGCGTGTTGACCACCGCACGAAGCGCCGGCTAACATGCCCCCTCAATGCAACTCTATGGCAGAGCCGGAGCACTGCCTTCATCAATCTCCAGCTCTGCCATAGAGTTGTATTGAGGGGGCGTGTTGGCCGCCGCTTAGTATGGTGGTCAACACGTGCTATCTGGCCAGTTATTCAGGGCCCCGTACAGGAGATCACGGGGGGGGGGCTCCAGCGGTTGGACCCCCCCCACGATCTGAAACTTATTCCCTATCCTTAGGATATGGGATATGTTTTTCACCACTGAACTACCCCTTTAAGTTGACCTGCAATTGGTTCCAGTTCCGTTCATTCTGTTTTCAACGCGAGAACTTCAACTTTATATTATTCTCATCTACCACTTCATCAAAGAAAGACGAGGGGCTTCACCTGAGGGGTCCTTATATTCACCTGGACTGTACTATTACTGATTAAATACTGGACTTAATGTACTGCTTCAACTTTTTTCTTGCTAACTGTTTATTAACTCTTCTTTGTTTGCTGTTATCAATTCAGTAAAGAAAGAATTTAGCATAATGCTCATCTCCTGTCTTTAATAAAATCTATATTTTCCATCACCAAGGGTAAGAAAATCTCCAATTTTTAACTCTGCCTGATTCCTCCTTTACTGAATGTACTCTTCTGTGACAACAGAGATTGTTTACTCTGCCTGATCCCTTAGTATCATATAAACTCTCCATTTATTGACTTATCCGACTTCCTGTTGCCATGCACTGCTGTCCCTTTTTCTGTTGCCGACACTAGGACCACACTTGGGAAGCTACTTGGTATCCTCTAGAAGGGAAAATCCAGTTCCTGCATCCTGGAGTGGCATGCAAGATGAAAACCTAGAGGGTACTTAGACTCCGCTCCTGTCCCTGACCCAAAGCCAATCCAGTTGGGCAGCACAACGGCTCCACACCCATTACATTTCATCCAGCACTGACAAACTCAATCCAAAACTTTAGTTTATAATTTGAGAAGTCACGAGCAGCATGTTGCTTCTAAGTTGCATTGAGGTTGCCATGAATAGCAAAACTTAAAAGGAATAAAAATATATTTTTCTATGATTGATTTCTATTAGGGTTATGAAAGAAATTGATCTTTTTGAGGTAAAACTTTTATATTTATTTACATTTATGCCCAATAACTATTTTTTCCCAGCCTCCATGTGGCACCACCACCAGATAATAAGTAGTTATCTGGTGAAGAATTTTTGGTGCATTGTAGCTGATCATTGGTATAAATTTACATATCAATACAAAATAAGTATTTGCACATAAATATGTGATAGGCAGTAGACTAACTTGCAATTGTTGATGGGGTGAAGTTTACAGTGAGAGTTAGAACAGGGAACACTTAAACGAATGGATGGGCAACCAACTTCAACGTCGAACTTTAACTGAGGAAGGAATGACTTGGGCACCAACAGAGTTTGTTCCAACCCCGTGCAAATGTATTGTCCCCATATGTAAACATTTCCCATTGTCAATATTTCACTCTCTTGTACAGCTATACAGTGGAAAGAAGAAAGTATTTGTCAAACATCAAGAAAGCATTGCAACAAAGCAGCACCCAGCATCCCCTACAAATTCTAGAAGACCCCCTAATCCCATCTCCATTACACAGCAAGATTTTAATATTCCCCACTGCACGTAAAGAAGAATGAGTGCTTTGTAACTAGATGAACACTTACAGTTCACATTACTGATAAATACAAGTGCGATCACGCTGTTCTCATGAACATAACCTTCTGATTGAAAAAGACCTTGTGTGAACTGCACCAGTACTTTAGCTGGTTCAGAGAAAGGCAAAATAATGTGCACCTCTAATGAATACAAAGTACTCCAATTGCTATTTAGTGATAGACAGGGAATGAGAGTTTAAAACTAACCTTAAAAGTTTAATTGAAAAAGTAAGTTTATTAACTGTACTGTGGAGAATCCTTTATCATGTCTTATTGCTAAGGTATGTGATCTCCCAGTCGACTAATTACATGATTATGGCTACTGATATAGAACCTGTCACCTTTTCTTTCTTTGTTAGGCATGAGAAAAGGAAGTGAAGAGCCGAGAGGTTGCTGCGCAGTGCCTGTAATAGATTGAATGGCACAGTGGATAACATTACCACTATTTACTACAGCGCTGGGACCATGTATAAAATCCAACCAAGACATGTAGGTTTGCTCAGGGCGCCAAACTCATAAAATGTTACAGTGATCTAAGTGCAGTGCAGTAGAAACACATCAGGTGCGGGGTGGGGGATGTTATGGGCCAGGTGTTGCAGCTGTAATGCAAAACTATATTTGAATTTACACTATGTGCTTTCACACACCCACCACACACCCATTTTCAGTGGGTAGTCTGCAACATATACAAATTATGTGAATTTGCTGCTGTGGGTATCATTGGGGATAGGTTGATTTAGAAAAAAAAAAAAACTATTGTTGAATGTATTAACAAAAATGTGCAAGTGCGATCTGCAGCATTACTGAACCAGAATCCTGTAGAATTAGTTTAGGTTTTTCCTTAAAAAATCTGCACCCATCTTGTTTGAAAGCATCCTAAATCATATTGAGACAAGGACTGCGACTCAGAATACATTATATATATATATATATATATATATATATATATATATATATATGTATACAGGGTGGGACATTTATATGGATACACCTTAATAAAATGGGAATGGTTGGTGATATTAACGTCCTGTTTGTGGCACATTAGTATATGTGGGGGGGGAAACTTTTTGAGATGGGTGGTGACCATGGCGGCCATTTTGAAGTTGAGCATTTTGAATCCAACTTTTGTTTTTATGGGTGGTGACCATGGCGGCCATTTTGAGGGTCATGTGACACATCAAACTTATTGGGAATTTCACAAGAAAAACAATGATGTGCTTGGTTTTAATGTAACTTTATTCTTTCATGAGTTATTTACAAGTTTCTGACCACTTATAAAATGTGTTCAATGTGCTGCCCATTGTGTTGTATTGTCAATGCAACCCTCTTCTCCCACTCTTCACACACTGATAGCAACACCGCAGGAGAAATGCTAGCACAGGCTTCCAGTATCCGTAGTTTCAGGTGCTTCAGAATGGGCAAAACAAAAATTGGAACAGGACCCTCAGTTTACGCAAACGATTTTGTTCAGTGATGAGGCAAACTTTTATGTGAATGGTGAAGTTAACAAACAAAACCACCGCTATTGGTCTGACACTAATCCACATTGGATAGATCCCTCCAAGACTGTTGGAACACAAAAATTGATGGTATGGTGTGGTATATGGGGTACAAAGATAGTGGGGCCATTCTTCATCAAAGGAAACCTCAAGGCCACTGGATATGCAAAATTGCTACATGATGATGTGTTTCCATCTTTATGCACTGAAGCTGGCACGTTCCCTGAGTTTTTCCAGCAAGATGGTGAACCACCACATTATGGGTGTCAGGTCCGAGCATTCCTAGATGAACAGTTTCCTGGGAAGTGGGTTGGTCATTGTGGGCCAGTTGAAGGCCATTTGGGGTCATCTGAAGGCAATTGTCTATGCTGTGAAGATACGAGATGTGCAGCACCTGAAACTACGGATACTGGAAGCCTGTGCTAGCATTTCTCATGCGGTGTTGCTATAAGTATGTAAACAGTGGGAGAAGAGGGTTGCATTGACAATCCAACACAATGGGCAGCACATTGAACACATTTTATAAGTGGTCAGAAACTTGTAAATAACTCATGAAAGAATAACATTTCGTTAAAACCAAGCACATCATTATTTTTCTTGTGAAATTCCCAGTAAGTTTGATGTGTTCCATGACCATCTTCCTATTGAAAAAACAAAAGTTGGATTCAATATTGGCCGACTTCAAAATGGCCGCCATGGTCACCACCCATCTTGAAAAGTTTCCCCCTCACATATACTAATGTGCCACAAACAGGAAGTTAATATCACCAAACATTCCCATTTTATTAAGGTGTATCCATATAAATGGCCCACCCTTTATACATATATATATATATATATATATATATATATATATATATACGTGGTATCCCGGTACCGGATTGTATCAGTTACCTTGTGGTGAGGTCCCCAAAGTAAGAGTCCCTAGTTACCGATGGGGTCCTCATCTATAGTTAGCCCCTTGTCACCCCTTAAATAGTTAAAATATTCAAATTCTAAGTGTATATAATGTATACTTACCTTGTTGTAGGGTCGCAGGACCTGCGGGTCACGTGATGTGTTCCAAAACTCTATGGTTTTATGGTTCAAGGACCTTTGGAGGAAGTCAGGTGATCGCCCACCATGCATTGTAATGGTGAGTGACAGCTGACTCGGACCAATCCAAAACGGCCCTGCCCATATAAGGGAGCGGCGGCCATTAAGCGCTCTCTTTCCTCGTGGGCTGCTGATAGAGGAGGATCTGCGCAGCTCTCGTCAGCAGTGACTAGGCCCAAGCCTTGCTCTTACAGAACTGTGAGTTATCTCAATCCCTCTTAAGTCTGCAAGATCACCGTACCTAAACAGACACCTAAATCCGGACGGATCTCTGCATCAATCCTAATTCTAATAACCTTTTGGATAAGCTAATGGTCCGCGGCATCTGTCAATCACTGCTGTACTACATAGAGTCTGCATTGCTAAGACTTGCTGTTAATTGGATGTACCGCAAGTACCTCAGTAAAGTTTATGCAAGTTCAAGTTCATCCCTATTGTGGACCTTCATTCATTTAAGCACGCACCTATCGTTTCTGGGAAGGGTGGCGATAGGCCGAAGATTTACCTCAGCGTATTAACCCTCACCCTGGCGTCACAAGTGACAGGGGTTAAATTAACCCCTCTTATACTGAAGCAACACCCCAACTACACTACACCCCCAAGGCCCTACCACACACACACACACACACACATATCTATATATATATATATATATATATATATATATAATGTGTGTGTGTTGTTTTTTGTAATAAAGCATCATCACTGCATATTAAAAAGGTCTGTAACATTGTATATTTTATATATTTTTTATTTTATTTAGCACCTTCTCAGCTTGCTGTCAGCAAATGGGAAAAAACGAATCTCATTAATATACAAAGGTTTATAACCTCTACAGACGTAATATTTTTAAGTGATCTAACCAAGTTTTCAGGTAACTGATTGGAACCCCATGACACAATCCAGGGAAGCCAATAAGCTAATATGACAAGCAGGGCCTTCTGAAGGCTGTACCAGCAAAGCAGCAATCTAACTGACCAATGCTATTCAATAGCATACCATTGATCAGTATAAACAATCCAATGATTGCTTTTAATAGGCCCCTATGTGGACTTCAAAAGTTAATAAATATATATATATATATATATATATATACACACACAGTGGTCCCTCAACTTACAATGGCCTCAACATACAATAGTTTCAACATACAATGGTCCTTTCTGGACCATTGTAACTTGAAATCAGACTCAACATACAATGCTACGGACAGTCCAGATCTGAGAAATGTGTCAATGGCCGGAAGAACTGACCAACCACAATGGGCATTTTACTAGTAAAACACCTGTATTACTGAAGCTTATGCACTGAACTAGAGTACAGGGAGGTATTACATGTTCTGTACTACTCTTTACCTGTTTCAGGGTTAGCTGCTCCTATGGACATTAGGTAAGGACATTGCATGTTCTATATAGGACCCTGAAGAAGCTCCTGTCCTCTACATAAACAGTAATTTACAGCTTCCAGCAGCTCTTTCTTAGGCCATGTTTCCACTTAGCCCATTTTGGCATTTTTTTTGTGTGAAAAAAAACCCCACTGTGGCCAGATGTTTGCTGCAAATCTATAGGGAACTGCAACATGTCATATCCTCTTGCCATTTTTCAGTTTGGCGCTTTTTTTATCCTTTTGGCATTTTTTCACTCCTCTTTGATGTTTTCCTGTTCGTTGGCAGTTTTTTTTTTTAAATCGCAGCATGTTGAGACTATGGCGTTTTTTTCACTGAAATTGTGGTCGGCTCCTTACATGACAGTGCACTCAGCCTATCGCCGGCCGCAGCGGGACATCGCTGCGGCCGGCGATACGCTGACCGCATTGTGACGTTCAGAGGATAGGAAGCACACTATTGAATATGTTCAGTTCTATTATTTTGTAAGTATGTGTAATCATATAAGTTTCTACATGATGGGCACTTGACACCTCGATGGAATGTTTTCAGTTTTTCCAGACACATGCATGGGTTTTCAATGGGGGGAAGGATGATGACCAATGCTAGACTTCTGTGGAAATGGCTTTCCCCCTAGAGAACAAAAGGTTTGGGTAGCTGAAATACAACTGCCCAATCTTTGTCTTTCCAAACACCTGTGTCAGGGTCAGATAGTGAGCCAGTCTCATTGAAATCATGAAAGGAAATCATGGTAGTTAAGAAGACATGTATCTAATGTGTATAGCCTGCTTTACATTGAGTCATGTTTACTCGCTGATTTGGTTACATTAAAGGGGTAGACAACCTATAGACAACACAGCTATTCCTTCTCTGGGAGACCTGGACGTCCATACATTACATGGATAGCAATTCAGTTGAATAGCTATAACAGTATGTTATGCTAGAATTGAGCACCCAGACCCAGTTTTTCCGATTATAAAAGTTGTGGTGACTGCCTGATTTCTGTGCGAGCTTCATTTTAAAAAGTAGTTGTCTATATAAGCCCTTTAGACCTTGTATGAAGAAGCTGCAATGTTGCACAATACAACCTCAACTGCTGAATATTGATGAAGTATACTGCTGGATTTTCAAGAACCTAACAAATATAAAAAACAATGGTAATTTTGCCATCCCTTGACCAAGATTTGATAACATTGCACGGTTGATGGGGTAGTGGATTGATATTATTTCCTATTTAGGCCATACCTTTATAAAGAAAGATGATGACAGTAACAGCAATTCTATGAAACTGCAAAAATTCCATCTTGCAGGCCAAATGGTGTTTTGAGATAACATACATTTATTATTTACACACGACCCAGCATGTCAGGATAACAGCCTCTGCTGAAAATTATTCCCTTTCAGATAAGAGCAGCTGGGAAGATTAAGATGTCCTTTGCAAAATGTTCAGAAGAGACAAGGAAATGCTCCAACCGCAGGCATGGGGAAGATTTAATCTTTTATGACTAGATATGGTATTTAAATTGGCTTGGAGGGTTGAATCCTAACTATTGGGGGGGGGGGTTACATTTGTAGCTAAAAATACTCCTGTAATGATCTGTCTTTTGTATGTTCTTGTAGATACATGTGGCTGAACCAATCTGACATGTCCAAGTCAGGAAAAGCATTAGTATGTAAAAAGGAACATGCAAAACAAGATGGCAGCCCAGGCACATTTTAATATACATGTCTAGTTTTTTGTTTTTCTTTTACTGTTGCCACTAGGAAGCCAATGTGGCAACTGCTACAGTATTCTGATTCTGTTATGTGTTCTCTAGGCTTTTTTGACTGCCTTTGGCTTTTTTGACAGCCGTCACGCCCCCTCCCATAGACTTGCATTGAGGGGGAGGGATGTGATGTCATGAGGGGGTGGGGTTATGACATCACAAGCTCCCGGCACCGGCTCCAGTGTTTGAAACAGTTTGTTCTAAACGCTGAGCAGCGGAGTACCCATTTAACCTATGTACCTCCATGGTGGTATGACGAAAGGAACAGAACTTGGACATGTCTGTCATTTAGTTGACATCTCTATCCCATTTACTCCATATATATGAGCGTTCAGGTTGGCCAAGAATTCATGTGTTGTGAATGAGCAGAGAGCCACTCTGATGGCGGCTTATCTCTAAGAAAACAAAAGTAATAGGCAGATAAAATCAAACATGTCCACTCTTTGTGATGGGGAAGAGTCTGGAGAACCCCATACATGTTAGAGAGCCATCTAGTCCTGCCAAAATTGTGGGGTTGGACAACTGTAATCGAAGAGAACTTAGAGGGTTCAGAAAAATGGCACCTCATGTTTTAGATTCTTTGCATGAGACAACACCTTAGCAACTGCCCTGTTAAATTGCCCATGTACAAAAATAATTACAAACCTGATACTTTACCATAGTGATACGACTAATCATATTATAACTAAGCAACTAAAGGATTTTACTGTAATCCATAAAATGCCATATAAACTGGACGCAGAAGTTGTGCACCTTTGTCTACATAAGTCTAAGAAGGGCTTGTGATATTGGACGACTGTGCTGCACCATGTTCTATTAAGTACACTGTACTAAAGAACATTCTAGTAGAATCTATTATTCTTGCAGATGATTACTTCAAAAGTAAAATTGTGTTTGCATAGACCAGGTATGACAGAATACAAAGTAGCTGCATGGTAGAAATCTCCATAATGTGATATTCAATTAGATATTTATTTTAATGTCCTTGCAGGTTCCTTGAAGGCCAGATGATGGCCTCCTGTCTGCCATGTACAGAAGCCTGTGATGTCCAGCCATAGGCTGCAGTATAGTATAACGGGAAAAGTAAAAAGTAAAAAAAAAAATGTTTTTCAATAAGTACAGAGGAGCTGGAGAGAGTTCAAAGATGGACAACCAGAGTCATTTATGAAATGTGTCGGAATAATTCATAAAATGATGAACACTTATGAATTGTGTCCAGAAGAAAAATATCAATTGTGCGTATGTGACCTATACAGAGCAATTCACACGACCTTGGCTAATTTAAAAATAAACCCCAGGTCTTTCATCAAGTTCTGTGATCTAATGGTGCACAATTGGATACTAGATATCAATCTAGTCAAATAGCAATGATGTAGTAATTAAAAGAGAAGTCTCCTCCTACAACATTTTGAAAAAATTATCCTCTAGGAGCACCTCGCAATCTCCTGTACGGGCCCTCGGCTCCACCCCGGGAGCGGCACTTCACAGCCCATGTCTGAAGCCGGGGCTGCCATGCCCTCTCCATATATTTTTATAGGAGAGCCAAGGATAGCCAAATGGCTCTCCCATATCCCCTTTAAATACAGAGTAACACCAACAATAACCACAATATGGCAACCCAGCTGAATCAGCATAGTAACATGATCAACAAGCATGCAACCATATAATGCAATGAAACAAACGGATATTTTCTCTACTCAAGAACAAATTACTTTACATAGACATTATTGATTATATTATTAACTTAAATTTAGGAAAGATTTTCAAATCGGATATTGATATGAATTTGTATGGATTGATTGGGTGAATAAATCATTTTTTTTCACGTATTGTAATGGATTAAAGTGAGACTGGAGCAGACTGAGTACCCGCCCTGGGTCCATTGGACTAAAAGTCCTCCACAGTGCCGCTTTACCTATCCTAAGTATATATTGTAATACTCCAACCGCTATAGCGCAACTGTTTATTAATAAGGCTCTATAAAGAATATACCAATCCTCCATCCATTTCCTTTAGCACATACATCATAATTAGTATTACGTATGGAAGAATTATATATATAAATGTATATTTTTTTCCCCTATTTGTTTATTTTACATTAGAACAAAAAAAAATCTGCACTGTTAGTATTAGGGATTAGGGTTTAATTTGCTAGTCATTTTTCTGCCATGTCCATTCTTCAATGTATTATCTCTTTTAGAATGGTACCACGCATCATATAGTTTTCCGACTTGCTGATAGCCTGCTCTCTTAAGGTAGGTCAAAATTTGTTTGGTTGGCATTTAAATTATCCTCACGCCTGACCTCACCTAACATTTTCCACTCTCTAACAGTCTCTGTTTTCCATCTATGCACGCCTGGAAGAGCCTAATTTTTATAACACTACTTAAAAAGAGTTATAGCAACATGTCACAGAATTACATTGTTATATCTGAATTTCTGACTTTTATGAGAAGGTCTGAGCAATTTTCTTGAGCTCCATTCGGTGCAGTTAAATCTGTATTTCTTGCTCTTTGCAAGCCAGAACTGACAAGCTTATCTGGGTCAAGTCCTAAGATTTTTATGATCCTAAATAATTCACAACAAATGTTTTTCTTCTTCATTCTTAATGTGATTTTGATGTTCCTCTGTGGTTAAAACGTGTTAGTAAATTATGTAAGTTGTAATTTAATTTGCAGAAGGCTAACTCTAGAGGCCAATTGAGTAAAGTAAAATTTAGCGTGATGGACAACAGCATTAGCATTATATTGTTTGGAGAAATCTAGAGATTTACAATATTAGAATCTTTACATGTTTCTTAGATTTCCTGGTGAAAAACCTGGTAAATATTTAAGGCCCAATTCTACCCTTATAAAATGTGTATGAATGAGGTCAACATCTACGGATGACTATTTTTATAAAATAAAAATGAAAAAACTGCCCTTAAAGGGGTACTCCGCTGGAAAAGTTTTTTTTTTTTTTAATGAACTGCTGCCAGAAAGTTAAACAGATTTGTAAATTACTTCTATTAAAAAAATCTTTATCATTCCAGTACTTATTAGCAGCTGCATGCTACCGAGGAAATTCTTTGCTTTTTGAATTTCTTTTTTGTTTTGTCCACAGTGCTCTCTGCTGACACCTCTGTCCGTGTCAGGAACTGTCCAGAGTAGCATAGGTTTCCTATGAGGATTTTCTCCTGCTCTGGACAGTGCCTGGTACGGGCATCAGGTTTCAGCAGAGAGCACTGTGGACAAGACAAAAAAAGAAATTCAAATATAAAAAAAAATCTTTATCCTTCCTGTACTTTTTAGCAGCTGTATGCTACAGAGGAAACTCTTTAATATGTCATTTACAAATCTGTTTAACTTTCTGGGACCAGTTGATAAAAAAAAAAAATGTTTTTCATCGGAGTACCGAGTACATCGGAGGTTTTTTCATGGTCTTGGAATTTTAAAAGCAAATGTTTTGCAGTAAAGCTTCCCATGGAAAACTGTCACCAACCCAAAATGCCACACCGGTGCCCTTTAGCTAACCTAACTAAATCTAGCTAACCTTTATAGTCATCGAATTTTGGTTTATCATGCAGATCCCCATGTGCATTATAACACTGCCAACATAGGAATTTTGCTACTATGAGTCACTTTTGTTGAGTTGTAATTTAAGGGGTTTTCTAGCCAATGAATCACAGGGCCTGATCCAAATATTGGGGCAGCCATGTTTTCACACTTGCAATGTGGTCAGCAGACATTTAAAGTGTACCCGTCAGATCCAACAATTTTTTTTTTTAAATATATCACTCAATACCTAATCCTGACCATGGACATGTAATTTTTATGTGTCTAGCACCTTTATTTATTTTATTACACTTTTAATTTAGCTCACTAGTCTGAATTCCTCTCAAAGGGAGGGGGCAAGGCCTCACTGTGTAGATCACTGCCCCCTCCCTCAGTATGCTGTCTGCTCACATCTCCCCTAGCATTAGCAAAGCTACAACTCCCAGTTTGTCCTCACTGACAGTAGCAGGACACAAGCTGACAGTGGGAGGATTTTTCCTCCAGCTGTGAGCCCTGCGCTCACAGCTGTCAATCAAGGAAGTGGGTCCATGACATAGGTGATGATGCATGGACACAGCAGGACTAGTATGTGTCCAAGCAGGCAGGGGGGGCAGTTCTTTGACTGGCTTTTTCAGTAAGAAATACTGAAAGTTTTCTAATGAAAGTAATTGCAGTATCTGACAAGGCCCATTTAAGCTTATGATGCCCGTATAACATACAGAAAGTAGCTGTAATATAGTATGCATATACTTCTATTGTGTATTTCTATCCGCCACCAACTTTTATGTAGATATACGGATGTACCCACTATATTGGCGCCGCACTGTTCTGTTAGTTTAGCAGTCTTTTGTCAGACTCCCTAAACAGTACTGTAGGGAGGATATGCACACAGAACTGTGGTCATCAGACCTCACTGTACATTCATCAGGTTGGTTGGGAGGGCACAGAAAAAGTAGTGAATAGCTATGTACACAGGACAGTCCATGCATTGCCGCTCATGCAAATTGTCTATGCTGAGAAGTACCATTTTATTATGGCATTGCAAAGATATGAGAATCAGCATGCTCCATCTGACTCCATATTACAGAGCTCCACCAGGCATAGATGGGAATATCAATGTGAGTGTGACTAAGCAATATATAACACCAAGGTAATACACAGAGTATCTATTGCTCCATACTACAAAGCTGTAAGGACTCTGTACATCTCTATATAAGACTTCATGTACACAGCATAAGTCTGTCCATACAAATGCTATATCACTTTTTTCTATAGTAAAATCAAGCAAAATCAGCTCTCCCACAACGGACTCACTGCAGCTCGGACAGGGGCGGATTCACCGGTACGTAATCAAGAAGGAAGGAGTCCAGCGCAGCTATTCCAACAGATATGCGGTTTATTTCATGCAAGCAGAACACAAGACAATCATGGAGGTGACGTGTGTTGGCCGGTGGCACCCGAACTTACTCGTACAAAGGTAAGACTGCCATGTTTCACTTTATAAGGGGGAGGAGATCTGAATCGGAAAGGGATTCACCTGTGGGATCCCTCCTGGTCATCCGAGAAACTCACCTCCCTACCTCCTAAGGAGAATCACAATAATAAAGGCAAAGACATGAATACAAAAGGACTACAGAAACTTCAAAATGTGAACCGATACCATATATCGTTCAAAAGAACTTGCAATTGATATTGTGAAAACACTAACAATTTTATTATACATATAAATAGAAATATTAAAACATGTCAGATGTTAAAAACACATTGTATTGGTTTTTAATACTTTTTACATTTAGTAATTGAAAATGTATGTATTTTATATATTTTATATTTATAATTTTTTTATAATTTTTTTAAGTTTTTTATTTTATTCCAATTTTTAGTTTTTTGGGTAGGATTGCTGCACTATTATATATGCCACAAAATAAGCTCCCAGACATCTGATTTGATGAAGGCAAGATGGTTTTCATAGAGAACATCCCTCATTGCACTAATTTACCTATTTGAGTCATTGCAACAGACTAGTAATCTTGATATATGGACACTAATCCATTGCTTTCAAGAAAGAGTAGAAATAATAAGAAATGGGGGTTGTCTGGGGCAATATTTCTATGTTTAATCGTGTGCAGGGTGGCCAGTCCCCACAGCTCAGCACTCCTTGTTCTCTGTTCCAACACATAGGAAATGCCATTCACTAGGAAATCAACTATTCTCTAGCTGTGGGGCAACCAGGTGTTTAAGACCTGTGTGCAGAGGCGTAGCTAGTAGCTTCTGGGCCCTGATACAAAATCTGCAACCGGGCCCCATATGCCAATTATAATGCTGGTCTCTTATGGGGCAGATGTGCTTTGGGGCCCCCTTAGGCACCAGGGCCCCAATGCAACTGCTACCTCCGCTACCTCTATAGCTACTCCTCATGAAGATTAGCAAGAAGCAATTAATAAAAAAGTTTAATCTATAGGTGAGCACATACACATAAATAACTTACTATATACACATTACTTCTGATACTGTACCATTTCTTATAACAATGTAGGGCAGAAACCATGCTCCCATAAACTTCACTGCACAATCTACATGTGCTACAGCCTTTGCATCACAATACTATTGGTCAAGTCTGATGCTCTGTTATTTTATTTCTATCAAGTTATGAATAACAATAAAGCTCCACCAACCCTAATCCCGCCCTTCCTTGCAGTGCTATCAGCTCTCCCATTCATAACATGTTTGCCTATGGAGGAACATGTAACCATACAGGCCACTCGTTTGTTGATCGCAGTAGATGCCTATGGATGAGATATGAGTATGGTAACATGTAAAGCAGAAAAGTAAGAAACAACAGCACAGCAAGGTGGGAAGCCTTAATTTACCCTTTAGGAACAGACTGAATCCTGTGAAAGAAGCAGACGGGCTCAGAGATTGCATGTTTACAGTTCAAACTTGCTCTTTCCTGGACATAGCAATAGCTAAATCATGTCCCCCCTTTCTGTGTTTCATCTTGGTATCTCTGTTACTAGAGACAGAATTTCCCTAACAACAGGCAGCACACAGCAGAGAAGTGTGACACCTAGTGGCCAAGACTAAGAAATCCTTTTTGTTACAAATATGTTACAAAACACATAGGATATTAAATGAAGGTAAGTTGTTTGAAATGACAGTGGCCATTAAAAGTCTCCTTACTCCATATTATTTACTATTCAAATACTGAGGTAGTAAGGTTGCTGGAGGAGCATGGGTATACCACTAAAATGGAGTAAAATGGCATTTCTTTATTCCAGGGAAAAAAATTTATATCAACTGGCTCCAGAAAGTTAAACAGATTTGTAAATTACTTCTAATAAAAAATCTAAATCCTTCCAGTAGTTATCAGCTGCTGAAGTTGAGTTGTTCTTTTCTGTCTGACAACTGTGCTCTCTGCTGACACCTCTGCTTGTCTCAGGAACTGTCCAGAGTGGAAGTAAAATTCCATAGCAAACCTCTAATACTTGAGACAAGCAGAGGTATCAGCAGAGAGAAATGTTGTTAAAAAAAACTCAACTTCAGCAGTTGATAACTACTGGAAGGATTAAGATTTTTTAAATCTGACCATTGTAACTTTAAGCATTAATAACTTTGGAATGCTTTTACTTTTCATTCTGTTTCCGAGATTGTTTTTCTGTGACATATTCTACTTTAACAAAGTGGTAAATTTTCGACGTTATTTGATGAAAAATTAGAAAATTTAGCATTTTTTTACTTTGAAGCTCTGCTTATAAGGAAAATGGACATACTAAATGAATTATATATTGATTCACATAAGCAATGTGTCTACTTTATGTTTGCATCATACAGTTGACATGTTTTTACTTTTGGAAGACATCAAAGGGCTTCAAAGTTCAGCAGCAATTTTCCAATGTTTCACAAAAGTTTCAAAATTGGAATTACCCCATATGTGGATGTAAAGTGTTCTGCGGGTGAACTACAATGCTCAGAAGAGAAGGAGCACCATTGAGCTTTTGGAGAGATAATTTGGTTCGAATTGAAGTCGGGGGCCATCTGCATTTACAAAGCCCCCCGTGGTGCCAGAACAGTGGACACCCCACATGTGACCCCATTTTGGAAACTACACCCCTCACAGAATTAACTAAGGGGTGCAGTAAGCATTTATACCCCACTGGCGTTTGACAGATCTTTGGAACAGTGGGCTGTGCAAATGAAAAATTAATGTAATGTCCGTTTATTTGTTTTGGTATTTTTCTGTTTAGGTGTGTATTCAAACACTAATTTGTTCAGAGCAGTTTGCTATTCCACCTGGATAGGGAATAGTTAATGCTCTGAAAGAATGAGAATTTAGCCAGAGTTCTCCTGCATTCTGGTTCTGATTATTGAGTGCACTACTACTATGTCTGTGCAATATTCTGACTATATCTGCTTGAGCATTTACCTTGTATTTATCTTGTCATTTTATCTGGGTTTTTAGCCATTGTTATATAGCATGCTCCTTGTATTTTAGTCTGTGTTACATAAGTCAGTTTTAGGATTATGTTTGTTCATTCTTCTCTGTCGGTGTTCACACTGAGTCTAGCTTGTACCCTGTGCTCTGTATGTTATTTTCCTGTTTGGTATTCTGGAGTCTATTCAGACTCATCCGGTTCTAGTCTAGTGTTTCATGTATTTTATTTATGTTTCCTACTGGGTCAGCATTTTGTCCACATGGGGGAGTGTGTCCACTGGCCAGCAGCCTATTTGGCTTATTATTAATGGCTACTCCTATATTGGAGTGGGGAGTCCAGTTTGTATGTTCTGTGTCCCAGTGTGAACAGTGTCCTATATTTAAATCCTGTTTTGTTGATCTGATCTTTGTCCTTTGTACTTGTACCTGTTTGTGAACAGTGTTCTATGTTACCTGTTCAGTTTAGTGTTTTGGCTCTCAGTTCTTCTGTTTATCCCCTTCATCTCCTGGATTCTTCTGTATACTCTTATCATGCCTAGTCTTGTTCTTTTTATCATGTCTGCCGTTTATCTGATATCCGGTTTATGAACTGTTTGTTAATACACAATATTCAGTTGTTTGTGAGTTTATATTCTGCCCTGTTAGTATTTGTATTTTGTCTGGTATATCTGGTTGTCTAGTAATTTTCTGTTTCTGTTCTGGTCTGTGACCGACTATGTATATTATGTGTTTTTATGCCACTGTACTTTAGCGCAGGAAGGGACCGGCGCCCAGTTCTAGATCCACCAGTTAAGGTGGATGGGCAAGTAGTCAGGGAGAGTGGTTTTAGGGTCAGTTTAGGGCTCACTCTCCCTGTCCCCCTGGTCGATCCCTAATAATGAAATTTTTCATTTTCATGGACCACTGTTCAAAAAAATCTGTCAGACACCTGCGAGGTCAAAATGCTCACTGCCCCCCTTTCTGTGAGGGGTGTAGTTTCCAAAATGAGGTCACATGTGGTGGGGGGTCCACTGTTCTGGCACTATGGGGGCTTTGTAAACACACATGGCTTTAACCCCTTAAGGACGGGGGTTTTTCCGTTTTTGCATTTTCGTTTTTTGCTCCTTGCCTTTAAAAAATCATAACTCTTTCAATTTTGCACCTAAAAATCCATATGATGGCTTATTTTTTGCGCCACCAATTCTACTTTGTAATGACATCAGTCATTTTGCCCAAAAATCTACGGTGAAACGGAAAAAAAAATCATTGTGCGACAAAATTGAAAAAAAAACGCAGTTTTGCATCTTTTGGGGGCTTCTGTTTCTACGTAGTACATTTTTCGGTAAAAATGACACCTTATCTTTATTCTGTAGGTCCATGCGATTAAAATGATACCCTACCTATATAGGTTTGATTTTGTCAGAAAAAAATCATAACTACATGCAGGAAAATTAATATGTTTAAAATTGTCATCTTCTGACCCCTATAACTTTTTTATTTTGTACATGGCACTAAACTGTTGCCTTGAAATATGACAGGGCTCCAAAGTGAGAGAGCGCCATGCGCATTTCAGGTCTAAATTGGGGATTTGCATCCGCCACAAAAATACCCTACGGCAGTGTTTCCCAAACAGGGTGTCTCCAGCTGTTTAAAAACTCTCAGCATGCCTTGACAGTCAGTGGCTGTCTGGCAATACTGGGAGTTGTTGGTTTTCAACAGCTGGAGGCTCCGTTTTGGAAACAGTCCCGTACAAGACATTTTTTTTTATTGGGGGGGGGGGGGGGGGGACTGTGTAGGGGTATATGTATATGTAGTGTTTTAATTTTTATTTTGTTAGTGTAGTGTAGTGTTTTTAGGGTACATTCACATGGGCGGGAGTTTACGGTGAGTTTCTTGCTGGGAGTTTGAGCTGCAGCGGAAAGTTTGCTGCATCTCAAACTTGCAGCAGAAAACTCGCTGTAAACCCCCGCCCGTGTGAATGTACCCTGTACATTCACATGGGGGGCAAACCTTCAGCTGTTGCAAAACTAGAACTCCAGGCATGCACTGACAGACCATACATGCTGGGAGTTGTAGTCATGCAACAGCTGGAGGCACATTGGTTGCAAAACACTGAGAGTTTGTTACTTAACTCAGTATTCTGCAACCAGAGTGCCTCCAGCTGTTGCAAAACCAGAACTCCCAGCATGTACAGTCTCTCAGTGCATGCTGGGAGTTGTATTTTTGCAACAGCTGGTTGCTGGTTGGCACACTGGTTGCAAAACAATGAGTTAGGACAAAAACTCTGTTTCATAACTAATGTGTCTCCAGCTGTTGCATAACTGCAACACTCAGCATGAGTTGTAGTTTTGCAACAGTTGGAGGTACACTGCTACAACTCCCAGCATGCCCTTCGGCTGTCTGTGCATGCTGGGAGTTGTAGTTATGCAACAGCTGGATGCACATTTTTGCCATAGAAAAAATGTGCCTCAAGCTGTTGCATAACTACAACCCCCAGCATGCACAGACTACCAAATTCGAATTGTAGTTGGAACTCCAGCTATTGCAAAACTACAACTCCCAGCATGCCCTTTGGCTGTGCATACTGAGAGTTGTTGCTAAGCAACAGCAGGAGTTGAACAGCCTCACCTCCTGCTGCATCCTGCCGCCGGGACCGCCGCCACTGCTGCCAACGATCCTGCCACCGCTCCTTTCACCACCGCTCCTGAGGGGACCCCCACCGAGCCAGGGAGAGGTAAGAGACCCCTGCCGGCCCCGATCGCCACCCCGATCACCACCCAGCAGGGTAGTGATTGGTCGTCATTCCAACCGATCAATCACGTGATCGTGAGGTGGCAACCATGCCACCTCACTTCCGCTGGTTAAGGGTGAATGGGGCTGTCTCGGACCGGGTCACCAGGGACTCGATTGACCCTGAATCGCCACAAATCGTCGGTCTGAATTGACCCCAGGGGTCTGAATGATTTCAGCAGGTATCTCAGTCCGGTCCCCGCCCGGCGTGCGGCGGGGAGTGAAATTCCCATGCCCTGTGTCCTTAACTACCAGGATATCAGGGCATACCTGTACGTCCTATGTCCTTAAGGGGTTAAGGACAATGGACAGATCTAACTCCCGTTTGTCCATTGCTAACTCCCGTTATGTGAAGCACACTCAGGAGCTGAGTGCGCTTCATACCCAACTGGGACCCGTGGATAAAAGCGGACACCGCCGATCGGGCTGTTGTCCAGTATTAACCCTTTAGATGCCATGATCTGAGTTGATCGCAGCGTCTAAAACGGGAGAAAAGACATGCTGATTAGCTTAGTGGGCTGTTTGGGATCACCTCGGCGTCCTGAACAGCTGAGAGGAAGGCAAGAGGGCACTAACCTACCTCCTTGCCGTCGGATCTTTGGTCTGATGCTCAGCTATGGCATAGCTGAGCACCAGACCAAAGTGTAAAAAAAAAAGTGTAAAAAAAGTTTTTTTTTAAATTAATAAATGTGATTTAACCCCTTCCCTAATAAAAGTTAGAATCACCCCCTTTTCCCAATAAAAAAAAATATATATATATATGTAACCAAAAAATTCCAAGTCCAAGATTGGTTTTTGGTCACTTTGTATACACTAAAAAATGTATAAAAAGCGATCGAAAAGTCTCATCAAAACAATAATGGTACTGATAAAAACTTGAGATCACAACACAAATAATGAGCCCTCCTAAAGTTCCAAATACGAAAAAATAAAAAAGTTATAGGGGTCAGAAGAGGACAATTTTAAACATACTAATTTTGGTGCATGTAGTTATCTTGTAGGTATCCTATAGATCTACAGAATAAGGATATGGTGTAATTTTTACTGAAAAGTTCACTGTGTAGTATCGGAAGCTCCCAAAAGTTACAAAAGGGTGTTTTTTTTTTCCAATTTTGCCCCACAAATATTTTTTATCTGGTTTTGCCGTAGATTTTGTGATTGAATGATTGATGTAATTACAAAGTACAATTGGTGGTGCAAAAAACAAGCCCTTATAAGTATTCTGATATTTAGAAGTTGAGGTGGAAAATACGAAAATGCAAAAATGAAAGAACCTGTGATCCTTAAGGGGTTAAAGTTGGGTCTAAAATCCAAAATCAGGAGCTGGATGTTGTACTTGGGGAGAAAAGAGCATCTTTCCCTCTAACTACTTTTCACCCCAGTCTGGAGCTGAACCACCTGGTGGAGCTCTGATAGGCTATGTTCACACACCGGAATGTCGGCCTGGAGAATCTCTGTATGGACATTCTGGACACTGTGGGGCAAGAACCGCACGGGAATTGCCTGACTCATAGACGGCTATGCATTCCGTGCAATCTCTGCACAAAGAATGAACGGGTTCATTCTTTGTTCACACATTGAAAATGGAATTTCTGCGACAGAAACATCTGGCACGGCAATTCCACCACGTGCACAGTGCATCAGGACTCTGCTGCAGCGGAATCTCTGTGCTGGATTCCGATATGGAAATTCCAACGTGTGAACATGGCCTTAGGGTCTTTAGAGCATCCCAGGCGATAGCTCTCAGTGTGAGACACAGGCATTGTTAGGCCTGAGGGAGCAACAGCCTGGAGAAAACCCAAGTCTGATGAGACATACCAGGCAACTGATGCTATGGAGCAGTATGTTCAAAATTATTAGTTAGCTGACTGAGGCCAGTTTAAAATGAACATTGCTTTGTGTAGACTACAATTTTTGGTGTACTAACCATCTCAGACCCTGGAGATGGCAATACTTGGGAGTAAGTAAGCCCCCAAGCAGGGCCGGACTGGGTGTGAAAACCAGCCCTGGAAAAAAATTACATACCAGCCCCATAGTGTTGCGCCATTATACCAGCACATCGTCATTTTCTTGTTCATAGAAGGTAAAATATAGTTCCCCCACATTAGGTGCAGTATAGTCCCCCACATAAGGTGCAGTATAGTCCCTCACATTAGGTGCAGTATAGTTCCCCACATTAGGTGCAGTATAGTTCCCCACGTTAGGTGCAGTATAGTTCGCCCACATTAGGTACAGTATAGTTCCCCCACATTAGGTGCAGTATAGTCCCCCACATTAGGTGCAGTATAGTTTCCCCACATTAGGTGCAGTATAGTTTCTTCACATTAGGTGCAGTATAGCGCCCCACATTAGGTACAGTATAGTTCCCCCACATTAGGTGCAGTATAGTCCCCCACATTAGGTGCAGTATAGTTTCCCCACATTAGGTGCAGTATAGTTTCTTCACATTAGGTGCAATATAGTTTCCCCACTCACGATCTACTGCTATGGCCCATAGGCCATAGCAGTAGATCGTGACCCCGGAGCGGTGGTTGGAATGCTGAACATGACGTGCCGCTGGTCACTTACCATGCGCACGTGTCCTCCTCACCGCTCTGCTCTGTTACTAAGGGCGCACGCACGGGACATCAGTGACGTCCCTGCGTGTGCTACCTCTCGGCAGAGAGGTAACCGGGGCATCCTTGAGTCCCGAAAAGATTTTTCGGGACACAGGGATGTCCCTAATGTGACGGGGGCCCCCTGCGGGCACAGGGCCCGGAGCAGGCACTCCATGAGCGCCAATGATGATCCGGCCCTGGTGGCCGCTGGAGGGGAAAAAAATGTACACAGCCACATCTCAAAACAGCCCACCGGGAAATTTCCCAGTATCCCAGTAGGCCAGTCAGGGCCTGCCCCCAAGTTATTACACTATGCACATTTCTTTGGTAGTCAAGAAAGCCAGTGAAGCAATGGTCCATATGTCATCTTTTAAGACCACTATGAGCTTATAAATAGGTATATGAGTGTGGGGTGTTGATGGTGACAATAGTGAAATGTGCATTTGAAGTTTTTCCGTAGGGTTAGTATTTTACTGACATACCATATATATGTTAATGAGCTGGTACAATATATACATACATCTATATAAGCAATCAATGGCTTGATATTAGGGAAAGCCTTTGGAGATAAAGATTAAATGTCTTTGTGAATAAACAATGCAGATAAAATGCAGAATGTTACAATGCAACAGTAAAATGGGACAAAAGGGAACAGATGGATGAAGACTGAGGATATCATGTAAGGAGCTCATTACTGCTCCAACTCAATAGCTCCGATGAAATAAGCATTACAACAGAGGGCAGCGCAAAATACTTTATTTACAGCAACTCTACTGGGGATACAGATAAAAGTTCTTGTAGTCAAAACAAAGGCAGATGGCCAAAATAGAATGAAATACTATGAAATAATAAAATTTATAAATAAATATTAGATTGTAAAACATATTAAAACTTAACTTAAAAGCAAGGACATGGGTTGCTGGCGTGCTGTAAAGCAGATGCATTATGTAAGAACTCTGTATTACAGGTTGTTTTTTTTAGATGTCTATTTGTACCCAAGAGCAAAAAAAGTCTGACTTTAATTTTCCATAACACCTTGACCCTTATCATAGGCTTTAAACAGTACTTTGGTCCCTAATACCTCTATACTGGCAGTGAAGCCTAGCTGCCACCCATGAGCCCTTCATCTCTGAAGATGATCCACAGTCAAACACTGTCGATTGGCACTTTTCCCTGCAGGGGATCAGCAGCCTTAGTCCAAAAAAGGTTCAACCCTGCTCCATCCTCAAACCTCAGACAGAGGGGTCGAGGGAGGACAGAGTGGTATGAGGAGGCAGACAGAGGGGCATGGGGGGCAGAGGGGTATGAGGAATGGCCAGGGGGGGCAGAGGGGTATGGGATAGGGGGTCAGGGGGGTCTGGGGCCAGAGGAGTATGAAGGTATGAAGGTTCTATATTTCTTATGGACGTTGTAGGTCAGAGCTCTCCTTTTTTTTCCTAAACATTGTGTGGCTCCATGGCCTGTCTCCCATGATTTATCTCCACAGTAAGGATACAAGTGTGGATGGCCCCACCTGTAAATCTGGCTTTACCTCTCTAATGGTAATTGTCAAAAATTCTATTATCATTGGTTACAATATACCTTATATAGCAGTACCAATTCTTAGCGGGGTTATTTAGAAATTCCAGTCTTGCCCTCTAATGTCCTTCAGTCGCAAACTACGGAATATATTTTCCTACTGTTGTGTCTTGTTCTCATTGTACTCTACTGAACCTGCTCACTTTGTTATTGTTATAGCTGCTCACATCATATGTCTACAATGTTATATTTTCCAGCTAAGATTGTTCCCCTTACTTTATATGAAAAATATGTGATGCTTCTGTATCTTTTGGTACCCAATAAAACATAAAACAAAGACTAAGGAATAGCACTGCAGAAAGGCTAAGTACTGAATAAGAATAGGTCTATCTATCTATCTTTCTCTATCTATGAGTGGATATTCTTTTGAAGATGACCTGACATTCAGTCACTGGTTGCTTTCTCTCTACATATGTTATTATTGAATTGTGTCCATCTATCAGTTCATTAATTACTAAAATATTTATATTGACCTTTCTGTTAACTAAAGGTTTATTAGTCATTTAAGGGGGTTATACATCTATTTCAATCACAATAGCACAACCATGGCTAGGGCAGCACGTAACAATATTATCCATATCTAAGAATCCTTTGAAGCCTCAATGGAACAGCAACTCTCTTCAGGAAGATACTGCAAGTGATTTAAGGAAATATTCCCTGGGACTAAATATATTCAAGAAAACATAAACTGTATCATAAAAATCATTTATCTATCCACCTTGTAAATGAATGCATCACACTAGAGCAGCCAACCAGTTTTCCAACCAGTGTGCCTCTAGCTGTTGCAAAACTACAACTACCAGCATGCCCCTGTGGAGTCAGGGTGTGAGGTGCAGGTTAGATGTTATAACCCAAGGGGCAGATGTTATTAACGCCTTCTTGTCATGACGCCAGGGCGTGGTTTGGCCTTAACCACCCAAAGGTAATACCGCTGGTCCTGGGCTAGGCATGGGGTAATGAAGACACCAAGTTACGGACAAACGGTAGCTTTATTGAGAGTAGACAGATGACAAAGTCTATGCAGTAAAGCCAATATCCCAAGGAGGTGGCCAGTGACACAGGGGAACCTTGCAGGTTTGCTGGGACTTGCAGTAGTTGGACAGACTTTGGTGCAGGCCACGGTGACTAAAACAGTAGACTTGACTTGACTGATGTGATGACTGACAATTAGATGACTTTGGCTTACTTGCAATTGACAGGTGGCTGCAGACTTTAGGCTTGAACCCCAATGCTCTGAACACACACTGAGACAACTTGACTGCACTGGACCTCAGGAACTAAGAGAGAGATTGCAGCCCCTCCCCTGGTTATATAGGGGGGGCTGTGCAAGGAGCCCATATGTCACTTGGGGGGGGAGCACCTGGTCACTAATGTCTCCTGGGTAAAAATCACATGGTATAATAATTAAAGAAACAGTACATTATTAATATCACAACTTATATACACAGGGAATAATACATAAAGGGGGCCCTGCGGACATGGAGAGACTCTGCCTGACAGGGCAGGAGAAGTACGAGGAAAAACCATCCTGTACTGGACCACCGCACCCAGATCACCAACAGCTGGAGGCAAACTGGTCAGGAAATCCACTGCATTGTTTGAGTTATACCTTTCACATTGAAATTGGATTATAATATGGGCTGTTTGGGTGATCTATGGTGCATTTGGTTCCCAGGGGGGCCATGGCCCCCAAAACCAACAGTAGAACAAAAGCTATATGCCCTGGTTCCCTAGGTGAGCACCTGCTGTTCTGGCCCAAAAGGAGAAGAAACGGAAAACAATTACTCTGATTAAGAAAATGCCCCCTCTTAGACACTGGATGTAACGATACTATAATTACTTTATTGACATTGTATAGGGATAATTTTGATCTGTGTACAGTGCCTTGTATTCATTATGTATGTGATGGTAATATGTAATTATAGGGCAGCCATAATATTGGTGGAGGGTTGTGCTCCTAATTTGAATGTTAGTTCAGGTAAAGCTTTATGAAAGGTCGCCAACATATTACACATTTATGACATATCCTTGTGAAAATGTAAATAACCTTTTAACTTTGTAAAGTAAATGATCCTAAAGAATATAAAACTACACTTTTTGTCATTAGATGCAGCAAAATTTCTCTTTACTTTTATATCTAAATCCAAAGCAAAAGGAAAATGAAAGACAAGGAAATCTCTACCTATAAAACGAATGGACAGGTTTAGAAAACCTACCCAACTATGAGTGAAAGCAACACTAACCCTATAGAAGATGCATTTTTCCAAGTCTTTTTCAGACTACATGATTTTCTGGTGATGTTCCTAGAATAAATAGTCTTGTAGAAATCTTGCAATTAAAGGGCTTATTCTCCTGTGTGTCTGTTGTTTAGTCAGTCACCACCAGAAGAGAGAGCATTCTAGATTAAAGGGGTTATCCACCATAAGGTGATTTAAGTACATACCTGGCAGACAGTAATGGACATGCTTAGGAAGGATCTGCGCATGTCTTGGGGCTAAATGGCTATGTTGTGAGATTACCATAACACTGTGGCTAGCTGTTTGTGAACTGGTATTTCCTGTTTGACTTTTCTTTTTTTGACTACAAATCCCACAATTTCATATTCCTCCCTCCCACACATCAGCCAGCCCACCCATTGAAACATAAATGAGCTGAATCCATTCAAATCAGTGTGGTTTTCAATCAGGGAGCCTACACCCATTGAAGCAGACAGGCTCCCTGTCATCAGCTGACTAGTGAGGCAGGTCTCGGCTGCATTGCAAGCTGGGAAAAATCTGAGACAACAGTAATTTTATATGCTGGTAAAAATGAATATTGGAGTGAAAATCACAGAATTGTGAGAAAACCGTCACACACAGGTACAGACACTATATTATGAACTACACTAACTTTACAGCCCCTGTAGCATAGGCAAATAAAATTTGTATTTACGAAAGCGAATGAGTTTTGGAATTTAACCCCTTAAGGACTCAGCCCATTTTGGCCTTAAGGACTCAGACAATTACATTTTTACGTTTTCATTTTTTCCTCCTCGCCTTCTAAAAATCATAACTCTTTTATATTTTCATCCACAGACTAGTATGAGGGCTTGTTTTTTGCGCGACCAGTTGTCCTTTGTAATGACATAACTCATTATATCATAAAATTTATGGCGCAACCAAAAAACACTATTTTTGTGGGGAAATTAAAACGAAAAACGCAATTTTGCTAATTTTGGAAGGTTTTGCTTTCACGCCGTACAATTTATGGTAAAAGTGATGTGCGTTCTTTATTCTGAGGGTCAATACGATTAAAATGATACCCATTATTATATACTTTTATATTATTGTTGCGCTTAAAAAAAATCACAAACTTTTTAACAAAATTAGTACGTTTATAATCCCTTTATTTTGATGACCTCTAACTTTTTTATTTTTCCGTATAAGTAGCGGTATGGGGGCTCATTTTTTGCGCCATGATCTGTACTTTTTTTTTATACCACATTTGCATATAAAAAACTTTTAATAAATTTTTTATAATTTTTTTTAAATAAAATGTATTAAAAAAGTAGGAATTTTGGACTTTTTTTATTTTTTTTCGTTCACGCCGTTCACCGTACGGGATCATTAACATTTTATTTTAATAGTTCGGACATTTACGCACGCGGCGATACCAAATATGTCTATAAAAAATGTTTTTTACGCTTTTTGGGGGTAAAATATGAAAAAACGGACGTTTTACTTTTTTATTGGGGGAGGGGATTTTTCACTTTTTTTTACTTTTACATTTTTTTAAATTTTTTTTTACACTTGAATAGTCCCCATAGGGGACTATTCATAGCAATACCATGATTGCTAATACTGATCTGTTCTATGTATAGGACATAGAACAGATCAGTATTATCGGTCATCTTCTGCTCTGGTCTGCTCGATCACAGACCAGAGCAGGAGATGCCGGGAGCCGCACGGAGGAAGGAGAGGGGACCTCTGTGCGGCGTTATGAATGATCGGATCCCCGCAGCAGCGCTGCGGGCGATCCGATCGTTCATTTAAATCGCGAACCGCCGCAGATGCCGGGATCTGTATTGATCCCGGCACCTGAGGGGTTAATGGCGGACGCCCACGAGATCGCGGGCGTCGGCCATTGCCGGCGGGTCCCTGGCTGCGATCAGCAGCCGGGATCAGCCGCGCATGACACGGGCATCGCTCCGATGCCCGCGGTTATGCTTAGGACGTAAATGTACGTCCTGGTGCGTTAAGTACCACCTCACCAGGACGTACATTTGCGTCCTGCGTCCTTAAGGGGTTAAAGGTGTATTACAGGATTTGTTTTTATTTGACTATGCTACAGGGGCTGTAAAGTGAGGGTAGTTTGATGGTGGTCTTGCAATTCTTCTATGATTTTTGCCTCAATGTTTATTTTTAACAACATATAAAATGAGTGTCATCTCAGGTTTCCCAGGTTGCAGTGCGGCCAGAGACATTACATCATTAGTCAGGTATTCAGAGGGAGCCTGTCTTTGCTTTCATGGGTGGATTGACTGCCGGGTGTTATGGAGATCATTCTGCAAGAATTCTAATTTTGCAAGAGCTGGAAGCACCCTGGTCAGAAAATACTGGTCTACTGCATTGAAAGGATCACAGGTGTGTTTCAATGGGAGGGGTGCTGATGTGTGGAAGGGAGAAAAGGGACCTAAAAGTTACTAACAATGAATCATGGGTATTGTAGTCTGAGAGAACACACTCCAACAGGAAATAACCAGTTCACAAAAAGATAGTTTCAGCATTATAGTAATCTTACAACATAGCCATTTAGCCCCAAGCATGGGTCCTTTCTAAGCATATCCATTACTGTCTGGCATGATATGTACTAAAATAACCTTATGGTGGATAACACCTTTAAGGTGGAAGTAAATTGAAGTTTTAGTGACCAGCCATGTTTGTGGTATTGCATGCAACAGTAGATATGTCACTACAGTCCTCTAGACCTAGAAAAGGCTCCTGACTGGCCTGGTCAGCACCCTGCACTTTGCAACAGTGCCAAATGGACCACTAAAACACCAATTATGTGGCCTCGAACAGTAAAAATTTTAATTTGCTATTGATTACTGCATATAAACAGTTAAATAACCATTGGATAGGAGATGGCAGCTAGCACCTGCCTTGTATGGGGTGGGCTCCGCTCCCGAGCCTCTTTCCTACTGGACACATGACATAGAGGTATAACATGTTTTGGGAAGGGGTTAAAGGTAGTACTCTGGGATAAGAAAACTCCCATACGGGGCCCTGGTAGTCAACTGAAAGGGGACGTGCCCGACCAGCGTATGACGTGGCAGCTGACACACACCCTCAATACATCTCTATGGGAGAGCTGGAGCGCTGCATTCAGACCGGACCAGCGGTCGGACCCCCGCGATCTGAAACTTATCCCCTATCCTTAGGATAGGGGATATTTTCTTATCCCAGAGTACTCCTTTAAATGAGAGGAATATAATAACAGTAAGTCCCCGTAGACTAGACACTATTACTATTATCTAAAATGCAACCAGATTATATGTGCTACAGTATGTGATATGATGCCATGACATAAACCTATATAATGTTAAAATAATTAATTATGGTTCAGGAGGGAAATGTTTTTATAAGAAGCTTAACACAAAAGCAGGGGGATAGTAATGCTTGGAAGTAAAATGCAGCAGATGTGGTTGGTAAATCCGCAGTAAGTAAATATAAACCTGCCTAGGATGAACATATATCTATACTAACATAAAAATAAAAGAAATAGTATAAGGGCAGAATAGATGGACCAGGTGGTCTTTTTGCTGGCAGTCTTCTATGTTTCCACTTTCATCTGGGAATAAGCAAAGGGGTGTGGCTTAATCAATGGGGTGTGGCTTAGTCAAGGGGTGGTGTCTAAAAATATTTTGTCCAACTGCAGCTAGGGGGTATAACACTCACGTTTCAGCAGACAGGAACACCGGTGGATGTGGATCCGCTGGACCTGTGTGGCAGATGACACGGACCGTACCAGAGAGCAGAGTCTAAGGTGCCACTGGTTTTCACCAGAGCCCGCCGCAAAGTGGGATGGACTTGCTGCGGCAGGCGGCACCCAAGTCGATACCCCTGGCATGGCTCGACCACACAGGGGTAGGATACGGCAACTCATGGTCAGGATAGCAGAAGGTCAGGTCTGGCAGCACAGCAGCATAGTCAGGAATGTAGCAAGTGGTCAGTAGGCAGGCGGCAAAGGAGCATGGTCAGGTCACGGAGCAAAGTGTATGATACACGGCAAGGCAATACACAGGAACACTTTCTCTCAGGCACCAGAGCAACAAAGATCTGGCAGGGAAGTGTGGGGGGTGGAGGAACTTATTAAGAGAGCACAGGTGTTACTTAATTAATGGGCGCACTGGCCCTTTAAATTTCAGAGCTCTGGTGTGCGTCCTTACGGACATGGACACGCGCACCAGAGCACAGAAGCTGAGGAGAGTGCAGGAGGAGAAGGCGGTGAGTGACGGGCTGGGATTCGCATGCGGGCACGTCCCTCCATGTGAATCCCAGCCCAGCAGGAGACGGGACCATGCACTTGTGTGCGGCCAGGAGTGTTAAACATGGCAGTACCCCCCTTTGGTCTCCCCCTCTTTTTACGGTCCAGAATACTCTCCTCTGGCTCCCAAGATCCCTCCTCAGGACCATAACCCTACCAGTAAACCAGAAAAAATTGTTTACCTCTCACGGTCTTTGTGGGAAGAATCTTTTTAACCTTGTAGACGTCAGAAGAGCCGGAGACAGGTGTAGGGACAAGATTCTTTTGGGAAAAGCGGTTTATGACAAGTGGCTTGAGGAGTGTGATGTGGAAGGAATTAGGAATATTTAATGTAGCAGGCAGACGAAGTTTGTAGGAGACAGGATTGATTTTTTGCAGAACCTGAAAGGGACCAAGGTAGCGAGGACCAAGCTTATAGCAGGGAATCTTGAAGCGGATGTCACACCATGTCACCAGGAGAAGGACAGAGGAGGTCTTCTACTCTTATCAGCTTGCGCCTTCATGCATGAGGAAGCCTGAGATAATGACTGACGAGTTTGTTGCCTAATGGTGGAGAAGTCACGGACCAGCTCATCAACAACAGGCACACCGGAGGAAACTGGGAGTGGAAGAGGAGAATGGAGATGGAGTCTGTAGACAACAAACAAGGGAAATGACCTTGTGGACTCGGAATCCTTATGCTTATATGAGAATTCTGCCCAGGGAAGGTGAAACAAAATGCCGAAGATAAGTCTCGAGAATTTGATTAACCCTCTCCACCTGACCGTTGTACTGAGAGTGGTAGGCCGAGGAGACGTCCAGATTGATTTCCAGATGGGTACATATGGCTCTCCAGAACTTAGAGACAAACTGCACTCCGCACTCCGAAACAATATGCTGAGGAAGACCATGTAAGCGAAAGATATGCAGCAAGAAGTACTTTGCAAGCTTGGGGGCAGAAGGAAGACCAGGCAGGGGAATGAAATGAGCCATCTTGGAAAAGCGATCTACCACGACCCAAATGACAGTGTTAATATGAGATGGTGGCAAATCAGTGATGAAATCCATTGTGATATGGGACCAGGGAGTCTCCGGAATTGGTAAAGGCTGTAAAAGTCCTGCAGGTCTAGAGGAATAATATGCCTAAGCATGGAGTCCAAACCTGGATGAAGCGGGGCGAAACGTGTTGGAGAGTGAGGTGAAGGAACACCGGAGTAGGTCATGCTACACAAATGTATACAGACTGTACACTTATTTATTCTTTCATGTATGAGTTTATTGTAACATGCAATATGGACTGCTGAGAATAACCAGTGACATATGGATGCTGGTGTACTTTTTTTTTTGCTATATGCACTTTACCCCATTTAGATTAAGTGTGTGTACATGCTGGGTTCCATGTTTTGGACATGTGAGTTCACTTGAATTAATTAGGGCTATAAACCGGGATCCATGCATGCACCAGCTGTATTTTGATATTTACATGGAATATATTTTCTACTCGGTGTTCCCCCACTGTTGTTTTTAATCATGTCTGAGTGTCTTATGTTTTTTATGGGTGGGTCAATGTTGTCATTATGAATTCTCTAATAAAGATCATGCATAATTAATTAGCACATTCATTGTTGTGATATTTTTCTTCGTATATATAAGGCTAGAATTTTTTGTAGGTTCACAATGATGTCAGAGGACCTGGAGAGAGCATCTACCCTGATGTTCTTGTCTGCTGGACAGAAGTGAATGAAAAATTTGAACCTAGAAAAGAAAAGACACCGCCTTGCCTGGTGGGGGTTCAAACGCTGAGCAGACTGGAGGTATAGAAGATTCTTATGATCAGAGTAGATGCTGACCGGATGAGAAGATCCTTCTAATAGATGCCACCATTCCTCCAAAGCTAGCTTGATAGCGAGAAGTTCACAATCTCCAATGGAGCAATTCCTCTCAGCAGGAGAGGTCTTGGAGAAGAACCCACAAGTAACAGTCTTACCCTTGGCGTTTTTCTGAGTAAGAACGGCACCAGCCCCAACAGATGAGTCATCAACCTGCAAAGCAAAGGGCTTCTCCGGATCAGGGTAAGCACAGGAGCAGAGGCAAACGCTGACTTTAAATGGGAGAAGGCCACTTCGGGATCATGTGGCCAAGACTTAGGATTAGAAGCCTTTTTAGTAAGAGCTACAATTGGAGCAACCAAGGAAGAAAAGTGTGGGATAAATTTACAATAATAGTTGGCGAATCCAAGAAAGCGCTGAATAGCACGTAGGCCAGAAGGATGAAGCCAATCCAATACCGCAGACAATTTATCTGGATCCATCTGCAGGCCTTGATGAGAGACAATGTGGCCAAGAAACGGAAGACTAGATTTCTCGAATAGGCATTTCTCCAGTTTGGCGTAGAGATGATTATTCTGTAGACGCTGTAGAACCAGACGAACATGAGTTCGGTGATCCTCTAAGTTGGTAGAGAAGATCAGGATGTCATCTAGATAAACAACAACACAGGTGTAGAGAAAATCACGGAAGATATCATTGACAAAGTCTTGAAAAACGGCTGAAGCATTGCAGAGATTAAAAGGCATTACGAGATACTCAAAATGTCCATCACGAGTATTGAAAGCTGTTTAACATTCATCTCCCTTGTGGATACGAATGAGGTTATACGCTCCACGTAAGTCCAACTTGCAAAGACCTTGGCAGCTTGGAGGCGGTCAAAAAGTTCAGAGATAAGAGATAGTGGGTAGCGATTCTTGACCGTTACATAGTTACATAGTTAGTACGGTCGAAAAAAGACATATGTTCATCAAGTTCAACCAGGGAATTAAGGGGTAGGGGTGTGGCGCGATATTGGGGAAGGGATGAGATTTTATATTTCTTCATAAGCATTAATCTTATTTTGTTCCAGGAATGTATCTAATCCTGTTTTAAAGCTGTTAATTGTTCCTGCTGTGACCAGTTCCTGAGGTAGACTGTTCCATAAGTTCACAGTTCTCATGGTAAAGAAGGCGTGTCGCCCCTTGAGACTAAACTTTTTCTTCTCCAGACGGAGGGAGTGCCCCCTCGTCCTTTGGGGGGGTTTAACCTGGAACAGTTTTTCTCCATATTTTTTGTATGGGCCATTAATATACTTATATACGTTTATCATATCCCCCCTTAAACGTCTCTTCTCAAGACTAAACAATTGTAACTCCTTTAATCGCTCCTCATAGCTAAGATGTTCCATTCCCCATATTAGTTTAGTCGCGCGTCTCTGCACCCTTTCCAACTCTGCAGTGTCCCTTTTATGGACAGGTGCCCAAAACTGAACAGCATATTCCAGGTAAGGCCGTACCAATGATTTATAAAGGGGGAGTATTATGTCCCTGTCCCTTGAGTCCATGCCTATTTTGTTAAGTCCCCGGTAGTCAATGCATGGACAGAGTGAGCCATCCTTCTTCCCCACAAAGAAGAAACCTGCTCTGGCGGGAGGACATACTAAGCCATGGCTTTGGTCTCAGGAACCGATAAAGGATAAATCCTTCCACGAGGAGGAGTAGTACCAGACAGAAGATCTATACGGCAGTCATAAGGACGATGTGGCGGCAGAGACTCAGCCTGCTTCTTGCAGAAGACGTCAGAGAAATTTTGGTAAGGTGACGGCAGGCCAGGTAAAGGAGGAAGACGAGTAACAACTTTAAGCTAAACTAGTTGGAGGTAAATATTTTGACAGGATTGTCCCCAACGAATAATTTCTCCAGTTCTCCAATCCAGTTGCAGAGAATGGCGTCACAGCCAAGGAAGGCCAAGAAGAATCTCAGAAGTACAGTGTGGCAGTACATAGAATTCAATATTTTCTTTATTCAATACTCCCACTTGCATGACGAGAGATTCAGTACGGAAGTGAACCATACAGTCCAGATTTTGTCCATTAAGTGAGGAGATAAAGGCTTGGCAAGCCGAGTAACTGGAAGATGATACTTGTGGACCAAAGAAGCATCAATAAAGTCACCTGCGGATCCAGAATCCAAAAATGCTGTAGCGCTGAAGGAAGACTTGGCTGAAGCGAAGACTTGTACAGATATAGTTAAGCAAGGAGAGGTAGTATTCACACCAAGGGACGTCTCTCCCATGTACCCTAGGTGCAAGCATTTCCCAGACGCTGTGGACAAACTGTACAGTCCTTGAGGAAGCGCTCCGCGCTTGCACAATACAACCACAAATTCTCACTGTGTCGTTGTGACCTCTCTTGTTGCGTAAGACGAGAACAATCCACTTGCATAGCCTATTCGGCAAGAGGCGCAGGAAACTGTAGAGGTGGACGTTGAAACACGGGTGCCAGGCGAGGATATCTTCCTATCTCCATGTTCCCTCTCCATGTTACCTCTCAGCAAAACGAACATCAATACGTGTGGCCAAGTGGATGAGTTCAGTCAAAGAAGACGGAGGATCACGTGCTGCAAGGGCATCTATAATCCTGCTTGACAGTCCTTTTTTGAATGTGGCACACAAGGCCTCATCATTCCATATTAGTTCTGAGGCTAGAGTGCGGAATTGAACCGCGTAGTCACCAACAGAAGAATTCCCTTGACAGAGGTTCAGCAAAGCTGTCTCAGCAGAAGAAGAACGAGTAGGTTTCTCAAAGACACTGCGAAATTCTACCAAGAAAGCCGACAGTAGGCTAATGACAAAGGCCACCGACGCACATTCTGTCGGAAACTGTTCAGACATGAGTTCCAGGTGCATGGAGCATAACAAAGCCTCTGCATAACTTGGATTCATCATCATACCTAGAAGGTAAAGGCAGACACAGCTGGGAGCCAGAAGACACTGCAGCAACTGGTGGGGGGAGTGGGACAGGTTGCGGTTGCTTTTGATGTTGCTGCAAAGGTCAATAGCTGTTGCATCATAGCAGACAGTTGGGTAAGTTGCTTTGCCTGTCTAGCCAACTGCTGGGACTGACATACCACAACCAAGGGAAGATCCGCAACTTCAGGTAGGGGGACCTCAGCGGGATCCATGGGCTGATCTTACTGTAACACTCAGGCCATGGATCCCACTGAGGTTTCAGTAGACAGGAACACCAATGGATGTGGATCCGCTGGACCTGTGTGGCAGATGACACGGACCGTAACAGGGAGCGGAGTCTAAGCACACCGCAAAGTGGGATGGACTTGCTGCGGCAGGCGGCACCCAAGTCACTACCCCTGGCACGGCTCGACCACACAGGCGGCTGAGGAATTCGAGGCACAGGTAGGATATGGCAACTCGTGGTCAGGATAGCAGAAGGTCAGGGCATAGTCAGGAACGTAGCAATTGGTCATTAGGCCGGCGGCAAAGGAGCTAGGTTAGGTGACGGAGCAAAGGGTATGATACATGGCAAGACAATACACAGGAATGCTTTCTCTCAGGCACTAGGGCAACAAAGATCCGGCAGAGAAGTGTGATAGGTGGATGAATTTATTAAATGAGCACAGGTGTTACTTAATTAATGGGCGCACTGGCCCATTAAATTTCAGAGCTCCAGCGTGTGCATGCCCTAAGGGGCGGGGACACGCGCGCAGGAGCACAGAAGCCGAGGAGAATGCAGGAGAAGCAGGTGGTGAGTGACGGGTTGGGATTCGCATGCGGGCGTGTCCCTCATTGCGAATCCCCGCCCCGCTGGCAGCAGCAGGAGATAGGACCAAGCGCTCACAGCCAGCGCGTGCGGCCGGAGAGCTAAACATGACAGAGGGGTGGAGAAAGGCTTATAACCCATTGTGATCAGATTATTGTAGAATGCAACTTTTACTTAAAAAAAAGATTGTCCAAAATGGAGGTAAAGATGGTATGCATGTTGACATTTTTACTATAAAGCACAGAATTACAGAATTATTCACATATTAATTTACCATAACGTCCTGTATCTCTATAGTAAGTAGTGAACACTAGTAAAACCTACTTTATTCATAAGAATCCATTAAAACTTGATCCAGATCTCACAAAAAAACATCTTTGAACAATCTGCAAAGATCTTTAATAGTCAGTTGAAAAGGTCAATGCAAAGAAAGAAAATTGAAAGTAAAATCTGATTTTAACAGCTGATGTGACCGAAAGAGTAGCAAAAAAAATGTGTAATTTTTTTTCCTGTACATAAAGGTGCAATGCAGACAGTCCTGACATTTCCTTACTGTCTTGATAACATATTGGCACACAAGGTACTGCTCTTATTGCATATTATAAGAAGCAGAAGTCCATAAAAATTATACAAAATCTTACACTTCTCCGCATAAACCATTATCATGTTATTTTACATTAGGGAGAGGAATCCTAAGAGAGGTGGAGATCCACTGTTGCCACTTGGTAAGGTCATGAGATCTACTAGGTACCAAGTTGTAACAGGACTATAGAGAAAGGTAATGGTAAAAGCCAATAGGCCTAAAGGGTAATTTTTATTTTTATTTCTCAACTGGTGCCAGATTGTTTGTCTGTCTCAGGAACTGTCCAGAGAAAGATAGGTTTGCTATGGGGATTTGCTCCTGCTCTGGAGAGTTCCTGAGACAGACAGAGGTGTCAGGAGAGAGCACTGTGGTCAGACAGAAAATAACTGTAAAAAGAAAAGAACTTCCTGTGGAGCAGACAGCAGCTAATAAGTACTGGAAGGATTAAGGTGTTTTAATAAAAGTAATTTACTAATCTGTTTAAAGTTCTAGCACCAGTTGATTAAAAAAAAAAATTCACCGGAGTACCCCTTTAAGATAAAGAGCAACAATCTCCAGCACTTCTTTGTTCAACCTTTAGAAGGTTTGATTAATCATGGGGCATCACATACGATCGAGGGATCATTCATGGAACCCTTCACTTCATCCCATGTTTACACAGAACTATGTGCGACTGATAAGGATGATTTTATTGGCTGCCATTGAACAAGTGTTTCAGCTGATCACTAGTCCTATTACTTTGGCTGACTATCAGAAATGAGAATTCCTAAAAAAGATAACTAGCCTATATCAAAGGACCTTAAAGGGATACTCTGCCCCTAGGCATGTTATCCCTTATCTCTGGGGCTTCCGTGTTCATGACATCACTGCATGCCTGCTCCATTCATGTCTATGGGAGGGGGCATGACAGCTAGTTCACAGCTGTCAAGCCTCCTCTCATAGATGTGAATAGAGGAGTGTGGCAGCTGTGATCACCAGTCATCCGGCACTGGAAGACTGGGGTTCAGTGGCAGAGATCACTCTAGTATTGCTAGGGTTTTTAAGCTACTTTCCAATTATACATTTTATTTATTCACTAGCTGAGTACCTGGCGTTGCCTGTCTTTTCCTTCCTATTCCTTGTTGGGGAGAAAAAACAACAAAGGAGGAAACTTTTGACTTCATATCCCATCCTCATATATTGTTGTCATATCCCAAGCCATATGCCGTCCCCATATCACATCCTCATATCTCAACCTCATATCCCGTCCTCTGATCCTGACCTCATATCCCGTCCTTATATCCTGTCCTCATATCCCGACCTCATATCCTGTCCCCATATCCCATCCTCATATCTCAACCTCATATCCCGTCCTCATATCCTGACCTCATATCCCGTCCTTACATCCCGTCCTCATATCTCAACCTCATATCCCGACCTCCTATCCCGAACTCCTTTCGCGTCCTCCTATCTTGTCCTCACAGCTTGACTTCATATCCCGTCCTCATATCCTGTCCTCATATCCTGTCCTCATATCCCGACCTCCTGTCCCGACCTCATATGTCGTCCTCATATCCTGACCTCCTATCCCGTCCTCCTATCTCATCCTCATATCCCGTCCTCATATCCCGTTCTCATATCCCGACCTCATATCCCATCCCCATATCTCAACCTCATTTCTCGTCCTCATGTCCTGTCCTCATATACCGTCCTCATATCCCGACCTCATGTCCCGTCCTCATATCCCGACCTCATGTCCCGTCCTCATATCCCGACCTCATATCCCGTCATCATATCCCATCCTCATATCCCGTCCTCATATCCCGACCTCACATCCCGTCCTCATATCCCTTCCTCATATTCCGTCCTCATATGCTATCCTCATATTATGTCCTCATATCCTATCCTCATATGCTTTCCTCATATCCAGTCCTCATATCCCATCCTTATGTCCAATCATTATATCCTGTCCTCAGGTGGGACTGATTTTGTAAGCTGAAAATAGAAGGGGACGTGGCTTTGTGGGACGGGGCGTGATTTGCAAGCGAGACTGATGCAAAAAAAGTGTAGAGAATAAAAGGGTGTGGCTTAAACAGTGGGTGTGCCTTTATGAAATGGGGTGTGGCTTGTAAGCAGGACTGAAACATTCACCAGGAGATGCAGAGCTTGTGGAGTAAGGTACTGGAAGTCCCATATACTTGCATGGGACTTGAAACAAAAAACCCATATTTTACACAAAGGTTAATTTAACTATCATATATTTTTATTTGACATATAAATAATATGTGCACCAGGTATTATTAAAATATCTTCTGCCATACGGAAGTTATGCAGGAACATACATTTCCCTCACAAATGGGCGTAGTTAAGGGTTAAAATAACTATCCTATATTTTAAGTGGACATATAAGTAATATGTGATCAAGTATTATCGAAATATCTCCAGCTGTTTGGAAGTTATGCAGTAACATATATTTACCATAGACTTGTATGGGACTTTAAACAAAAACCATGACCCTGGCAAATGGGGGTGAGTAAGGGTTAAATTACCTATCCTATGTTTGTTGTTGACATATAAGTAAAATGTGTGCCAAGTTTCATGTTAATATCTTTAGCCGTTTGGAAGTAATGCTGGAACATACACACATACATACACACATAAATACATATATACACATTGGGGGAGATTTATCATTAGGTTTCTATTGTAGACACTGATCTACCCCTTTACACTGCCTGTCTAATTTACACTCTTGCTCAAAATTTACAAAAGTTGTGCATGTCCTTTGATGAATTTCGTGCAAACATAGAAACCCCCCCCCCTTGCTCTACCATGCACTCCTTCTCTACCGCACACTTCACAGAGCTGTGGCATTTTTCCATGGTACACTGCTCACATAGCTAGAAGTGCCGGAGCAGCAGTGTGTGCCGAACAAAACTCTGCACTAGAGATGAGCAAACTTTTGAAAAATTCCATTCGGCCAATTCGCCACATTTTTTGAAAATGTTGGTTTGATCTGAATTTATTTGCGGACTACAGAGAGCCTCAATAGGGGTGTAGAACACTTTGCTTTGTTGTAACGCGCATAGGGAGTGTGCTGTTAGTCAAATAATACTGTTATTCAGTATGACATGCAGATTACAGGCATCGCTTTTAGAATCAATTACAGAGCCTGGAGGTGGCATCAGTATGAGGAGACTATATAGTGGCTGAATGACACAGCTTGGATGTGGCTGAAGCATGAGGAGACCATATAGTGGCTGAATGACACAGCGTGGAGGTGTTGGCAGCATAAGGAGACCATATAGTGGCTAGATGACACAGCGTGAGGAGACTAAATAGTGTCTGAATGACACAGCATGGAGGTGTTAGCAGCATCAGGAGACCATGTAGTTGTTGAATGACACAGCCTGGAGCTGGCAGCAGCATGAGTAGATACTAGGGCTTCACAATCCCTAAGATTAAAAGATGAAATTTTAAATTTAAATTGAAGATTTATGGTAGCTAGTGCTACCATAAAATTTTTTAGGCCCAGGCCCAGCAGCATCAGTAAACCATATATTGGCGGAATGACACAGCCTGGAGGTGGCTGAAGTATGATGAGACCATATAGTGGCTGAATAACACAGCCTGGAGTTGGCTGAAGCATGGGGAGACCATATAGTGTCTGAATGGAACAACCCGGAGGTTGCTAAAGCATGAGGAGACCATATAGTGTCTGAATGGCACAGCCGGGAGGTGGCTGAAGCATGAGGAGACCATATAGTGACTGAATGGCACAGCCTGGAGTTTGTGGCAGCATGAAGAGACCATATAGTGCCTGAATGGCACAACCTGGAAGTGGCTGAAGCATGAGGAGACCATATAGTGTCTGAAAGGCACAGCCTGGAGTTGGTGGCAGGTGAGGAGACAAAAGGGCCTCACAATCTCTAAGAATAAAAGATGAATTTTGAAATTTCCATTGAAGAAGCATGGTACCTAGTGCAACCATAAACATATATAGATAATGTCCTAGGCCCAGCAACATCACTAAAGCATGTAGTTGCTGAATGACACTGACTAGAGCTGGCAGCAGCATGAGTACACAAGATCGCTTCGCAACCCCAAAGATTAAATGATACATTTTGAAATGCTGAATGACACAGACTGGAGGTGTTGGCAGCATGAAGAGACCATGTGTCACGATGCCGGCTGGCAGGAGGTGGATCCTCTGTGCCAGAGAGGGATTGGCGTGGACCGTGCTAGTGGACCGGTTCTAAGTTACTACTGGTGTTCACCAGAGCCCGCCGCAAAGCGGGATGGTCTTGCTGCGGCGGTAGTAACCAGGTCGTATCCACTAGCAACGGCTCAACCTCTCTGACTGCTGAAGATAGGCGCGGTACAAGGGAGTAGACAAAAGCAAGGTCGGACGTAGCAGAAGGTCGGGGCAGGCAGCAAGGATCGTAGTCAGGGGCAACGGCAGGAGGTCTGGAACACAGGCTAGGAACACACAAGGGAACGCTTTCACAAGGCACAAGGGCAACAAGATCCGGCGAGGGAGTGCAGGGGAAGTGAGGTATACATAGGGAGTGCACAGGTGAAGACACTAATTGGAACCACTGCGCCAATCAGTGGCGCAGTGGCCCTTTAAATCGCAGAGACCCGGCGCGCGCGCGCCCTAGGGAGCGGGGCCGCGCGCGCCGGGACAGGACCGAGGGAGAGCGAGTCAGGTACAGAAGCCGGGGTGCGCATCGCGAGCGGGCGCCACCCGCATCGCGAATCGCATCCCGGCTGGAGGCGGTATCGCAGCGCACCCGGTCAGTGGATCTGACCGGGGCGCTGCCGTAGCGAGGATGTTGCGAGCGCTCCGGGGAGGAGCGGGGACCCGGAGCGCTCGGCGTAACACCATGTAGTTGCTGAATGACACAGCCTGGAGCTAGCAGCAGCCTGAGTAGACACTAGGTCTTCACAATCCCTAAGATTAAAAGATACAGATTTAGAAATGTAATTTGAAGATTTATGGTAGCTATTGCTACCATAAAAATGTTTAGACCCAGACCTGGTCCAGCAACATCAGTAAACCATATATTGGCTGAATGACACAGCCCGGAGGTGGCTGAAGCATGAGGACACCATATAGTGGCTGAATGACACAGCTTGGAGTTGGCTGAAGCATGAGAATAGACCATATAGTGGCTGAATGACACAGCCTGAAGGTGGCAGCAGCAGCATCAGGAGTCCTGAAAGTGACCCAGTGACAGAGTGGTGTGGTGGGTGGCAATACCAGTACCCGGTGACGGGGTAAAAAGGTCTGATGCAGAGGAATGTTTGTAACTGGGGAGCAGCGCCTTAAATCTGTTTGGCACTATCCATATTTGTGACCATGGTCAATCTACCCTCATGCATCAGGCATTGTTGGTTGGAAATCCTGGCTGATCCATGCCTGATTCATCTTCACAAAGGTAAGTCCCTCCACATTTTTCATGGACAGACGAGTTCTCCTTGGGGTGACTATGGCCCCCGCCGTACTATATACCCGCTCTGATGGCACACTACTGTATGCTACAGAGGAAATTCTATTATTTTTTAACTTCTTTTTTGTCTTGTCCACAGTGATCTCGGCTGACACCTCTGTCCATGTCAGCAACTGTCCAGAGCAGCATAGTTTTGCTATGGGGATTTTCTCCTGCCCTGTACAGTTCCTGATACGGGCATCAGGTGTCAGCAGAGAGCACTCTGGACAAGACAAAAAAATAAATTCAAAAAGAAAAGAATTTCCTTCTCTAGCATAAAGCTGCTAATAAACACTAGATTGGTAAAGATTTTTTAATAGAAGTAATTTACAATTCTGTTTAACTTTCTGGCAACAGTTGATCAAAAAGAAAAAATGTTTTCCACCGGAGTACCCCTTTAAGGTGAAAATGGGCTGGGCCCTTAAGAGGTTAAGATTTAATGTCAGAATGATACAGCCTGGAATTGGCGGCAGAATGAGGAGACCATATAGTGGCAGAATGACCCAGTCTGGAGGAGGCAACAGCCTGACAAGACCATAGGGCCTCACTAAAGATATTTTTGAAATTTTAAATTAAACATTTTAGATATATTAAAATTTTAAAAGTTTAATTTAAGGAGACAATATTGTGGCACAATGACACAGCCTGGAGCTGAAGGCAGCATGAGTAGACAATAGTGCTTCACAATCCCTAAGTTTAAAAGATTAATTTTAAAATTTAAATTGAAGTTTTATGGTAGCTAGTGCTACCATAAAATATTTTTGGGTAATGTCCCAGGCCCAACAGCATAAGTAAACCATATAGTGGCTGAATGGCACAGCATGGAGCTGGCGGCAGCATGAGTAGACAATAGGGCTTCACAATCCTTAAGATTAAAAGATGAATTTTAAAATTGAAATTGAAGATTTTGAAATTGAAATTTAAGATTACTAATTTTAATGTCTGGGGCCCCGGCGTGTGGTTACAAAGGACCAAATCTAACAAGAAGTCACATGTAACATGGCGACTGTCAGGATCCGGGTACTGTGAGGATACTGGTGGTGGATCCTCTGTGTCAGTGGGGTGATGACGTGGGCCGTACCAGGGGAACGGAGTCTAAGGAGTTACTGGTATTTACCAGAGCCCGCCGCAAAGCGGGATGGACTTGCTGCGGCAGGTAACCCCCAGGTCGTTCCACCCCATAGCGACTCAACCCCGACTGACGACTAAGATATACAAGGAACGCTTTCACTGGCACAATGGCAACAAGATCCGGCAATACTGGGAAGGGGAAGTGAGGAAATATAGGCTGAGGCACAGGTGAAGTTACTAATTGGGACAGGCGCCAATCAGCGGCGCACTGGCCCTTTAAATCGCAGAGAGCCGGCGTGCGCGCACCCTAGGGAGCGGGGCCGCGCACGCCGGAACTGGACAAACGGGGAACAGGTCGGGTAAGCAGTCTGGGATGCGAACCGCGAGCGGGCGCGTCCCGCATCGCGGGTCACATCCCCGCCAGAGACACTAACGCAGCGCTCTCGGTCAGCGGGTCTGACCGGGACGCTGCGACAAGGTAAACGCTGCAAGCGCTCCGGGGAGGAGCGGGGACCTGGAGCGCTCGGCGTAACAGCGACACAATGACAGAGCCTTGAGTTGGCGGCAGCATTAGTAGACAATAGGGATTCACAATCCTTAAGATTAAATCATGAATTTTAAAATTGAAATTGAAGATTTATGGTAGCTAGTGCTACCATAAAATATTTTTGGGTAATGTCCCAGGCCCAACAGCATCAGTAAACTATACAGTGGCTGAATGGCACAGCCTGGAGCTGGCGGCAGCATAAGTAGACAATAGGGCTTCAAAATCCCTAAGATTAAAAGATGAATTTTTAAATTGGAATTGAAGATTTATGGTAGCTAGAGCTACCATAAAATATTTTTAGGTAATCTCCCAGGCCCAGCAGCATCAGTAAACTACATAGGGGCTGAATGGCACAGCCTTGAGATGGCAGCACATAAGTAGACAATAGGGCTTCACAATCCCTAAGATTAAAAGTTGAATTCTAAAATTGAAATTGAAATTTTATGGTAGCTAGTGCTACCATAAAATATTTTTAGGTAATGTCCCAGGCCCAACAGCAGAAGTAAACCATATAGTGGCTGAATGGCACAGCCTTGAGCTGGTGGCAGCATGAGTAGACAATAGGGCTTCACAATCCCTAAGATTAAATAATGAATTTTAAAATTGAAATTTAAGATTTTGAAATTGAAATTTAAGATTATATTCCCAAATTTTAATGTCCCGGGCCCCGGTGTGTGGTTACAAAGGATAAAATCTAACAAGAAGTCACATGTCACATGGCGGCACAATGACACAGCCTGGAGTTGGCGTCAGCATGAGTGAAACATATAGTGGCTGAATGGCACAGCCTGGAGTTTCTGGCAGCATAAGGAGACCATATAGTGTCTGAATGGCACAGCCTGGAAGTGGCTGAAGCATAAGGAGACCATATAGTGGCTGAATGGCACAGACTGGTGGTGGCTGAAGCATGAAAAGACCATATAGAAATCGGTGATGGCTTTTCTCTGTTCGTACAGTCGGTCCAACATATTGAGGGTGGAATTCCAACGTGTGGAGACCACATAGTGGCTAAAAGACTGCCTGGAGTTTCTGGCAGCCTCAGGAGACCATATAGTGGCCGAACGGCACAGCCTAGAGTTGGCGTCAGCATGAGTAAAACATACAGTGGCTGAATGGCACAGCCTGGAGTTTCTGGCAGCATAAGGAGACCATATAGTGTCTGAATGGCACAGCCTGGAAGTAGCTGAAGCATAAGGAGATCATATAGTGGTTGAATGGCACAGACTGGTGGTGGCTGAAGCATGAAGAGACCATATAGAAATCGGTGATGGCTTTTCTCTGTTCGTACAGTCGCGTGTGGCAATGCGTGTGGCGGTAGCAAGGGTCCAATAAGCTGGAGAGCCAGAAGTCATCCCGCTGCAAAATGGTGACAATTCGGCTGTCACTACGCAAGCAAGTGAGCATGCATCGTGCCATTTGTGCAAGTGACTTGGTGGAACTCCCTGCCTCTATCTCCACTGCATACTGCCACGGTGTGTCTGGGTCCTCTGTATCGCCTTCCACATAACCCTCTAGCTCCTCTGGTTGCTCCTGTTCCTCCTCTGGTTGCTAGACAAACTGTCCACTTGGCAAAAACTGAACTGTGCTCCACTGTGCCCCTCCCCCTCCTCCAGTTCAGCCCCCACAGGGCTCATGTGGCCGTGAGATGTAGGTGCCAAGTCTCCAGTGCCCTGACCACCCATCGCTACAACACGTGTTGTAAGAAATGAAGCAGTGGAATGACGTCGTTCATCCCGTAATCCTTGCGATTTACTAATAATGTGGCTTCCTCAAAGGGCCTGAGCAAACGGCAAGTGTCGCACATGAGCTGCCATTGGTTCACATTGAAGTTACACAAGGGGCGTCCCACTATCCACTTGGATCATCAAGAAATCGGTGATGGCTTTTCTCTGTTCGTACAGTCGGTCCAACATATTGAGGGTGGAATTCCAACGTGTGGCAATGTCATAAATCAGACTATGTTGGGGGATACCGGTCTGACACTGCAGCTCAAGGAGGGTGTGCTTTGCAGTGTACGAGTGGCTGAAGTGCATGCAAAGTTTCCTTTCCATTGTCAGGATGTCTTGCAAATGGGGGGAACACTTCAGGAACTGCTTGACAACCAGATTGAACATGTGTGCCTTGCAGGGCGCATGGCTCAGCCTTCCCAGTCACAGCGCAGACAAGATGTTCCTCCCATTGTCAGTCACCATGGTTCCCATTTCCAGTTTTCGTCCAGTTAGCCATGCTCCAATTTCTTTACAAATTACTTTTAGCAGTTCCTCCCCTGTGTGACTCTGTTCGCCAAGGCAATCCATGTGAAGAACAGCGTGACACCGCCGTGCCCTGCACACATGGTATGCTGAAGGGGCATTGAGACTTGTCTGGGCAGTGGAGGCTGAGGACACGGTGGAGGATGAGGAGGTGTAGTCGCACACTGTCATAGGACCAACGGCCTGAAAGCGTGGAGACGGAAGCAGCAGGACCTGTCCAAGTTGGTGTTGTGGCTGTGTAGGAACCACATTCACCCAGTGAGCTGTAAAGGACATGTATTGTCCCTGACCATAGTTACAGTTCCAAACGTCGGAGCTGCCGTGCACTTTGGCACACACCGACAGGCTCAAGGACTGTCCCACCTTCTCCTCCACAAAATTGTGTAGGGCTGGTACTGCCTTCTTTACAAAGACATGATGGCTTGGCACTCTCCCCCTCGGCTTGGCACAAGCCATCAGTTCTCTGAAAGGTGCTGAGTCGCTCCAGATTCTCCTGCTCCTCCTACTTTTAGTCAGTCATTCTGCCAACAATCCATTGGCGAAGCCATGTCCAAGAGACATGGAGGAGCAGGAGAATCTCGAGTGACAGAAGGAGGGTATGACACACAGCTCCCTTCGGCTGAGGTGGTGGAGCCTTGGATAGCTGAAAGAGGGAGCGGCATGCCACTGGGTGATGCAGCAGGCTGGACCACTACATCGGAGCCACGGTTCTCCCAGGCTGCTTTTTGGTGGAGAAGCATATGTTGACGCAGGGCCGTGGTGCCAACATTGGAACACTGGCCACGCTTCCCCTTCTGCCGACACATCTTGCATGTGGCTAAGTTAATCTCCTCCGGATGCTTGATGAAAAACTGCCACACCGCCGAGTAGCTGATTTTCCCACCAACAGTCTGCACTAATTGACTGCTACTGCCACCGTCTCCAGGAACCCCTGTTCGACTACCTCCCGAGAAGGTAGGCTGCCGCAAAGCAGATGGTCTCCCCTGGTTGCGTTTGGCTCCAGACTTTCCACTTCTGCCATCATGCTGACTGCCAACCATCCTACCACCTTTCTGGCTCAGCTGCTGCCTCACGGGCAACCCTCTTCTCCTTATGAAGATTAAGCCCCTTCTGCACCCGGCTCCCGAGTGAGATCGGCTTCATCATCATCGAGTTGTGTCTGCACGTCACTGATGTCTGCTCAGGTTCCTCAACAGTGTCTGCTTCAGGATCCTGAACACTGGCAACACCGCCTCCCACATCACTCTCCTCATTACTACTTGCCCACCTAGCAGAGGAAGCAGTGGATGTCTTCTCCACTTTTTGGCTGGGCAGTAGCTGCTGACTGTCCTCTATTAGGTCGTTTTCACTGAATAGTGGAGCAGAACCCACAGCATAAGATCCTTCTTTAGGGTAGGGGACAGCATAGGACAGTGGCAATGGGAGGACAGGGACTGCTCCCGGGCCATGTCAACTGAGGGTTTTGTCTGAGGAACCCACTGACTGTTGACTGGGGGTATCAGATGTCACTTGTGATGAAGTGGATGACCATGTTAACCAATTGATGCCAGATGGCTTGCTGGTAGAGACACGACTGCGAGCTGATACCGGGAGTTCAGGCCTCTCGCTGCAACTCCTGTTGCCACTCGCCCCTAGTCTGCTGTGACCTCTGCCTGATGAATTTAGGCCTCTTCCACTCCTCTGTGCACGTCCTGGCACTTCTCTGCCTATCATACTTAGTGCGTATATGAGGGGAGTACAATATGCTTCACTATGTTTAAAACAGTATTTGTCTAGAACAGCGGCAGATGTGTACTTTAGGCTGTCCTTTCACAGCATCTAGACGCTTGACAAATTAACAGGTACAATAGAACACTACTTAGATGTAGGTATGTGGTATGCACGTATGAGGGCAGAAAAATTTGCTATAGTATACTTTAAAAAGTATCTGAGTACAACACCAGCCGTAGAGCACTTTTGCCTGGACTTTCACAGTATCTTGGCCCTTGACAGATTATGAGGTACAAAATAGTACACTATTTTCTATTTTGATGTACGTATGTGGTATGCACTTATGAGGGCAAAAAAATGCACTACAGTACACTTATAAAAGTATCTGAGTACAACACCAGCCGGTGAGTACTTTTTCCTGGACTTTCACAGTATCTTGGCCCTTGACAGATTAACAGGTACAAAATGGTACACAACTTAGATATATGTATGTGGTATGCACTTATGAGGGCCGAAAAATGTGCTACAGTACGCTTAAAAAAACGTATTGGAGTAAAACACCAGCCGGTGATTACTTTTGGCTGTCCTTTAATAGTATCTAGGCCCTTGACAGATTAACAGGTACAAAATAGTACACTATTAGATGTAGGTATGTGGTATGCACTTATGAGGGCAGAAAAATGCGCTACAGTATGCAAAAAAAAAACTTATTTTTGCACAACACCAGCAGTATACAACAGTGCTGGCGCACACAAAAGCTATGTACTAAACCCAAAATTGCACTCTGTCAAAGACTATTAGGAATGGATTGCTGGGTATTATACCATCTAAAGACTAGTATAACCAGCAGATGATTTGTTGTGGAACAAAGACACAGAATTGTGCTGGAAAAAGTATTCCTGTCTCCTCTGCTAAGGTTTATGAAGTAGAGGCAGCTTGTAGAAATGTATGAGGCAACACACAGCTCTCTGCCACTCTCTGTAATACAATGCTGTAAATAAGTGACTCGGAGGTTAATGGCTGCAGTAAAAATCCTTTTCAGTGGAAAAAAATTACTGTTCTCTGTCCACCAGAATGCTGATGTGACTAGGAGGTGAAACGCTGCTGGAAAAAGCTTTTCTGTGTAACACACACTCCCAGGCTTTCCCTCCTATCTCTCTGCAGTGTAATGAATGAAGTGACTGGCCGCAATATGGCTGACGATTATATAGGGCTGTGACATCACAGCGGTGACTGGCTGCTGATAGGCTGCATCCTGCATGTGATTCAGGGTCATCCCGCCTACCCGCCTTGCCTTCCCAGAGTTCCTTGCCCCATGTCCTCACATTTGGATCTGCCATTTTAGATGCCTTGGAGCCTGGACCGCATTAAATGGAGCTTGCAAGATAGAATTGCGATTGCGATATTCGGATAAGTCAGCTTCGATTCGCTCATCTCTAGTAGTTGGGAAAAGGAGGTGCGGTCACCAAAAAGGGGGTGTGCTCCCAACATTTTCAAAAAATACCAACATATTTACTAAGGTTTCCACAGAATATGTGGTGGATTCGAGCTGAGGAAAACCCTATAGATCAGAGCATGTGTAAAAAGGCAAAATGTAGGGAAAAGTGCAACATTTAGGAAAACATTAGTAAATACCATAAAAAAATATCTGTTGGGAAATAAAAACCCACAAAGAAAACTACACCCCACTCTTAGTAAACCAGGGCCATTGTTTTACTTATCATGTAATGATCCTTAGTATTGAATTCACAATTCTGCAGCTTCACAAAATTTCTTAGCATTTCATTTTGGCTCTATGCCTTGAAGAATTATATTCTGTAAAAGTGTAACTAGTACAGAACAGTAATCTTATCAGGGGTTTAAATAATTTTCTAGACCCTGAACTGTGCAAAATTGGAAAAAGGAGCCATTAAAAAGGGAAGCAAGTGGGAAGAGGTGCTCATCTGTGTGCTGTGCTCATTCCTTTCTACTTTCTATGTTTCTATGTTGGTAACATTTTTGGGTACTTATGTCCCAGAAGCACAGACATGAATGCAAACATCCATGGCAGGCTTGGGGGCCTTCATTAGGTAGATAGAAACCCATTGGCAACAGCGATCATGTTCCCGGGAAGCCGATGGGGTTAACAGTATACATGTACACCTTACATGTCTTAGGCATGATTGACCATGACATGTAAGGGGCTAAACCAGTGTCCGGGCATGCTGAAAGTTTTAGTTTTTCAACAGCTGGAGGCACCCTGGTTGGCAAACACTGGGTTAAACTACCAGTTTCTGACACCTGAGCGCCTTCAATTCCAGAATGGGAGACCCGCACCACTTTATAAAAAGGTGTCAGGTTTGAATAAGGAACCTTATGTAAAATGGTAGTCATTAAAGGGGTACTCCGGTGAAAAATAATTTATTTTTAATCAACTGGTACCAGAAAGTAAAACAGATTTGTAAATCCCCATAGCAAACCCATCCTGCTCTTGACAGTTCCCGAAATAAAACACAAAAAGGTGCTTCATAGGGAGCTACCACCAGTGGGTAATCCCAATATGGGGGAAATTGTGCTTACCGCAGGTGGCTGTGTCAACATACACACACAACAATGGATTGAGTTAGTGAGATTGAAGGTTCCATCCACCATCCATGGTCTTCCCGTGAACAAGAACAAGCAAATGGAGGACTTCTAACAGGAGCTGCAGGTTGAAAGAACGGTGCTGGCTGGAACAACCACAGGTAAGATGTATAATTTATTCTAAAACAATACGACACGTTTCACCCCGCATGCGCGGTGAAACTCGTCGCTTTGTTTTAGAATAAACCATAAATCTTACCTGTGGTCGTTCAGCCAGCATCGTTCTTTCAACCTGCAGCTCTTGTTAGAAGTCCTCCATTTGCTTGACAGTTCCTGAGATAGACAGAGGTGTAAGCAGAGAGCACTGTGATCAGACAGAAAATACATTTTAAAAGAAAAGAACTTCCTGTGAAGCATATAGCAGCAGTGCTAGTAAGTACTGGAAGGATTAAAATTTTTAAGTAATTTACAGATCTGTTTAACTTTCTGGCACTAGTTAATTTGAAAAAAAAAATAATAATAATTTCACCGGAGTACCCCTTTAAGAGGTCAAAGAGCCTCTGGATGCTAAAGGAAAAGGTGCTTTAAATCTTCTGCAGCTTTTATGTATTATTATCAGAGAGCTCAATTTTGATTGTTAATCAGGTAATATCTTCAGTATTCATCAATAAGTCTCATAGGAAAGTGTAGATGGAGAGCAGAGATATTACGGCAATGAGGCTCAGGGGTTTGTCCTTTTTTATAATTATTTTGTAATGAGTGTAAAATTAGTGTGAGAGTTTTGATACCATAAACCCCCAAATATTGTTTCACAGACAAGAACAGGACACACTTCCAATTACAGCCTATAACACCATCAGATTATTATACATATCATGTAGCATCTCAGAGCATTGAGAAAATGGAAAATATAAGGGTTAGAAGAGATGAGGTTTTGTTGTTTCTTGATCCAAAGAAAAATTCATATTTCAAAACACAGTTAGCAATGCAAAAAGTCCATAAAGTAAAGCACAAGGATATGCCACCAGGAGCTGCTGTCCTTCCATTGCCAAGGTAGTGATGAATATTTTTGAAGCTGAAAAACTGCACCACAGAATTACGGCAGCAGCTAAGACTGAACCAAAGATTCCCCTACAAAATAGAAAACAAAGATATAAATATATACAAAAATAGTTATAAATATGACATCAACCTTGTGATAACCCATACCTCATTACTAGGTCTCCAGCTCAAGATATAGCAGGCTCTAACTGTATTTTGTCTGCAAGATTTCTTCCAAAAAATTCATGCACATAATGTTGCTTACTGAAATTTTATTATTTTACTTGACTATAACTTTAATCTCTTGAAACCCTATGTAAACATTTTTATACCCCTATAACTGAGCCTCTAGTAAGGACATCACAGAAGGGGGGTTCAGGACCAGAACCCCAAACTATTAGTCAAAGCAGAGTTATTATCAAATAATAGTGACATATAAACAGTTTGGATAGGTTGGCTCGGGTCTAAATGTTTATGATATCACAAGAGCGAGTCGGAAGAAGTCAGCGCTTAGCATGTTCTCTCCAGACTCTATGTCATGGGACCTGGACGGACTTTCAATGCAAGTCTATATACATTTTTTCTAGTTTATATATATATATATATATATATATATATATATATATATAAAAATGATAATAGGCAGCACACAAAAATTTGTGCAAAAGAAAGTGTTCTTTATTCCATATATGAGACAACGTTTCAGTGATCTCACATCGCCTTTTTCAAATCGAAAATTGAAAATGGCGATGTGAGATCGCTGAAACGTTGTCTCGTATATGGAATAAAGAACACTTTCTTTTGCACAAATTTTTGTGTGCTGCCTATTATCATTTTTATCTAAAGCGGGATCGGAGCACCGAGATCCAATTGGCGTGCACCCCTGGGACTTTTGACTTGATGTGCTGCTTACTATTGATATATATATATATATATATATATATATATATACCGTATTTATCGGGGTATACCACGCACCGGCCTATAACACGCACCCTCATTTTACCAAGGATATTTGGGTAAAAAAAGTTTTTTACCCAAATATCCATGGTAAAATGAGGGTGCGTGTGTGCGCGTGTATACCCCGATATACCCCCAGGAAAGGCAGGGGGAGAGAGGCCGTCGCTGCCCGCTTCTCTCCCTCTGCCTTTCCTGGGGTCTAGAGCGCTGCTGTCGGCCCTTCTCACCCCCTGGCTATCGGCGCCGCTGCCCGTTCTGTCCCCCTGACTATCGGTGCCGGCGCCGATAGCCAGGGGGAGAGAAGCGGCGCCGACAACAAGGGGGAGAGAAGGGGCAGCGGCACCCATTGCCGGCGCCGCTGCCCCGTTGCCTCCCCCCATCCCCGGTGGCATAATTACCTGAGTCGGGTCCGCGCTGCTCCAGGCCTCCGTCGTGCGTCCCCAGCGTCGTTGCTATGCACGGCGCGGCGCACTGACGTCATGCGCCGCGCCATTCAGCGCATAGCAGCGCATAGCACGCCGGAGACCTGGAGCAGCGCGGACCCGACTCAGGTAATTATGCCACCTGGGATGGGGGGAGGCAACGGGGCAGCGGCGCCGGCAATGGGTGCCGCTGCCCCTTCTCTCCCCCTGGCTGTTGGCGCCGGTACCGATAGTCAGGGGGACAGAACGGGCAGCGGCGCCAATAGCCAGGGGGAGAGAAGGGCCGACAGCAGCGCTCTAGACCCCAGGAAAGGCAGGGGGAGAGAAGCGGGCAGCGACGGCCTCTCTCCCCCTGCCTTTCCTGGGGGTGTATCGGCGTATAACACGCACACAGACTTTAGGCTAAAAATTTTAGCCTAAAAAGTGCGTGTTATACGCCGATAAATACGGTGTATATATATATATATATATATATCCAGATAGGAAGACAGCACCAGTCCCAGCTCCTATGCTCATGACCATCTGGGTAACCAGTCCAGAATCACAACATCCATACGGTATAGGTCACAGCAAAAAGTAAGCGGACTCCCATATGCAAAAGGCTGTGGTCTTTATTTAGGTCATCAGCAGTGCAACGTTTCGGCTACAATCTAGTCTTTGTCAAGCATGCTTGACAAAGGCTAGATTGTAGCCGAAACGTGGCACTGCTGATGACCTAAATAAAGACCACAGCCTTTTGCATATGGGAGTCCGCTTACTTTTTGCTGTGACCTATACCGTATATATATATATATATATATATATATATATATATATATATATACATATATCTCAAGTCAGGAATTACAATTGTCCTTTGTATGGACCATGAACTGTTTGTGATTATTCATGTTTTCCACGCAAAAGAACAAAAACTTTCTTTCAACTTAGAGTGCTACGGATTATTCTCACTACTTGCGGAGCACCCTCTCGGTATCGCTAGTAGTCAAGTGCTCAGTACTTGACAGCTATCAGTGTGTAAGTGTGGCTACAGAGAGCTGTCAATCATTGAACAGGACCAGTCACTTTACTAGGCCCAGGATGAGCCGAGATTTACATGAAAAAATTACAAGTAATATTAAAGAGATTCCCACCAAACTATATATCAATCTGCTCAGCTCCTCCTGCTCCATAATATGATGCATGCAGATTGGACTGCATTTTAAATGTGCCAGGTTCCCTTTAAAGTTTTTGGGCACATGTGGGGTTTTGCCAGGTTCGGAAAGGATGATTACAGCGGAGAACATTTCTTTTTGGAAACATTCCTTATTTTAGTAATTGTCTTGCAAACAAGTTTCAACTTCTCTAAAGGCATTAATATGAGAAGTGGGAACCTAAAATGGATTAGATAGCAGGTTAAACTGTATAATAAGTGATATTCAATACATTTGTGTTCAGCTGAGGATTGTTAACAAAATCTGGGATCTTGGATGTAATTCTGGATGTAGCTGTTTGGCTTTTTAGACAATGACCTAGCAGTTTACAAGCCTTGTTGTCTTGGTAGTAAAACTATTCTTTGACCCTTTACATTAGTCTTTTCGATGTATCACAGGCTGCTATGTTGTACAGTTTGATCATTTGTCATGGTGGTTTTATTATTGTGGGGTTGGGTTTAGATCTCAGCTAGAAAGTTGATGCATTTTGCTTCTTCCTATCTTTTTAGCTTTGTGACCCAATTTAATGAATATGCCCCTAATAAATGCTTTATGAGCATTCCATAAAGTAAAGGGCTCTTCACTGAGTTTAAGTTGATGTGAAAGTATTCCCCGAGGGTGCTATCTATTTCATTCTGATATATAGAATTTGCCATGAAGAATGAATTGCTACACCATAGTGATGAATTGGTTTTGGCGTAAGTTACTTCTTTAGATAGCCTGCATGGTCTGATCATTTTAATCTAATCAATAGTAAAATTTATGGTGTTATGTAATAGAGATATGTTAATAAGAAATACATCAATGAGAGAATATAATTTCTGCATTGAGAAGAAAAAAAGACACTTTTTTGTCTTATTTTCTATGCAAGATGCCAAAGAGTTCTTCTATTTCAGTAAAGGCTTTAGTCTGGGACTAAGGCCTAGAATTACAGATGTCTTCTACAAATATATATATGTATAAACCATATGATTGGGTAAATTAAAGGGGTTATCCAGGCAAAAACTTTTTTTTATATATATCAACTGGCTCCGGAAAGTTAAACAGATTTGTAAATTACTTGTATTAAAAAATCTTAAACCTTCCAATAGTTATTAGCTTCTGAAGTTTTCTGTCTAACTGCTCAATGATGATGTCACGTCCCGGAAAATATCCCCATAGGAGCTGCACAGCTCCTGGGACGTGAGTCATCAGAAAGCAGTAAGATGTCTGATCACGGGGGTCCTGCCACTGGGGACCCCCAACTGCTGCAACCCCATACATCAGCACCCTAGAGCTATGTTTGCTCCGTGGCTGATGACTGGCGATACAGGGGATGGGGTATCGTGATGTCCCGGCCCTGCCCCCTTGTGATGCCACCCCGTCCCCTTGTGAAATCATGCCCCGCCCCCTCAATCCAAGCCTATGGGAGTGGGTGGGATGACCACCACACTCCCCCTCATAGACTTGCATTGAGAGACGGTGCGTGATGTCATGAGGGGGTGGGCCGGGACATCATGATACCTTGTCCCCTGTATCGCCCGTCATCAGCCATGGAGAAAACATAGCTCCAGGCTGCTGATGTATGGGGTTGCAGCAGGAGAGATCGTGGGGTCCCCAGCGACAGGACCCCCCTGCGATCAGACATTTTATCACCTATCCTTTGGATAGAGGATAAGATGTCTAGGGGCGGAGTACCCCTTTAAAGACCTATTCTTTCTTTAAAGGGATTCTCCGGTGGATTTTTTTTTTTAAATGAACTGGTGCCATAAAGTAAAACAGATTTGTAAATTACTTCTAATTAAAAATCTTAATCCTTCCAGTACTTCTTAGCAGCTGTATGCTATAGAGGAAATTATTTTCTTTATGAATTTCTTTTTTTGTCTTGTCCACAGTACTCTCTGCTGACACCTCTGTCCGTGTCAGGAACTGTCCAGAGCAGCAAATGTTTGCTATGGGGATTTTCTCCTGCTCTGGACAGTTCCTGATAAGGGCATCAAGTGTCAGCAGAGAGCACTGTGGACAAGACAAAAAATAAATGTTAAAATAATTTCCTCTGTAGCATACGGCTGCTAATATGTACTGGAAGGACAAATGTTTTTTAATAGAAGTAATTTACAAATCTGTTTAACTTTCTGGCACCAGTTGATTAAAAAAAAAATGTTTTCCACCGGAGTACTCCTTTAACCGGTTGAATAAATGTAATTCTTCAAGCTTTAAAAACTCATGATTGAAAACACATTAAAACCAATAAATTATTTCAGAACACCACTTTGTAACCCCAGCTGTGACCGTTTATAAAAAAAATGTTGCCACTTTTTACTCCTAAATGTACTAACTTTTTTTTTTCTTCTCATTTGAGATCGGTGTATCCTGTGGACTTGATTTGGTGGACTACGATGAACCACATTTTTTTGTTTAATGTTAATAAGATGTTTAACAAGGACTTGTGGGGGAGTGTTTTTTGGAATAAAAGTTTTTTAAGCATGTTGTGTTTTTTTGTTTACTTTACAGGCTTAGTAGTGGAAGCTTTCTTATAGACAGAATCCATTACTAAGCCGGGGCTTATTGTTAGCCCCCAAAACAGATAGCGCTAACCCTCAATTATTACCTTGGTACCCATCATCACAGGGGTGCTGGGAAGAGCTGGTACCTCCAGGCCCAAAGCGTCAAAAATGGCGCTCCTGGGCCTAGGTGGTAACAGGCTGGGGTTAATTAGGCTGGTTAGGGACATTAACAATGGTCCTTGCCCACCCTGGTAACGTCAGGCTGTTGCTGCTTGGTTGGTATTTGGCTAATAATGAAAAAAAACTCATAGGGTTGCCTGTATTTTCATTATTTTATTTTTGGGAAAAAAAAAACGCATAGGGTTCCCTGTATATTCATACTCAACCAGATACCAACCAAGCAGCAACAGCCTGATGTTACCAGGGTGGGCGAGGACCATTGTTAATGTCCCTAACCAGCCTAATTAACGCCAGCCTGTTACCGCCTAGGCCCAGGAGTGCCATTTTTGACGCTTTGGGCCTGGTGGTACCGGCTCTTCCCAGCACCCCTGTGATGATGGATACCAGGGTAATAATTGGTGGTTAGCGCTATCTGTTTTGGGGGCTAACAATAACCCACGGCTTCGTAATGGATTCTGTCTATAAGAAAGCTTCCACTACTAAGCCTGTAAAGTAAACAAAAAAACACAACATGTTTAAAAAACTTTTTTGATGCTCTGAGCCTGTTGGTACCAGCTCTTCCCAGAACCCTTGTGGTGGTGGGTACCAGGGTAATAGTTGGGGGTTAGCGCTAGCTGGTTTTGGGGCTAACTCTAAGCCCCGGCTTAGTAATGGATTCCATCTATAAGCCAGCTTCCACTACTAAGCCTGTAAAGTAAATAAAATAAAAAAACAACACTTTTAAAAACTTTTAATTTAAAAAACACTCCCTCACAAGCCCTCGTTAGCCATTTTATTAATATTAAGCAAAAAAATTGCTGGTCATCGACGTAGTCCACCGAATTTGAAGAAGCCCTCTACATACATGGATCTGAAATGATAAGAAAAAAACACAGAAACCCCACAGAAATTGGTTTGTACATTTATGGTGCCCTCCCTTGAGGAAAACGACCATACACCACCATTTCCAAACAAGGAGACTCTAGCTGTTACTAAATTACAAATGATGGGGGTTGTATTTTAGCAACAGCGAGTCTCCAGTTTAGCAACAGCTGGAGTCTCGCTATTTCTAAACGACAACTCCCATGATGGGAGTTGTACTTTAGCAACAGCTGGAGGCACCCTGTTCCTAAACAACAACTCCCATGGTGGAAGTTGTAGTAAAGCAACAGCTGGTGGCACCCTATATCTAAACTACAACTTACATGATGCAAGATGTAGTTTAGCAATATCTCTCACCCCCCCCCCCCCCCTCCAAGCTCATCTCCCCTTCCCCTGCCTGGTCATCTCCTACATATCCTGCATTAATTTCATATTTCCTGGTGTGAGCCGTGATTGGGTGGTCGGTCTCGGCCAATCACAGCTCAGACCGGGAAATATGAAATTACACTGTAGTTTATCATGAGGTTCCTCTGGATAGAGTGATATGTAACCTTTTTCTTATATGATAATCCTAACCTAGTAGCTTTTGTTTAATAGTAACAAGTTACTTACTACTCACATGTATTGTTCTCTACTGTTATGTAGTCAATTAAGCTTATAATGATTCTAATATATCTAATTGTGTATATCATTGTGTTTGTTACTCATTTATGTTTATAACCTTATAACCAATAAATCTGCAAAACTTTTATAATACCTGTGTATTATTGTATATTGCAAAACTACATCCTTAGGCGTTAATGTCATCTCGTCATAAAAAGAATTTGTTATCTGAGGAAATAGTTGGATTCAGATGTGAATTGTATTGATTGGCTTTGTCTACAATTCACCAGGTCATAATTTTGATATTCTGATAATTTTCCCCAAAAATTAATTTTTCAAAATTAATATTTTTATGACCATAATTCATAATTAATAATTGAGTTATTACCGCAAACGTTTCATATTCCGGGGAGCCTGCCTGCCTGCCTCATCGCGACAGCGAGGGAGAGATGAGCGGCAGCGGGGAGAGATGATTGGGGGTGGGGGGGGGAGAGATGAGTGGCGGGGGGGGGGAGAGATGAGAGGGGGGGAGATGAGCAGCGGCAACTTTTTTAATTTACTCACATACGGGAGTTTTGTACTTCAGGTCAGACCTGGAGCAGACCTGCGACTTTTTGAAGGGGGTTTGCGACTTTTATTTGCCTACGTGTGACTTTTGCACATCATTAATACCTGACCACTGCAAAGTGAAAACTAAAATTTGATTAGCTAATGCTGTTTGTAACTTTTTGCTTATTTACAAAAGTCTCACAAAAAATGTGTGGGCGCATGTGCAACTTTTTGTGCGACGTTTGTAAACAAAAAAAAAAGGCTCTAAATACCTTGATAAATGTCCCCCTTGGATCATAGGAACGATCATCAGTAGTAAGACTTAATACAAACTTGCAAATATTGCTTCAATTCCGCTAGTGAAATTTCCACAAATTTTATCGCTGTTTAACCAGGAGAAATCTTTAAGATCATTTTGGTTTTCAACTCTTCAAGATCTTCAGCTAAATTGTTAAGTGCATCCACCAGATGGCTTTGAGAGGTAGAACAATCTCCCATTTTATCTTCTATGTGGTGAACTCTTGTGCTCAGTTCAGAACGAATGGGAGAAATGAGCTGCACAATGTCCTTATGCATAGATTGGATACATGCCAGCAGCATTACTATGAGTAACATACCAAATGCTGGCTGTCTGAGGTTAGGAAACAACTAAAAGTCTTAGTTGTAAATGTAGAAGAGACAGGAGGTAATTAGTAGTTCACCTCTGTAGACTGCAGAGAGTCAATTTTAGATGGGGGGGGGGGGGGGGGAGTATTCTGCATGCAGCATGAAAGAGTGTAGCTGATCCCCAGCAGTACCTGTCTCCTTGACCTGACACATTTTTTATATGTTGTACATCTTGACAAAAAAAATTGTTTTTCTAATATGCTTCTCTAAAAAATTACCACATACTTCTTTAGAAAATCCCCATAGCAAACATATGCCGCTCTGGACAGTTCCTAAAATGGACAGAGATGTCAGCAGAGAGCACTGTGCTCGTGATGTCAGCAGAGAGCACTGTGTTCCAAAAATAAAATAATTTTCTCTGTAGTATTCAGCAGCTAATAAGTACTGGAAGGAATAAGATTTTTTAATAGAAGTAATTTACAAATCTGTTTATCTTTCTGGCACCAGTTGATTTAAAAAAAAAAAAAAAAAAAAAAAGGTTTCCACTGGGGTACCAATTTAATAGAGGGGGAAATGACGACCACAGCCGCCTGAAGCCTTACACAGCCACTGTCCTGAACATAAATGTTCCAGGGTGCCGGGCTGGAGATCTTGGGGGTCCCAGCGGCCGATAATTGTTATATTGATGTAATCCCATACAATATTCATGTTTCTTGTACATGAATAGGATGCTGCATTATATCTGTTTTCACAAGTGTCTCCTACAGTTCTGTGCATTCTTTTTTTCACTATCTCCTGTTCATACAATCACCTACTGCATGTTTGTTTGTGCTTTCTCTATGTATTTCTGCTTTAGCTTTGTATAACAAACAAAAAATCCTTCGAAATGGAAAAAATTATAATAAAATGACATCAGTGCCATGATCTCCTCCTCATTTGGTCTCCCTGTACTATCAGGGAAGAGCGGTCATCTTTGTGTTTCCGGGAAAAATGTAATGATACTGCTGATACATTTCTCAAGTTTGAAATGATCCTAACCTCAAAGTGAATGTGTCACCTAGATACTTTTTTTTTCTTTTTTTTTTTTTTTTACTGATTACGGACAGATTTTAAATGTGTTCTTTCTTTCTACTCTGTTTATTTTCTGAATCTTTTATTTCTAGTCCACTTTTTGTACATTATTATGGGGTGACTGTAGAGCCTAAGTTTCTGCTCTAGTTTGTTAACAGTATTTAGAGATATGATTTACACATGGACGGCCATAAAGGGAACTTGTCATCACTTTCATGCTGCCTGAACCACGAGTCATTGGTGTGGTGCCTGGTTGCTTCTGTCTGCACCGTTGGCCTTAAAAAGACTAACTAAAATACTACCCAAAATACTATCTGTCACGTTTGCTTTCCCTATATTAAATGCTTATCAATTTAAAGGGGTTGTTCAGTTACATAAAATTGATATAGAACAGGTTGTTTAGAAAACCTACATTTATTAATAGAGATGTGTGGTGGCCCAGTAAAGGAGTTGCACCCCTGTATCCTTGCTTCCCTGTCAGACAGCCTAAATACAGTGACCCCTGGGCCCCCCTGCACCTGTTCCTTTGTATATCTGCTTCTATGCTTGTTAATAAGAGTATTGTAAATAAAATGTGTTATGCCTTTAAGAAATGTCATGTGATTGTAACCCAGTGAGGTACCAGTGACCATGTGACCTACAGGGTGACCTATGGGACCCCTCCTAATCTCCTCCATATAAGCCCTGGGAGGAGCTAGCTCACTCTCTTGGAGTCTTTGCTGAGATACAGTATGGTCAAGTCCTCGTTGTGTGTGTGTGGTGTCCCGGTACAGGACATGGTCCTGTACCCTTCCTAAGTCCCCTCAGGAAGAGTCCCTGCAGTCCATAGGGCTCTCCTGCAGGGCTCCCCCCCCCCCTTTCTCATCAGTTACTGCTTCATATAAATGCATTGTAAATGTATTGTGCATATTGTTCAGTGTATATAAAGTTGTAAAAATGTATAGGACCTTCCTGGGTCATGTGATCTACTGTCATGTGATGTACCCAGAGTTCCCTGGGTACAGGAACCACAGGCTTTGCAACCAATGGGCTTTAGTCCAGCCTCCCTAGTATATAAGGGGCTGTAGTCTCTCAGTTAGCTCTCTTGAGACCTCCACCTAAAGAAAGCATAATCTCTGCATCTACTACTAAATTCATCTCAGCTAGGCCAAAGCCTAAGGAACCTGCAGCCACTTTAAAACGTGAGTTATCAAGCTCTATCTACAATTCTAGTGACTACTACTCAACTCAAGTATACAATTAGTAGCACAGTGGCCTGCATAAATCTCAATACTACAAGTCCCAGCAAGCCTGTGAGGTATCCTGCATCCCGTTTGCCTCTAGAGAAACTGCATAACTGTAAAGTCTGTTTCATAAGAAGTTTAAGTAAAAGTTCCAGTTATTGTACAATTCCTGCTGTGGACATTCCTATATTGCCTGCTGTTTCTGGGTTGGTTGTCGGCAGGGCCTTATACAGAAAACAACCACATCCTGGCGTCAATCAGGGGTTAATAACACCTTACCCCACAGGGTTACTACAACCAGACCCTGCTACACCATTGCAACACCACAGACACCACATGTGTCTGGAATCCAGAGGAGGCCAAAGTCTACTACGTAGCCACTGATTCACAAGTCTACTACCCCTAAGGTCCAAGTCAAAGCCTGGTAAGCTACAAACAGGGTATAGTCAGTCTCTGTCAAGTCAGTCAAAGTCAACCTGTCTCAAGTCAGTGTGGCCTGCATGAAATTTTCCAAGTCCACTATAAGTCCCAGCAAGCCCTGTGGTCTCTAAAGTCACTGGTCACCTCCGTGGGCCTAGCGAAGCTATATAGACTATTCCATTTGTCTGACTCAGTAAAGCTTCCTGTAATGCTGAGCGCTCCAGCCCCTGCTCCTGGACCGGAGCGCTCACTACCTTTGTCCCCGCAGAGTGCCCCGGTCAGACTCACTGACCGGGGACACTCTGTTTCTGTCACCGGTGGGGACGCGGTCCGCACTGCGGGATGTCCCCGCGCACGTCCCGCGTCCCATCCTCACTTACCTGCACCCGCTCCGACTCTTTCCTCTGCTACCCGGTCACGTGGTTCCCGGCGCGCACGTCCCTGCACTATAGGGCGCGCGCGTGCCGACTGTGTGGCTGTGTAAAATTTAAAGGGCCAGTGCACCATTAATTGGTGCCTGGCCCAACCCAATTTCAGCTGTCCCTATAAATGTATCCTGCCCCTTCCTCCCCTTGCCAGATCTTTGTTGCCTTTGTGCCCAAGAGAAAGCGTTTTCTGTGTACTCCTTGCCTGTTTCCGAACCCGTTGCTAACGACTACCGCCTCTGAATCTGTGCTGCCTGCCCTGACCTTTTGCTACGTCTGACTACGCCTCTGCCTGTCCCTTCTGTACTATGCCTGTCTCAGCAGTTAGTGAGGTTGAGCCGCTACCGGAGGACACGACCTGGTAGTTACTGCCGCAGCAAGTCCATCCCGCTTTGCGGCGGGCTCTGGTGAAAACCAGTAACTACTTAGAACCGATCCTCCGGTACGGTCCATGCCAATCCCTCACTGACACAGGGGATCCACTTCCAGTACCGCTTCCTGCAACCAGCCCAGATCCTTACACTTCATTGTTCCATAACTTGGTGTCGGAGTCAATATTTGCCCCATGCCCAGCCCAGGATCCAGCGGTATACCTTCGGGTGGTGTAGAGGATGAACCATGCCCTGGCATCACAAACACAAGGGGTTAATGCCATCTGCCCCTATGGTTATTCCGTCTGCCCTCATCACACCCTCACAACAGGGGATCCTCTGTTCAGGAACCACACCTCTTTGTCAGAGAAAATTACAGCTATGAAATGCATCTCTCTCTTATTGATTGGAAGATCTGTTCTGTCCTGCATTACAGAGACAAACCATTGACCTGAATGGACAACATGTAATGCCTCATTTGCCCTGTGGTGGCACTGCTTGGAAGCAAAATACCTACTGCCAGGCTTCCCTACATATAACACTGATTGCTGGGATACAGGTAGGAGGGCACTTTGTGATACGACTATTGAGAAGTGACCCTTCTAACAAATTGAGACTGTCGAAGGTGGAGAACAGAAGTATTATGCTAAACTATTAATTCTCATCTCAACACAATAGATTGCTATGCAAATCATGCCCTTTCTGATATTCCATTCATTTGTGTCCTTTACAACCTTTGAGATCTGCTGCAACAAATATTCATTACTTAAAAATCAAGATAAATTATGTCTTAAGCCAATAATATTTATGGTAAGTGTCCTAACATTTATTGTTATGGATACATCTATGCTAATGCCATACGGAAGGCGTTCATAGTTTAATGACTGAACATAACATCTTCTAAGCTAAAAATACCAAAGTGGAATTGTACATTTTATGTGCCTGATCATAATTCTTCTTTCCACATGACCATAATCCTGTGAAAATGGCAAAGCACATAAATTAGCTGGCTGATATAGTGTGGCAGTACCCGCTACTACAAAACTGTCAAGGCCATATATCTTTCAGCATTTTCTTAAAGTGGGGAAGTATAATACGCCCTGGTAGGGATCAAAATGATCTAGTTATATAGAAAGTCATCTTTCGTTTTCTATGTATTCTCTACAATTACAATAACAGTAAAGTGAGGAAAGTGTGAACAGAAAAGATTATGTCATCTCTGCAGGTTAGAAACATACATATAGGCACAATGTAGCCAATAATGGAAGTACCTTTTGCAGCAATAGTTGCAAAAACTATTATCACAATGGACACATATAGAAGGACTGAGTTTGTAAATGCAAAAAAAAGGGGATCCTGTGTATAGCAACGTATGCCCATAGAGATGAATAAACCAAGCATAGAGTACTTGTGATTATGTTCAGTCTACTGTATCACAATACAGTGGTCCCTCAACATACGATGGTAATCCGTTCCAAACGGACCATCATTTGTTGAAACCATCGCATGTTGAGGGATCCGTTCAATGTAAAGTGTAGGACAGTGGTCTACAACCTGCGGACCTCCAGATGTTGCAAAACTACAACACCCAGCATGCCCGGACAGGTTGAAGACCACTAGTATAGGAAGTTGTACTCCCCTGTCCCTGCCGCTCTGGACCGTCACCGCTCATCACCGCTTCCCGGGATGTCGCCGTCCATCACTGTCGCCGTGTCCCCGAGGTGTCCCCGACGCTCCGGCAAGGCCTCTGCTTCCACGGCATCCGCGCTCTCCGTCGCCGCCATCACGTCGCTACGCACGCCGCTCCTATTGGATGACGGGATGGCGTGCGCAGCGACGTGATGATGACGATGGAGAACGCCGATGATGCAGGGGATCCTGAAGAGGACGCGCCGGAGCTCTGAGGACAGGTAAGTGATCGTCAGCGGACCACACGGGGCACCTTAAACGGCTATCCGGCGGCAGCTGAAGCAGTCAGCGCTGCTGGATAGCCGTTAATGCGATGGCCGTATGTTGCTGCTGCCTTCAACATGCGATGGGGCCATCTGTCGGGGCCATCGTAGGTCGAGGGGTCACTGTATAGGTTTTATTAGTGAGAATGAATAATGTGTCCCACCATGGTTTATTCATCATTATGGGCACACTGTAGTACACAGATTTCTTCGCCATACATTTCCTCATGTCATAAGATGACAAGGTTAGAAAAAATAGTTGCAATACTCAGCCGGGAGATGTATATGCGTCTAGATGTGACCACCGCCGCCTGAGCTTTGATGGACCATACCGTACATTTATATCATGCAGTACGAAGCGATCTCAGGAACTGCTTTATAGACATTTAACCCTTTAAGTGCCCTTAAGGCATTTAAGAGATTGAATGACATGCCACGCCTATCGAGTGCCTGATCACCTCCCTTCGCAACATGTTAACATTATGTTTCCATGGCAGCAGGAGACCTCAGACAGACTCTACTCGAAGAGCACCAATTTAACTGATCAATGCTATACAATAACACAGCAGTGATCAGTATAACCAATCTAATTACTTAAAGGAATTAAAAAGTGTAAATATATATATATATATATATATATATATATATACACACACACACAGTACAGACCAAAAGTTTGGACACACATTCTCATTCAGAGTTTTCTTTATTTTCATGAATATGAAAATTGTAGATTCACATTGAAGGCATTAAAACTATGAATTAACACGTGGAATTATATACATAACAAAAAAGTGTGAAACAACTGAAAATATGCCATATTCTAGGTTCTTCAAAGTAGCCACCTTTTGCTTTGATTACTGCTTTGCACACTCTTGGCATTCTCTTGTTGAGCTTCAATGGGTAGTCACCTGAAATGGTTTTCACTTCACAGGTGTGCTGGTGTGGAGGAGGAGGTGTGATGGTGTGGGGGTACTTTGCTGGTGACACAGTTGGGGATTTATTCAAAATTGAAGGCACAGTACAGCATTTTGCAGCGGCATGCTATTCCATCTGGTTTGCGTTTAGTTGGACCATCATTTATTTTTCAACAGGACAATGACCACAAACACACCTCCAGGCTGTGTAAGAGCTATTTGACCAAGAACCAAGAAGGAGAGTGATGGGGTGCTGCGCCAGATGACCTGGCCTCCACAGTCACCGGACCTGAACCCAATCGAGATGGTTTGGGGTGAGCTGGACCTGCAGAGTGAAGGCAAAAAGGGCCAACAAGTGCTAAGCATCTCTGGGCACTCCTTCAAGACTGTTGGAAGACCATTTCAGGTGACTGCCTCTTGAAGCTCATCAAGAGAATGCCAAAAGTGTGCAAAGCAGTAATCAAAGCAAAAGGTGGCTAGAACCTAGAATATGACATATTTTCACACTTTTTTGTTATGTATATAATTCCGCATGTGTTAATTCATAGTTTTGATGCCTTCAGTGTGAATCTACAATTTTCATAATCATGAAAATAAAGAAAACTCTGAATGAGAAGGTGTGTACAGACTTTTGGTCTGTACTGTGTATATATGTATGTATATAAGTATATATATATATATATATATATATATATATATATATGTGCATACAGTGGGGCAAAAAAGTATTTAGTAAGCCGCCAATTGTGAAAGTTCTCCCACTTAAAAAGATGAGAGAGGCCTGTAATCTTCATAGGCATAGGTTTGTCAACTATGAGACAAATAATGAGAAAAAAAATCCATAACATCACATTGTCTGATTTTTAAAGAATTTATTTGCAAATTATGGTGAAAAATAAGTATTTGGTCACCTACTAACAAGCAAGATTTCTGTCTCTCGCAGACCTGTAACTTCTTCTTTAAGAGTCTCCTCTGTCCTCCACTCGTTACCTGTATTAATGGCACCTGTTTGAACTTGTTATCAGTATAAAAGACACCTGTCCACAACTTCAAACAGTCACACTCCAAACTGCACTATGGCCAAGACCAAAGAGCTGTCGAAGGACACCAGAAACAAAATTTGAGACCTGCTACAGGCTTGGAAGACTGAATCTGCAATAGGCAAGCATGTTGGTGTGAAGAAATCAATTGTGGGAGCAATTATTGGAAGTCTTGGAAGACATACAAGACCATTGATAACCCCCTCGATCTGGGGCTCCACGCAAGATATCACCCCATGGTGTCAAAATGATCACAAGAATGGTGATCAAAAATCCCATAACCACACAGGGGGACCTAGTGAATGACCTGCAGAGATCTGGGACCAAAGTAACCTTCAGCTATCATCAGTAACACACTACGCTGCCAGGGACTCAAATCATGCAGTACCAGATGTGTCCCCCTGCTTAAGCCAGTACATGTCCGTGCCCGTCTGAAGTTTGCTAGAGAGCATTTGGATGATCCAGAAAAGGATTGGGAGAATGTCATATGGTCAGATGAAACCAAAGTAGAATTTTTTGGTAAAAACTCAACTCGTCGTGTTTGGGGGAGAAAGAATGCTGAGTTGCATCCAAAGAACACCATACCTACTGTGAAGCATGGGGCTGGAAACATCATGCTTTGGGGCTGTTTTTCTGCTAAGGGACCAGGAAGACTAATTCGTGTAAAGAAAAGAGAGAATGGGGCCATGTATCATGAGATTTTGAGTGAAAACCTTCCATCAGCAAAGGCATTGAAGATGAAACGTGGCTGGGTCCTGGAGTGGCCTAGCCAGTCTCCAGATCTCAACCCCATAGAAAACCTTTGGAGGGAGTTAAAAATGTCTGTGTTACCCAGTGACAGCCCAAAAACATCACTGCTCTAGAGGAGATCTGCATGGAGGAATGGGCCACAATATCAGCAACAGTGTGTGAAAACCTTGTGAAGACTTACAGAAAACGTTTGACCTCTGTCATTGCCAACAAAGGGTATATAACAAAGTATTGAGATTAACTTTTGTTATTGACCAAATACTTATTTTCCACCATAATTTGCAAATAAATTCTTTAAAAAAACTGACAATGGGGGAGATTTATCATTCAAAGTGTACCCTACTCTTTTTTACCGTGGTTTTTTCCATCTAACTTTTTCCATTGCAGCATGTAATTTATCATAAGTGTGTACTGTAGATGATGAATTCCCCGCCGCTTTGCATGGGCGGGAAAAGCTCTAGCTTACGAGGTTTTGCACAAGTACTTTAGCGCCTGGAAATCGGGGTTTGTGCAATTTTTATTCTAAAAGTCGCATATGATAAATAGGGGTGCACTGCATGTCTAAATCGGAAATAGGTGTACTGCTACTCAAAAACTTAGGAAACGTCTACTACAAAAGTCGCACAAATGTCGCTAATATTACATGACTGCGCCATCACAGCGCCAATGATAGAATGAAAATAATGTCTATATTGAATGATAAATTTCCCCCACTGTGATTTTATGGATTTTTTTTTTCTCATGATGTCTCTCATAGTTGAGGTATACCTATGATGAAAATTACAGGCCACTCATCTTTTTAAGAAAGAGAACTTGCACAATTGGTGGCTGACTAAATACTTTTTTGGCCCACTATATATATATTTTTAAGAATAAAAGGCCTCCTCCCCTAATATTAATTCTAATCAATCCCCTTCTACAATTTTTTCAAATAAAAATATTTAAATATACATATTTGGTATTGAGGCATGAGGAATTACACAAACAAATTAACTATTTACAAAAAACAGAAACATGACGGGATAAAAAGAGATGAAAAAGTCCTTTCTAAACCTAAATGATACCAATTAAAACTACAGATCACAATGCAGAAAGTAATCATCACATAGCCCTTTAGATGGAAAATTTAAAAAGTTCTAAGGGTTAGAGTAGGAAAATTGTATAACAAGACAGGACAGCTTCATATTATGCATAAATCTTTCTTTTACTGTCAACAGCAGCAAAATAGTTAAACATGTATAGAAAGAAAAAACTTGAAAAACGTGGTAGCACAAACATGCTTGTATTCTTGGATCACCAATCAGCATAAAACCTAGTACATATAAGTCTCTGTCCCTATAGTATCTTCCTCTTTCTTGCTGCTCAGCAGTCTAGATGAGATACCTATATGTTTTTTGTCTCACATTAAATATTGTTATTATACTGTATTAATGTGTATTTCCTGCATATATATATATATATATATATATATATTGTCCATGTATACATACTGTATATAGATACCATATTATTATAATTTTTTCTTCTCATATTTCTAATTTTTTCCCTTTTATACGTATACATATATATATATATATATTTTTTTTCTCTCAATAACTTCCCCCTTTATATATGTTGCACTTTTATTATTATTTTTGCATCTTTGCCATATTAATACTTTCCTTCCCTCATATCTTTCAAACTATCTTCTTTGTCCCTTTGCTTTCACTTTTGATGAAGTTATATAGCATTCTGGTTTCTCTTACCATCACATACATCTTCACTGAGTCCTTTATTCCTCCGTTCTCCGCGGTCTCGGCTTCTCTGTATAGCAGCCGTCATCATCTTCTCAGCACTGCTGCTGACAGACGCGTCATCAGCCACGTTCTCGTAGCTGGTCATCAGCTGTGAGTCATAGCGTGGGATTTCTCCTCACACAGCTCCGTGCTCTCTCTTCAAGCAGCCACATCCTTACCTGCTCTGTGTATTTCTAAATACAGTAACAAAAACTACCTATATTATTCAAATTCTAACTAATACTGTAACACCTGTGCTCCGGCCCTTTGCTCATGTCCCCGCTGCCAACGGAGCTGGGATTCCAATCGAGGGACGTGCCCGCATGCGAATCCCAGCCCGTCACTCACCTCCCGCCTCTCCGTGTCCTCACAGCTCCGGTGCGCATGCCCCCGCCTCCTAGGGCGCGCATGCGCTGGAGCTCTCACTCTTAAAGGGCCAGCGCTCATTAAATTTAGTGTCTACACCTGCACCCTGGTCCTTAAATATCAGCTCCTCCCTTGGTTCCCTGACAAATCTTTGGTTGTCTATTGCCATAGTGAAAGTTTGGTGTCTCTGCTACTGTGTACCTGTTCCTTGCTTCCTTACCTGACCCTGCACCTGTGCCACCTGCCCTGACTCTGCACCTGTGCCATCTGCCCTGACCTACTGCCAGCTTGCCACCTCCTGCCAGTTTCCTTCTGTGCCACACCCCCTCCCAGCTACCTGACTGGACGAGTCGTGCCAGGGGTATTGACTTGGGTGCCACCTACCGCAGCAAGACCATCCCACTTTGCGGCAGGCTCTGGTGAAGATCAGCGGCACCTTAGACTCTGCTTCCTGGCATGGCTCAAGTCATCATCCACACAGGCCCAAAGGATCTATCACCTGCCATGACCATAACAAATACTACCTATATATTGATGTTATTACTGATATTAACTAAATATTAATAAAAATCCTTGGATACATATATTCCAATACTCTTATTATATATACTTATTTTATACTTAAAGTGTATATTAACTCTAAATATATTTGCATAATGTCTGAGGGACATAGAGAGACCAATAGATCTGAGGACATCTCTTTTCCTAGGGAAATGGATTATATATCCCATGACCATCTCCAATCCCCAGTAGACAGATCGGTTTCCAAATCGGTCCATACAGCAGTCCAATCTGCCGTTTCTGTACTACAGGAATCCATTTCTCAATCAATGGCTCTAGCAATAGGCCAACGGATTCCTGCAAATCCTCAAAATTTACCCACAACTCCGTCAAACCATTTTTGGTTGGTGGATGATTCCCCTTCAAAACTAGCTTGCAGATTAATTAAACCGGGCAAATCAGATATGTCAGTTCTCAAGAGACGTAAACACTCACACTGCCATATTTCTCAAAAAAGGGAAAAATCTTCCCATAAAGAGAAGTGCCAGGAAAGTTATACAGGCTCACAACCCTCATGTAGCCAAAATATGAATGTGGTTCAAACCCATGAAAGACCGTCTACCCGTGAGGAGAAAAGTTACAAACTGGTTAAAAGACCTCAAAGAGAACAAAACCTGATTCAAATACTGAATCTCCTACTTCTTCTTCTTATGAAGATTTAGACATATCTGATCCCAAAGACGATTCTAACTATGATACAATTTCTGATGACAATGAAGATGATCCTCAGGATCATTTATCCTCTTTTAAAAAATGGAAAAATAGCAGTCCTACTAGGCTAGGAAGAAAATGTGGAATAAGGCACAATAAATAGAGATAAATAAGAAAGAAAGGAAGTGTCTGATAAGATAATAAGATATAAAATATAATTACATTCATTGAATAATACTGTGAGGTCTGGGGCAGGGCCCTTGCCGCAGACAGCTCACTAAAATAGAATGGTAAAAGAAAGTTATAAACATTTAAAACATGACGTTAAAATAGTATTGTACTTAAACGCTGGGACAATGGTGGGGGTTTATAGTCCAATGTTTGTAATAGGATATGTCCAATAAACAGTTTTTGCGCTAAAGATCTATCTTCTATACCCCGACGGTACGGGTACAAAGTACAAGAGGAAAAATAGATCAAAGTCAGGCACTTAGTGCCTCTTACCAGCTCTGGCAAAAGCAGTCATATGCGCATAGCAGCGCTTAACGGGGATCTGGATTGATGCCTCTCAGCCCCGGCAGCACGGGGAAGGTGTAGGAGAGGTGAAGATGTCCGGTACAGATGGTTATTGCGTAGTCCGCTGGAAAAGGTAATGTTCGTTTGTAGCGTGTGGCAGCACTGGAGGTCTTTGGAGTGGGATCCCTCTTTACCCCGACAGCGCGGGGAGAAGCTGAGAGGGCAGTAAAAGACCAATAGTGGTGGACAAATAATCCAAATAGTCCCGACTTCTTGTGCAAAGGCAGTCTTGGATCAGACATGTTTCGGGGAGCAGCGTCCCCTTTTGCTATTTACTACTTCGCTACAAGAAAGAGGAAGAAACTATAGGGACAGAGACTTATATGTACTAGGTTTTATGCTGATTGGTGATCCAAGAATACCAACATGTTTGTGTTACCATGTTTTACAAGTTTTTCCTTTCTATACATGTTTAAATATTTTGCTGCTGTTGACAGTAAAAGAAAGATTTAAGCATACTATTTGCGTTCTGTCTTTAATAAAATCCATATTTTCCATCACAGAAGGTAGGGAAATCTTAAATGTTGAGCATACTACAAAAGTTTGACTTTTTTTAAAGTAAAATAATTGAAAAGCTATGTAAATATGGGTATCGATGACATCATATTGACCTACAGAATAAAGATATAATAAAGATTACATGTAAGTTTTATTGTAAAGTGCACAGTGTAAGAACAAAATCTCCAAAAGTTGCAAAATCCCCCTCCAACAAATAAATTTTTATTTTCACTGTACAATTATGTTATGTCACTAAAAAGTTTATTTGGTTGCCCAAAAAAAAAAAAAAATATGTGTCTCTTAAAACGCGAGAAGTAAAAAAATGAAAGTGCAAAAAATGTCCTCAAGGCAAAATATGCTGTATCCTTAAAGGAATAGGATACATGGGATACATAAAGGGGTACTCCGGTAGGAAACAATTCTTTTTTTTAATTAAATCAACTGGTACCAGTTAAACAGATTTTTAAATGACTTCTATTTCAAAATCTTAACCCTTCCAGTACTTATGAGCTGCTGTATGCTTCACAGGAAGTTGTATTTCTTTCTGGAATTCTTTTCAGTCTGAGCACAGTGATCTCTGCTGATACCCCTGTCCATGTCAGGAAATCCCCATAGCAAATCTCTCCTTCTCTGGACAGTTCCTGATACGGACAGAGGTGTCAGCAGAGAGCACTGTGTTCAACCTGAAAAGACCTCCAGAAAGAAATACAACTTCCTGTGGAGCATACAGCAATCGATAAGGAACTGAGAAGTGGTCACTCAGTGATATCCTGTCTAAGCTAGTACAATGGTCCCTCAACATACAATGACCAGAGGTTATAATATTTTCAACATACAATGGTCTTTTGTGGACCACTGTTACTTGAAACCATCCTCAACATACAAAACTATGGACAGTCCAGATCTGCTAAACGTGTCAGTGGCTGGAAGAACCTACCAATCAGAATGAGCATTCACTGGTAAATCGGTACAGGGAGGTACTACATGTTCGGTACTATTCTTTACCTGTGCCAGGGTTAGCTGCTCCTTTGGACACTAGGTGAGGCGGCTCCATTTTACTTTTTAGGACACTGTGTGTATTGTACAGGACCCTGAAGAAGCTCCTGTCCTCTACATAAACAGTGATTTACAGCTTCCAACAGCTCTTTCTTACTTGTATGTATATATATATATATATATATATATATATATATATATATATATATATTGTGGCAGTGTGGCAAGGAAAGGGTGTATTTCCCTTGCTATCTCTGCAGAATGCTCCACCTGTTGCCTGATTAATGAGGTATCAGGAAGGGAAAGTGTGTTTAAAAGGAAAAGAAACAGAATAGTTGGGGCTCTCCCTGGTAACAGCATGACGCTGTAGGGGGAGACACACGGACCCTGTTGAGGAAACACACAGCGAATTGTGAGCGGTCCAAGAAGTGGTGTGAACTGTGAGTAACAGGTTGCAGGGGCACATGTTTTATGCTGGCTGAGGGTAGCTCACCAGATAGTAGTCAGGGCATGCTGATATGTGTAGTCAGTGACCAGACGGTCTAGGACTTTGGTTTGTTCCTGAGTTATGTTTTGTTTTCCCACTGCAACCTGTCTAAATAAAGCTGGCAAGGTGCCAGGCGTGCATGAATAACCGTTGTCTGCGGGTTTATTGAGTGGAAACGTGTCCCGTGGCAGTGTCCAGGACGATCCCGGAGCTAATCCCCAAGGAGGAATCCTTACAATATATATATATATATATATATATATATATATATATATATATATATATATATACATATGGACTTGCTTTATCTGTATTAGCTATCTACATATATTTCTTGAATTCAAATTTTTCCAATTTTTTTGTATGAAATTTTGGTGGCTTCAGAACCAATAACCAGGTTTTCAGGTTCTGGTCTGAACATACAACATACAAGGTCGACCAGTATAATTGTAGTGAGTGAGCAAGTCCCTGTTCCAACACCTGGAAGTACTGCTCTGTCAGAACAGTGGCAAGGGGGTGAGAAAGGTGACTATAGGACTTTTTTTTTTTTTTTTTTTTAACCAGTCTGGGCATAATTATGCATAAAAAATACCCCGTAATATCCATTATCATTATTATCATAAGGAATTAGAATCTTTAAAGCAAACCTGTTAATTAGATCATTTTTACTGATAATATCGAGATCCTGGAAATTTCCTGGATCTTTACTCCTATTGAAGAAAGAGTTAAATCAGTGTCTATTACAAGGAACAGACATATATGAGGAGTGCTACCAGAATGAGATTAATACCTCCATAATCTGTATTTCTCTGGTATAAATGACATTTCTTTCCTCTAAGATGCAGGTTAATCCCTCTATCAGAAAGCACGGATCTATAGCTACAATCCTCTGACATGAAATCTCATTAAACAATCTCTTTTGGTCCATTTCCTTTATTTAAAAATCTATCAGGCATCATGTGAACTCAATCTACGATGTGAAAGTAGATCTTTATCCTTTAATTGAAATGGCTGCACATAAGCTCAGTGGGGAAACATGCTACCAAAGTCTACAACATGTTTTCAGTCAGGTTGTTTATCTAGTTTATAACTAGTTTTCTGGTGGTTGTACTAATTGTGAGGCCTAAGGGCCCATTCACACTACGGAATTTTATATCAGAATTCTGCTAGATAATTCCGGTCCAGCAGTCCCTCATTGTTTTCAATGGGATTCTGCACTCTGCAGAATGTCTGCGTCTGTATTATTGCCACAGAAATTCATATCAGGTCATGTGCTCCAGGGGATATAAAAGCCCTGAGTCACTGTTCCTTAGTTGAGACTAGTTGAGTACGAGTAAGGCTGGGTTCCCATTACGTTTTTCCCCATACGGGAGCGCATACGGCAGGGGGGAGCTAAAAACTTGCGTTCCTTTATGCCTGCATATGCGCTCCCGTATGTAATTCATTTAAATGAGTCAACCGGAGTGAAACGTTCAGTCCGGTCAGCTCCTTTTTGCCCTGTATGTGCTTTTTCCCCGCACCTAAAACCTTGGTCGACCGTGGTTTTAGGTCCGGTTGTAAAAGCGCATACGGGGCAAAAATGAGCCGACCGGACCGAACGTTTCACTCTGGCCGGCTCATTGAAATGAATTACATACGGGAGCGCATACGCAGGCATACGGGAGTGCAAGTTTTTAGCTTCCCCCTGCCGTATGCGCTCCCTTATGGGAAAAAAGGAATGGGAACCCATAAAGTGGGCCAAAGAGACAGAAGCTGAATTCCTATCTCAGCCAAAACACAATCTGGCTATCAAGTTAGAATTCAAGGGTAGAATAAGAGGGAAGATATTCATGGACTCTTTTACATCACACCTTGATGAACCAAATCCAATGCATCTCAGGTTGGCCAAGTAAATGGTGTGGGATCAGTAAGCCGCATAACCAGCCTTGAGCTAGAGAACCCCAAGATTCATAGTTACAAGTCCTACAAAGCACAGGAACAAGTCAGGCTTCTACCTTAGCGTCAAAGAAACAAGAAGCGGTTTTAAATGGTCAGTTCCGAAAAAACTGAAATATGCAAAACCCAGAGTAGTGGATTGCCAATCAAAATCAATATAATGTCACAGATTCATAAACTACCCCTTAGGACAGATAAAATATAACTTTTATTCAATATAACTAAAAAGGTACCACAGAGATTCGGTTCTGGGTCACCTAGACAATTACAAACAATAAGTGCTCACAAATAATACAAATAGGCTATTATTTACTAAGAGCGGAGTTTAGGTTTCTTTGTGGGTTTTAATTCCCTACAATTTATTTTCCACGGTATTTACTAAGGTTTCCCTACATTTTCCACTTTTCCTACACTTTGCTTTTTTTTTTTACACATGCTCTGATCTGTCGGGTTTTCCTCAGCTGAAATCCACCACATTTTATGTGGAAACCTTAGTAATGATGTTGTTTTTTGTGAAAATGTCGGGAACACGCCCCTTTTCGGAGACCACACCCCATTTCCCAGCAGCCATGCCCCTTTTTGGGTTTTCTTAGCAAAATGGAGAGTTAGTCTGGGTTTTTTCAATTCTAGCCCAAATTCTGGCGCACATTCTGGCGCAACATCTGGCGCAGACAGAATTTCTGGCGCAATGCGACAGAAACCGGCGTACAACCCAACAAAACATCGGGTTTGCAATAGTAAATGAGGGCCATAGTGTTGGTGTTATCCAAGTGGTGTGTTAGTGAGGGTATGATATGATGAGATATGATATGATGATGCACATAGGTAGATGTTTAAAGATTAGTTGAATTGGTCCACAGATGGAAGTGGAACCTTGGGGAAGGGGAAAGGTAAAAATGCCCACCCTACAGACTAAGGCCCCCCATATCACTGGCCCTGTCTTTTGAGGGAACCAACTCCTTAACAGGATGGCCTCAACCACGGTGACTTTCCCTCCTTAGCGCTTATGTGCACAGGACAAAATAATAAAATATGTGTCAGGAAGGGGATGAGATTACAATGATATGTATTAGATGGAATGATCAACCCTCAACACACAGAGTATTATAATGTGTCAAAAACCCTACAGTGTAAGCAAAAATGAGGTGAAGTGATAACACTTATTAGGGTACCTAGATAGTAGTCTGTAATTGCATAAATAGACAATAGATTGTTCACTTGGGGAGTCTATGTATGAAAAGCATTTGTAGCCAAAGATGTAGCCAGTGAATTGCTGGTGAGATATGAGATGATACAATATTAGAGTGGATGTTAGCAAAGTGCAGGATGGTATGAATACGGAAACTATGATTTTGCCAACTGCAAGACGACATGCGTCGTGTATCAAGGCACCTGTCTCTGCTCTAAGGCGTATATAGGCAAGACATTTAGGGAATTTAGATGCGGCATATTAGAGCATGTAGGTGATATAGAGCACACAAGAGAAAAACCTTCATCCATACGTATCCGCACATGCTATGCAGATCATGCCTTTGATATATCATTTCAAACAATTGAGGTAATACGTAAGGATGGCCGGGGTGGGGACGTTGACAAATAATTACTACAAAAAGAGGCAAAATGGATATTTAGACTCAAAACGTTGCATCCAGAAGGCCTCAATGATACACTCTCCTTTGCCTCCTTTATTGGTCCATAATTTGCAGTCTGTACTTTACCGCTGTCTCCAATATAGTCACCAATTGCCTTTGGTGACCTATAACTTGTCCATCTACTATGATTACACTATCATTTTTTCACCACTAATAATAGTCAGCAGCCATTTACATTTATTGATTAATCATTTATCATCATTTTGATATATCATGTCTTCCTCCTATCCCCATAAATAGTATGACATGATATCACCTAATATCTTTTCTTGAGACCTGACACAGTATAGTATTTTTGTCTCAACATATTAATCAGTTACACCTATATAACTTTATGGTATTATGATATGCGCCATACCAACCTGTAATAGTTTCTATTATCATGTTTTATCATTTTATTTCCATATTTTGGTACCATATAACATGCGCCATATGGTATTATTTAATATGCGCCTTATGGTATTATATAACATGCGCCTTATCACCCAGTAATAGTTATCATTACATCTCTTCCCTATCCTTACATAATGGAACGCTTTAAGAAGTATCCATGTTGTGATAATTTACAATAAGTTATTACCTACAAACTCATGGCAGTATTACATGTAGTGATTATCGACTGAGCAGCCTGATATTGCACTGTGTAACAGGCAGGCTCAATTAATAGATGCATTAAAGCATACATAGCATAGCAAATATTAGTTAACAAATACCAGACTGATTTTTGATTGACTTATCTATGAAATAAAGTCCTGCAGATGCTTCTCATGCTACGGCAGCATGCTTTGTTTAGGCACAGTCACAGAAGAGTACCGTATATACTCGAGTATAAGCCGAGTTTTTCAGCATGATTTTTTGTGCTGAAAACACCCCCCTCTGCTTATACTCGAGTGAACTCTCCACCCGCAGTGGTCTTCAACCTGCGGACCTCCAGAGGTTTCAAAACTACAACTCCCAGCAAGCCCGGGCAGCCATCGGCTGTCCGGGCTTGCTGGGAGTTGTAGTTTTGAAACCTCCGGAGGTCCGCAGGTTGAAGACCACTGCGGCCTTCGACATCATCCAGCCCCCTCTCACCCCCTTTAGTTCTGTACAGTACTCGCCTCCGCTCGGCGCTGGTCCGGTGCTGCAGGACTGTCCGGAGAGGAGGTCGTCCGGTGGGATAGTGGTTCCGGGCTGCTATCTTCACCGGGGAGGCCTCTTCTAAGCGCTTCGGGCCCGGCCCCAGAATAGTCACGTTGCCTTGACGACGACGCAGAGGTACGTTCATTACCAACGTACTTCTGCGTCATCGTCCAGGCAACGCCTCTATTCCAGGCCCGCAGCGCGGAGAAGAGGCGCCCCCAGTGAAGATAGCAGCCCGGAACCACTATCCCACCGGACGACCTCCTCACCGGACAGTCCTGCAGCATCGGACCAGCGCCGAGCGGAGGCGAGTACTGTACAGAACTAAAGGGGGTGAGAGGGGGCCGGATGATGTCGAAGGCCGCAGTGGTCTTCAACCTGCGGACCTCCGGAGGTTTCAAAACTACAACTCCCAGCAAGCCCGGACAGCCGATGGCTGTTAATGACGGGGGCTGTTAATGACGGGGGTCTGCATGAGGACGGGGGGGGGATGATGTATTTCCCACCCTAGGCTTATACTCGGTCAATAACTTTAAATTAATAAAGATCTGCTGAGAGCTGTAAATCACTGTCTGTGTCAGTGTTTCCCAAGCATGGAGCCCCCAGCTGTTGCAAAACTACAACTCCCAGCATGCCCGGACAGCCTTCGGCTGTCCGGGCATGCTGGAAGTTGTAGTTTTGCAACAGCTGGGGGCACCCTGCTTGGGAAACACTAGTCTATGTAGAGGACAGGAGCTTCTTCGGGGTCCTGTACAGAACACGCAGTGTCCTAAAAAAGCAACATGGAGTCGCCCTTACCTGGTGTCCAGAGGAGCAGGTAACCCTGGTACAGGTAAAGTGTACAGAGCATGTAATACCTTCCTGTACTGTAGGGGGAGCTACCAGACATCAGTCAGTGCATACACTTCAGTAATACAGGGGTTTTACCAGTGAATGCCCATTCTGATTGGTCAGTTCTTCCGGCCATTGACACGTTTCACAGATCTGGACTGTCTGTAGCATTGTATGTTGAGTCTGGTTTCAATTTACAATGGTCCAGGAAAGACCATTGTATGCTGAAACTATTGCATATTGAGGCCATAGTAAGTTGAGGGATCACTGTATAGATATGAGCATGAGAAATAATGTTGAGGACAGTGTGTTTTTAACCTAGATTATTGAAGTGAAGACATGAGTTCTACCTTATATTCTCTTTGTAGAGATAGCACTGGCCGCTCTTTATTGGTTTGGAATTACATGGCTTTTTGTCGTCTTGCATTTCGAAAATATATCATCCACAAACATTGTTGAGCAGGACAGATGGTGTTCCCTGCTAAGGCTGCGGGGTCTGATCTTTCCTGCACTTTAATGGATAATCTGCTTCTGAATCCAGCTGTTGTCTTTGTTTATTCTTCTATATTATGGTCACTCATCACTTTTTGTACCGCTGTGTCCTTTCTCACTATGTAAAATAGTATATCTCTCTCTAACAAACAGTGTACATTACGATTAGTTACAGCTGCATATGTCTTCTTCGGCCTCACTGACAAGGCACAACTGCTATAACTTTAGCTTCCATATTTTAGCTCCATATTCTCCTTCACAGGATCGGATCTCAGCAGGATAAAATAGGAGGCAGGTTGCTCTGTAGCTTATACCCAGTATTATACAAATAAAATGACAAAAAACAAAAATAACAAGGACATAAGGTGATATTCATCAAGACCTGTGCAGAGGAAAAGTCGACCAGTCACCAATAGCAACCAATCAGATCGCTTCTTTCATTTTTCAGAGGCCTTTTCAAAAATGAAAGAAGCGACTTGATTGGCTGCTATGGGCAACTGGTCGACTTTTCCTCTACACAAGTTTTGATGAATCTCCCCCCCTAATAGTACCGTATTTATCGGGGTATACCACGCACCGGCCTATAACACGCACCCTCATTTTACCAAGGATATTTGGGTAAAAAAAAGTTTTTTACCCAAATATCCATGGTAAAATGAGGGTGCGTGTGTGCGCGTGTATACCCCGATATACCCCCAGGAAAGGCAGGGGGAGAGAGGCCGTCGCTGCCGGCTTCTCTCCCCCTGCCTTTCCTGGGGTCTAGAGCGCTGCTGTCGGCCCTTCTCACCCCTGGCTATCGGCGCCGCTGCCCGTTCTGTCCCCCTGACTATCGGTGCCGGCGCCGATAGCCAGGGGGAGAGAAGCGGCGCCGACAGCCAGGGGGAGAGAAGGGGCAGCGGCACCCATTGCCGGCGCCTCTGCCCCGTTGCCTCCCCCCATTCCCGGTGGCATAATTACCTGAGTCGGGTCCGCGCTGCTGCAGGCCTCCGGCGTGCGTCCCCTGTGTCGTTGCTATGCACGGCGCGGCGCACTGCTATGCGCCACGCCGTTCAGCGCATAGCAATGACACCGGGGACGCACAACGGAGGCCTGCAGCAGCGCGGACCCGACTCAGGTAATTATGCCACCGGGGATGGGGGGAGGCAACGGGGCAGCGGTGCCGGCAATGGGTGCCGCTGCCCCTTCTCTCCCCCTGGCTGTTGGCGCCGGTACCAATAGTCAGGGGGACAGAACGGGCAGCGGCGCCTATAGCCAGGGGGAGAGAAGGGCCAACAGCAGCGCTCTAGACCCCAGGAAAGGCAGGGGGAGAGAAGCGGGCAGTGACGGCCTCTCTCCCCCTGCCTTTCCTGGGGGTGTATCGGCGTATAACACGCACACAGACTTTAGGCTAAAAATTTTAGCCTAAAAAGTGCGTGTTATACGCCGATAAATACGGTATATAAACAGCTAGTTTAAACATTTTTAACACTTTCATAAGTAGGTAGACATAATTCAGTATTGTAGAGACAACAGGTGTTCTACTGCTAAAAAGTCATAACATAAATGAGTACATTTCCTGATGTTCATTTCAGGTTCAATATGGTTCAAATCGAAAGTGTCCCAGTTGCCCTGAAAAAGTTTGATATCACACTCAATTGTATGCAGCTATATCCAAGCTATGTTCTGCATGGAATTCTGCATGAAAATTCTGCATGAATTTATAGCCAATACACTTCAATGGGATTCCACTGTCCCATTCACACAGCAGAATTTCCGCTGCAGGAATTCCATTGAAGTAAATGGGCAATTAATTTCTGCTGAATTTACTGCAGACTTTCCATGCAGAATTCTGTGCAGAAAATCTTCTCTGTGAACATAGCCTTAAAGGGGTTATCCAGGAAAAAACTTATATATTTATATATCAACAAGAAATAAATTGAAGGGGCACTCACGAGTCTTCTTTCAGTTTGACTTATTTCAGAGGGCTTTACAGCAGCGGGAACACCGGGCAGGTCTTCATGCCACGCAGGACCAGGTAAGGAGCATGTTGGTAATAGCTATTTCGCGCCGCTCCCTGTGCTTCTTCCAGACCACACCTACTCAGTGACGTTGGTCAGGTAAAATACATATATATATCAACTGGCTCCAGAAAGTTAAACAGATTTGTACATTACTGCTATTAAAAGATCTTAATCCTTTCAGTACTTATGAGCTGCTGAAGTGGAGTTGTTCTTTTGTCTAAGTGCTCTCTGATGACACCTGTCTCGGGAACTGTCCAAAGTAGAAACAAATCCTCATAGCAAACCTATTCTGCTCTTTGTAGTTCCCGAGACAGACAGAGATGTTAGCAGAGAGCACTGTTGTCAGACAGAAAAGAACAACTCAACTTCAGCAGCTGATAATTATTAGAAGGATCAAGATTTTTTAATAGAAGTAATTTACAAATCTGTTTAACTTTCTGGAGCAAGTTGATATATAAAAATACCTTTTTTCCTGGAATACCCCTTTAATGTTAAGACAGTTGTCAAACTTGGGGCTAAGGTTAAAAGGGTCAGATCCTTTAACCCCTACTGATTGCTAAAATGGTGGCAACTATTTTGAGCGATTCCCCTCAATCGAGAAAAGATTGGTTTAGAAATCGAACTTTTTGGGAAAATCCAGAAGTAATTCAATTTGTTTCAAACTGCTTTGCTCATCTCTAGTAATATGGGCAAGAATTTATTAAAGGATTTGTCACAGGATTTGACTCAGTTTAAAATTAGCGACTTTTCTTACGACTTTTGGTTTACACAAGAACTCAGCTTTTGTTGTTATACACAGATTCCCAGTAATGCAGTGGTCATGGATTCATCATTAGCGATTTGTCGATGATTTTTTGCTAAGCCTTGAATTTGTCCCAAATCTACGCAAGCTCAGACCTGTCCTACAAAACTGCCTGCGGACAGCGTTGTACAGCAGCTGTGTGGGACTTTAAAACAACACTGTGCAATGCTCTAGAGGGACTGCTTAGTGTTACATTATGCGCTTCGGCCGCACACGCTGGCTGTGAGTGTGGTTAGGGGCGTGGCTTGTCCCTCTCAGCAAATGTTGGGAGGTATGCTTAGTACAGGGGTTGGGAGAGGTGACTCCTGTCACTGCCCAGAGTCCCTGGCTGTGCTTTTCAATAATCGGTGAGCACTTCTACCTACATTATCTCTCTGCAGATGTAGGGTCCTGTCAGGGCTGTCTGACTCCACCTCCCCCTGTGCAACATTAACTGTTTGTGTGCTGTGAGGGGATTCTATGGAAAGTGTATGTGATTGTCCAGGGTGCAGGTCTCCTTAATACATACTGCACTGCATGCCTAGTGGATAAGAGGGAAACATGATAAGGCATGGGGACACACACACTGCAGCATGGGAGGCTATAAGTGTGTGAAGGGTGGGATCAAACAGGCTACAGTAATCAGTGGTGCCCAGACACTGGGGCTTCAAAAACTGAAGGTTCTTTATGGTGCCAGATTATATCATGTGTGGTACCAGTGCTGTCAGGAAACTGGGAGAATTATCTATCTATCTATTTATCTATCTATAAATCTAAAAAAAAAACTGCCCAACTTATCCTTTTTTGTGTTATACATATGGGGGAGTGGCTACCTCCATGTTGGCTCCTGTATCCCAACATCTTATAAAGGTGCTGGATGTTCCAGACCTTACAAGCCTGGTAACTGATTGCACAGAGGCTCATTCACAGTGTAGGGTCCGTCCCAATGAGGTTACCTTATTGCGGTGGGATGGTCCAAACTATTTGGCCAAATGGTGAGCAATGTACCTCAATTTTTTCATTTTTTGCAATGTAGCAAAATAGCATTTCATGTTTTATCTGTATCTTTGTACTAGCAGTGTGCTGCTGTATTCTCCTGTTTATTTATATCTATCTATCTACCTATCTATCTCCGTTTATCTATTTTGGGTTGATATTGATATGTGAGTGGTAGGCAGGGGCTGACTCCATAAACACAATGCTGCAGTGTGGCCATTATACTCAAACATTTAGCCTTTATCTTGTACCAGTGTTAAACAATTAAAAAAATATTTAGCATTTGTACAATCCAATGGAAGGGACCCAGCACAGGATGATCACCAGTGGGGTGCACGTACTCCACCCATTTGCCAAGCGTGGGGTTAGATACAGACTATCACTTCAAGGAGCCAATCGCCAGGTCCGGTTAAAATGCAGGCTTTTTATTGCATCAGAGCAAAAAACAATGCATTTGTACAAAGTGCACATTAAAGGCGCAAACGGGTTAAAAAGTCACAAAGAAGGCACCATACAAACTTGTCTACTGAAGAAAAAAAAATGTGCTCCAGAATCATACAGTGACCCCTCGACCTACGATGGCCCCGACATACGATAATTTCAACATGTGATGGCCTCTCGGAGGCCATCGCATGTTGAAGGCAGCATCAACATACGATGCTTTTGTATGTAGGGGCCATCGCATAAACGGCTATCCAGCAGCGCTGACTGCTTCAGCTGCCACCGGATAGCCGTTTACGGTGCCCCGTGTGGTCCGCTGACGATCACTTACCTGTCCTCGGGGCTCCGGCTCGTCCTCTTCGGGATCCCCTCCATCGTCGGCACTATCCATCAATGTCATCACATCGCTGCGCACGCCGTCCCGTCATCCAATAGAAGCGGCATGCGTAGCGACATGATGGCGGCGACGGAGAGCAAAGATGCCGGGGAAGCAGAGGCCTTACCGGAGCGTCGGGGACACCCCGGGGATGCGGCGACAGCGATGGCCGGCAACATCCCGGGCAGCGGTAACAAGCGGTGACGGTCCGGAGCGGCGGGGACAGGTGAGTACAACTTCCTCTAACAGTGGTCTACAACCTGCGGACCTCCAGATGTTGCAAAACTACAACACCCAGCATGCCCGGACAGCCACCGGCTGTCTGGTCATGCTGGGTGTTGTAGTTTTGCAACATCTGGAGGTCCGCAGGTTGTAGACCACTGTCCTATACTTTACATTGCACGGATCCCTCAACATGCGATGGTTTCAACAAACGATGGTCCGTTTGGAACGGACTACCATCGTATGTTGAGGGACCACTGTATTTATCACATGCTCTGCACCATTTAATACATTTGGTGTACGTACACATTTTTCAACAAGCAAATTAATGGTGAGAAAACGAGCACCTACAGAAACCTTGATAAATTCCTGCCATGATCCTGGACAAGAGGCAATTCAGCAACAGGCTATATTGAAACACATGCAAGGAAACGATGCCTCAAAAGGATCTCAACATAATAACATTAAGAAAAGATTATTGGGTTCTATTATTAACATGTTTCAAAAAGTAAAAAGTATTCATTGTGTAATAAAAAGTTGTATAATTGATAATAATATACTTTGTGTGAAGAAAATATACACATACGCTGTTTCAAATGCAACAATTCTTCTTTCTTTATATAAGATTCATCAACATACAAGAATCCAACATGTTATAATCACCTAAGTGAGTCCAAGCTAGTGTTGAGTGGCATAGGCCATCTTCGAATTTGCGATATTTCGCGAATATATGGACGAATATTCGTCATATATTCGCTAAATTTGCATATGCGTAATATTCGCGATTTAGTTTCGCATACGCGAAAATTTGCGTATGCGAAAATTTGCATATGCAAATTTTCGTATTTTTGAATTCTTTGCATGCGAATTTTCGCATATGCGAAACTAAATCGCGAATATTACGCATATGCGAATTTAGTGAATATATGACGAATATTCGTCCATATATTCGCGAAATTTTGCACATGCAAAAATTTGCATACAAAAATTCGAAAATACGAAAATTTGCATATGCAGATTATTGCATATATGAAAATTCGCCCGGTGGTCTCACACAGTAGTATTAGAGCCTTCTTTACACCACACAAGCTGGTAGCAGAGAGGGATGATCACTGTGATATGTACTGTGAAAAAAAAATGAGTATTCGTAATTGCGAATATATAGTGCTATATTCGCGAATAAAATTCGCATTGCGAATATTTGCGAGCAACACTAGTCCAAGCGTCTGCTAGATGTTACACTGTACAGAAGCCACATGGACCATAGGAGCAAATATTACTAGCAGGTCAAATCAATTCCCATTTACAACAAGTCTGTTTGGACAGACACAGGAGACCATTTTCCTAGTGATACTGGGAAAGTAAAAATCATAGTAACGTAAAACGTAACCTTTATTATTAATTGTGTAAAAATCAGTGATGTAGAGTCCCTATGACTATTTTAAAATGCTCCTGCTCTATAGCTCATCTGTTGAGCATCTCACTCTCTTTCTCATTTCTGATTGTCACACACCAGGGCTAAGGCCCAAGTCCACCAATACTACCCCTATCATGGTTGATATTGATAAGGAGTCCCAGGCTATGGTGTAAAAGTCTTGAATGTATGGGCTCAGTGCTGCAATTTTCAGATAGCAATGCCTTAAATAAGGACTATATATATATATTAGTGCACAGACTAACAGACCCCCTCTGGGAGAGTGGCCTTATATATATATTATGCATATACAGTACGCCAGCTGACGTTACTGCATGCACGTACACTGATGGCTAAACACTTTGTCTCTCTAAGGTCAGCTATACTGGCCTCAGACAACACTTAGCTGTGCCGCTATATTCTGCAGTCTATCAACTGGCAGTCCTGTTAGTAAACACTCTCATACGTGAGCAAGGTATTGATGCGATATAGTCATCTAATCACGTGCAGACAATATTTCAAAGTGGCTGATCCATAGATGGCTGTCAGCGTGCATGACTGAACATACCCACAAAGCTATTATAGTGAAAAACAACGTAGCGGTTTTGTCAAGTCCAGGCACAGTTTAGTGCAATATCACCCGGCACTGAAATACACCTGCTAGCATTTCAAATAGTTCACTTGGACCCCTATTTTGTCAGGGCAACAAGTTAAACCAAGTTCATGTGCATATGCAGTCTAAGGCTGCATTCACACCACGTTTTTGCAATACAGTTCTCGTTTACGTTTTCAATGTGAAAACCATACAGAATCGTATTGAAAACCGTATGCATTGACTCTCCATTGAAAACCGTATGCCAAAAGATGCATCAGGTTGTGTCCGTTTTGCATCCTGTACGGTTTTGTCAGTTTTTTTCCCATACCAAAACCGTAGCCTACCACGGTTTTTGCTCCGGGTGAAAAGCTGTATTAAACCATATACGTTTTTTTAAAACATGGGAGTCATTGGGAATTGTACAGAACCGTATGTGCATACGGTTCCATCCGGTTTTCACCATACGTTTTTTGACTTTGCACAGTTTTTTTCTTGGAATTTCACTCAAACAAGTGAAACTTTATTCAAAATGGAGTGAAAAGTTTTTCTTAAAAAACGGATGCAACCGGACATCATTTTTCAAACCATATACAGTTAAAAACTGTTTTTAACTGTATACGGGTTGAAATTTGTACACACGCTTTGATGCAGTTTAGTAAGGTTTTGAGGAATCTGTTTTTCATCAAAAACCTGATACGTGAACTGTATTGTAAAACGTGGTGTGAATGCACCCTAACACCGACATAAATGCGTTCATGCATGCTAACAGCCAAACTACCAATTGGCAGTCACTCCCACACGTAAGAGATGCTAGATTAGATATAGTAAGTGTCTAAACATGGTTAAGGAGCACCTAAATCAGAACACAGTGCGCCACAGACTGAATATGGAAAATGTATACATATCTTTATTTTTATTTTAATTACAGAAAAAAATAAAAAAACATGCAATTAGACATCACATAAAGGCAGCAGAATACATACAGAGAATAGATATGTTGGCTAGATGCATAGGGTATAACACACTATAAAGGAATAAGCCAGGCACAAATACATAGGAAGCATACATGCAGTGCACAAAACAATGCAAAGAAGAGACCTGGACAAAAGTAATAGATTAATCATTTAGGGTGCCAAACCCCGTTTGTATAGGTATGGTTTGGCACCTTAAATGATTTAATTTTTTAAAAAGCCTCTGAAAAATTAAAGAAGCAATCTGATTGGTTGCTATGAGAAACTCAGCAACTTTTCCTCTGGACAGGTTTTGATAAATATCCCCCATGGTTTCTTGTGTCTGTCCAAACAGACTTGTTGTAAATGCGATCTGGAAATGACTTGTTGACTTCTATAGAAGAACAGGATCAGACTATTATAAGTGTGGTGGCCCGGTACTGGACCTGGTCCCGTACCTTAGTCGTGGGTCCCCATAGTCAGAGTTCCTCCGTGCTGATAGGGCTCTCTTGGTGGATTAACCCCTAGTCACCTCCTAATGTCATTAAAAATGTACATATTTAATATATTTTATTATAGTGCAATTAATGTACAGGACCTTGGGTCATGTAATATTTATTAACTCTGTTATGCTAAGGTTAAGGACCTTTGGGTCATGTGATAGGTCATGTGATGTACCATAATGCTTTGTACTAGGACTGACAGGTTTGGGGAACCAATAAGCTTTGATCCCACCCCTTCAGTATATAAGGGCGCTGTATCCAATAATCTCTCTCTTAGTTCCGGACTACCAGACTGAGCAGATCTGTTATCACACTGACAAGACAATCTAGGCCTGAAACCTTCCACTTCAGCCGCATGCTAAACCGTGAGTTAATCCAACTCCATCCTACCAAATCCTATGTGACTACTGAACCTAAACATACCCCTAAATTCAGTGGAACAGCATACAAAGGAATCAAAGCTTATTTCCTCCCAAGTTGCAGCCAACCTGTGAGGAGCCTAAATCCCGGTCATCTTGTAAAGACAGTTGTTAATTGCATCCTGCATAAAATCTGCAGTAAAGTTATTTCAAGTTTATTACAATTCCAGCTGTGGACAATCCTTTATTCCTCCCTATCGCTCTTGGGACGGGTGGCGGTAGGACATTTCTATACAGAGGAAGCCATCACCCTGGCATCACAACAATCAAGAGTTAATCCTATACCCAGAAACACTACATTGCAACACCCCTGTTCAACCCTACACCCCCCAAGCTACCACATAGCGCTTAGTGGCCAGACTGAAAAATGCTAGATTTTAGGATTACTTTAAAATAATTTGCAAATAAAAAATAGATCATAAAACAATATTTAAAAACAACAGACACATTCCTTTTTGCCTTATGTGGGGCACTTATGTGGAATGGGGTTGCAGAACAGTCAGGCAGCTAGCTGGGTTACAGGTAGAAAACAGGGTAGAGGGAAAAGTGTCAGACAGGCTAGTCCTGAATTGGCACACCCCAACAAGTTTGCCTGGTTGGCAGATGAGGGGGATGCCATTTCAGAGCTAGAAGTACTGCAGTAAAACACAGCTTCTGACCATGAGGGGGGTGTCTGCTCCAGTAAGGAGGGAGGGAGGCGTGCAGGGCAGGCCATACAGGTACTGGTAGTGGGGGACTCTTATAATGGGGGACAGACAGGGCAATTTGTCTGGGCTGATCGGGTCCCCTTATATCTTGCACACTCACTATCACTAGTCCTACAGCACCATTTGTATTATTCAAGAACAGCTGCATCTATGTTTCCTTACTCTTGGTCATGTGATCACTATTCTGACTCTCTAAATCTTCCCGTAATTAACGGTTACAACAGGATGTCAGACTCTGACTTCCTGTGGACTGCAGGATGACATACTGTATTTATCGGCGTATAACACGCACTTTTTAGGCAAAATTTTTTTTGCCTAAAGTCTATGTGCGTGTTATACACCGATACACCCCCAGGAAAGGCAGGGGGAGAGAGGCCGTCGCTGCCCGCTTCTCTCCCCCTGCCTTTCCTGGGGTTTAGAGTCCTGCTGCCGGCCCTTCTCACCCCCTGGCTATCGGCGACGCTGCCCGTTCTGTCCCCCTGACTATCGGTGCCGGCGCCCCATTGCCGGCGCCGATAGCCAGGGGGAGAGAAGCGGCCGGCGCCGCTGCCCCGTTCCCTCCCCCCATCCCCGGTGGCATAATTACCTGGGTCGGGTCCGCGCTGCTGCAGGCCTCCGGCGTGCGTCCCCGGCATCGTTGCTATGCGCTGCACGGCGCGGCGCATGACGTCAGTGCGTCGCGCCGTGCATAGCAACGACGCAGGGGACGCGTGCCGGAGGCCTGCAGCAGCGCGGACCCGACACAGGTAATTATGCCACCGGGGATTGGGGGAGGCAACGGGGCCGGCAATGGGTGCCGCTGCCCCTTCTCTCCCCCTGGCTATCGGCGCCGGCACCGATAGTCAGGGGGAGAGAAGGAGCAGCGGCACCGATAGCCAGGGGGAGAGAAGGGCCGGCAGCAGGGCTCTAGACCCCAGGAAAGGCAGGGGGAGAGAAGCAGGCAGTAACGGCCTCTCTCCCCTGCCTTTCCTGGGGGTGTATCGGGGTATACATTCGCACACACGCACCCTCATTTTACCATGGATATTTGGGTAAAAACCTTTTTTTTACCCAAATATCCTTGGTAAAATGAGGGTGCGTGTTATAGGCCGGTGCGTGGTATACCCCGATAAATACGGTACATCATCGACTACCAGATCACCTACTACTAGCTCAGAGACCCCTCCCCACTGCTGTGGGCATTGTGGGTAATTAAACCATTTTCTACTGACAAGATTCCCAGCTCCCATTTGTGATCCAGCCTATACCTATGGAGGTTTGTTGTCTTTGCATGTAATTTCCTGTTTAGTTCATATTCTCCTCATTGCAGTTTATTGTTTTGGTTCTGAGGCTGTTGTCTGTATGCTATATACCTGCTGCTATGTTTCCCTGATATCTGTTTGTTACTACGTTGCATTCATTCCATTGTCTAGTATCATGGTGCCCTGTCTTGTACCTTGAACTGTTTCCCCTTTGTATAGTTCTGTTTATCATTTCAACTCATGGTGCCCCTGCACGTTAGTCCTGCAGAGGAACTGGCGCCCATTTGTAGAACCGCTTTTTAGGGCAATTATGTAAATAGACAGTGAAAAGGGTTCTGGGTACGCTCAGGCCAGAATTTTTGCTGCCCTATGTGGCATGATAAGGCACTAACATATTTTGGTGTTTTTTTCTAAAGGATTTTGCTTGGTTCTAAGTCTCATAGTTAAAATGTGTGTATGAACATTCATTTGTAATTTCATTTAAAATTATAACTTTTCCTGTGTGTGCTAAATAATCCTGCATACATCACAATTGTGCCAAAAAAATGTCACACAAATGACAAATAATAGTAAACATACTAATAAGTAAGCAAAAAAACATGGACTATTAAACCTACAACAAATACCATCCTACACTCTTAGTAAATGAAAGTTATTGTAGTGTCACGTGATGTATTTGCTGACAGTTTGCCACAGAATTTCTACTTAAAAAATCCACATTAAATGCAGTAGCAACAAAGCACAGGAGATTTAAAAATATCTTATCAACTTTCTGTGGAATCCAATCTGCAGTAAATATTTACTTACAGTTTGGATTTTAAATCTGTAGCATGTTAAATGTTGTGTTGGATCTGCTACAAGTTAGTATTGTAGATTTTTCTCATTGACTTCAAATGGGAAGCCAAAATCTGAAATAAATTCACGTTTTGTGGATTTTACTGTGGACTTGATCCAGAAAGGCAGCAAAATCTGCAATTGGCAATTTCAAATAAACAGATTTAGTGCAGATTTTGGACTGTAGAAATCCCTAAAATTGCCACACTGTGTGACAATATCATAAAAGTTTGAATCTGTCACATTTTCCTTTACTAATACACTTTATGATCACTTAATCTATACCCAATTTAGCAATGTCGGTAGCTGCACCAGTGCAGAATAAGAATGATGTATTATTAGCTGTATTAAAAATGAATAACAACTTTCATCGAGCTTTTGTCCCCTTTTCCTCGGGACTTCTGTCAAGCAGCTTTGATTACTGGGGAGCTTCCTAGAGAGAACTTGGAAGCTATTATTACTATTCTTCCTAAGCCAGGAAAGCCCACCAAATTACCTCAAAATTATCGTCCTATATCCTTATTAAATCAGGACATAAAGATCTTTGAAAAAATACTGCCTACACGTATTTCTAAGGTTTTACCCTCACTGATTCATAGTGATCAAAGTGGGTTTGTTGTAGGACGGCAGGAATCGGACAATATCAGACGTCTACTGAATATAGTGTCCTACTTAGAACAAACACATATTCCAGCTTTGATTTTAGCACTAGACGTTGAGAAGGCGTTTGACTGCCTGCGGTGGTCATACGCCTTCTCGGTTCTAACACATATGGGTTTTTCTGGTTATATTCTTTCTGCCATACGTTCTCTTTATTCGCACCCTTCAGCTCATGTATCAGCCAATGGGACCCTCTCAAATTCCTTCAAAATCACTAACGGATCACAGCAGGGTTGTCTCCTATCCCCCCTTATTTATATCTTAGCAATGGAGCCATTAGCGAATGCTATTCGTCTAGACCCTCTTGTATCGGGAGTCACTATGTGTATTAAGTCCCATACTATCTCATTATATGCAGACGATGTGATTTTATCTTTGACGAACCCTTCTATCTCATTGTCAGCGGTCTTAGATAACATTTCTATGTTTGGAGCTATTTCTTATTATCAGCTTTATGGAACTAATACCAAGGCTTTACCTCTCAATATTGCTGCCTTTGATTGGCAATCTTGCTCTTTACAGTATTTGGGGATTAACCTATCATATCCGCATAATAAACTTTATTCCAAAAATTATGAACCCCTTTTACTAACCATATCTACTGACATTAATAATTTCTCCAAAGCAGATATTTCTTGGATAGGTAGAGTAGCGACTTCCAAGATGCTCCTCCTCATCAAGTTTCTTTATTTATTTCATACCCTTCCTATCTCTCTTCCTACTCCTTTTTTTTTTTTTAGTAAAGCTCAAGCGTTACTATTTTCTTTCATCTGGGCTGGGAAACATCCGAGACTAAACATCCCAGTAAGTCTAAAATGGTGTGAGGCCTTGGTGTTCCTGATATTAGAAGCTACTACATCGCCACTTTGGTGGCTATGCTTAGGCATTGGTGGTGCAGCCCCCTGATCTATCCTTGGTCGAGATAGAAAATAATGCTATTGCTCCCTTCTTACTGCAAGATCTTCTATATTTCCCGTTTTAGGATTTAGAGGCGCCATCTCTGTGGAATCTTTTGGTTAAAGCATCATATACTGCTTGGTGCTATTATGTTACCCACTCTCCTCCATATGTGGCTCCTAAAATAGGCGACTTACCACTGACTCTCAGGCAAATATTACTGACCTAGATTAGAAATTTTGGATAGCGCAAACACTTACTCATGTACGGTCCTTATATGAGGGATCTAACATACACACATTTGAATCTTTGAAACAAATTATGCTTTACCTAATACTGATTTTTACAAATATTTATGAGTATGTCACTTTTTGCACACCCTCACACCTGTAGATCCCTTAAAGGATTATACTGCCCTTACAGGTTTTTCCTTTCTAACAAAGGGGCTTAAACCCTCCTATTGTAATCTTCTCCAAGTTAATGTTTTTTCTAAGATTTATCCTTTATGTCAATAGAAAAAGGACCTAGGTCTTTTTCTCCAATGAGCAATGGCAACACGCTTTTAAAACAATCCACTCAACTTTTCAATGTTCCTCTCATGTAGAATCAGCTATAAAAATGGCACTTTGATGGTACTATACTCCTGATCACCTCACTAAACTCTATCCAGGTTCTTCCCATCTCTGCTGGCAGGGATGTGGCTGTTCAGGCACTCTTTACCATATCTAATGGTTCTGTCCTATGATCATAACCTTCTGGTCTTCATGTAAGCAATTGGTAAAAGTAGTACTGGGCTGTCCTGTCCCATAGTCCCCACAATCTGTTTTAATATTTCTTGATATTAATACTATTCCTTTTAGGATGAGAGATCTATACTGTTTTATATGTATATTGGCAAAATTAGCACTTGTGAGTAATTGGAAATCGGCAAATATCCCTTCTCTAGAGGGGGTGGTTGCAAAACTTAATACTACCTTTTCATTTGAAAAAATTATAGCCTCAGGTTCGAACAGAAATAAATCCTTTATCAAACGTTGGCAGGTATGGATGCTCTCCCCTCTTTGTAAGAATATATGATGTTTATTTCTTTAGGAATACTTGATCTCTGATATTGAAGAATTATAGTTTGTTTAGTTCTCAGAAAAAGGTAAACCATTAACATTATTTATGATAAGTTGTCACAAATAACTGTAAACAGGGAATACGTTTTGTTGCCCAATCAGCATATATATATTTCATGATTAGACATTATCTACTATAAGATTAAACTTTGCCCTAAGCACAAGGCCACTCCTTTTACTTTTACTTCTGCCTTTTCTTTTTTCTTTTTCTCTTCTCTTTCCTCTATTCTTCTTTGTGTCTCCTTAGGTATTGTTTGCATTAAATTTTGAGATTATGCTCATGGCTACCCAAGATAAGGGCCTTAAATATCTAATGTTGAACATGGAATGTGAAAATACGGTGTTATATTGCCATGTTTTTACTGTATCCCTATGGGGTTTATTTGTATTTGAAAAACTTTAATACAAATTATCATTAAAAAAAACAACAAGCATTAAATTCCATATGTAATAATAAAGAATGATGGGCAGATGGATACATAGTGTAAAAGAATACCTAAAAGTTAAAGTTGATGCAAATTCAACACAGATAGTACTTTCAATCTCAGCTGTAAAGGTTAGAGGCACAGGCAGTACTGTCTCCCTGTTTTTTCCTATAAATTAGGTAGATATTGATAGTACTACCTCCCTGTCTCTCCCAGTAAATGATAAACAGATAGTGTTGTCTGTTTCCATCTGTAGATGATGTGGGCACAGATAGTAATGCCTCCCAGTCTTACCTGTAAATAATATAGGTACAAAGAGAACAGTCTACAGCGGTACTCTGGTGGAGAACTACTTATCAGCTGCTGTTTGCTCCAGAGGAAGTTGTATACTTCTTTTATGTCTGACCCAGTGCTCTCTGCCGACACCTCTGTCCATGTCAGGAAATGTCCAGAGCAAGAGAGGTTTGGTATGGGAATTTGCTCCTACTCTGGACAGTTCTTGACATGGACAGAGGTGTCAGCAGAGAGCACTTCCTGTAGCTCAGAGCAGTTCAGTGTGCAGCTCATTCGGGTGTGTCTCTTTGTGTGTGCTCCAGAGACTTCCAGCAGACCAGAGCAGGTGTTTCATCAGCCTCCCCAGGAGTGTGGCAGCCTCCTTGGGAGAGCTTTCCTGCATGGCGTCCTGGCCTCCACCTCCCGTTCTTCAAGGCTGGCGGGGGGTGGAGAGCAAACAGCAACAGCCATTCCGGCCGGGGGGAGAAGATCTGGCAGAGTCTGCAGCAATGCAGGCTCTGCACCCCCGGCAACAGTTGCCAGCCAGAGGACTGGTGAAAGAAAAGCAAGAAGAAGAAGTGTGGAGTTGTGGGCAGAGAGAGGGCCCAAGGAGTCCAGCGCCACCTACTGCTCCCGCATGTCCGCGCGGTTTGCTGAATATGATCGCTGTGGCAAGGAGCTGAAGTTGGCCAGACAAGATCTGCAAGGGGCTCAGAATCTGGTGAACACTGCACCCAAAAAGAGCAGACCAGAGCTAAGAAGAAAGATCTCAGCACTGAAGGCTGAGATTGTGCAGCTGGAGGAGAGGAGAGCAGAGATCTTGGAGGGGAGCGGTCTCTTCAAGGAGAAGCTTCAGAACAACAACCGGTTTGCCGCCATGAAATCCCCAGGTAAGGTGGAGGTGGATGATGGGGAGAGTAGTGGCGGTGAAGAAAGTGTGGATGGTGAAGGCATAAAGAAGAAGGAGGAGGAGAATGTGGGAGAAAGAGCACAAGTGGTGGAAATGGATGTCTTGCCTGTAGCTACTCCCTATAACACCCAGGACAGCTACATAGAGCCATCCCAGGTGGCGCTTCCATTAAGTGAGAGCGAGGAGGATGAACTGGAGAGTGAGGCTGGGGGATTACTGAGGGCGATTGTTATGCAGGAGTCCCCAGCCCACCTCCAGAACTTTACCTTTGGAGATGACCAGTGCGATGATGTGGCAGTAAAGCGTAAGAAGCAGAAGACTCAGGAGACAGTAAAGTACATGTTTGTCCCTTTCCAGCAGTCAGGGCCAGCTGCAAAGCTGGTTCAGGCTGCTGGGCCCCCCAGACTGCCAGACTCCGTTTCTGTAGTGGAATGGAGCCAGCATGGGGGGTACAGCATGGCGTCAGAAAAGGCTGCGGACGCAATAGCTGTAAAGCACACCCATCCTGCCGGTAGGGAGGGGAAGGATGGGCTCATGGTGGGCAGTTCTGGCACTGCAGGGCCGCCCCAGGGTGGCGGGGGGCGTGTCCCAGTGCCAGAGGCGAGTTTTGCTGCTGTGTGCTCGGGGGGCGGTTCCCCGAGAACTGTGGGCATTACCGGCGCTGCGGGGCACTCCCCTGTGAGGGGGGGGGAGTGTCCGGGCACCGGTGGCGGAGAGCGGAGTGTCTGTGTGCTCGGGGGGCGGTCCCCCGAGTACTGTGTGTTCTGTGGGTGCTGCGGGGCACTCCTCTGTGAGGGGGGGAGTGTCCGGGCACCGATATCCCCTGCAGAGCCTGTGTGGTTAGGCAAACCAAGCAATGGCGCTGTGGGAGGAGCTGGGGTGTGCTTTGAGGGGCAGCCCCAGACTCAGGAGGTGTCATCGCACATGGAGGAGGAGTCATCAGTGTCGACCCCGGCAGCAGCAGCATCGACCCCAGCACAGAAAACCATAATAAGACCAGCAGTACTACAAGTCCCAGCCAGCCCAGAATCCATTAGGCAGGAAAAGAGTGGAGGATGTGAGAATGCTGAGTGTAGTAGAGCTGTGGATGTGAGGAGTGTAAGTGGAGTGAATGATGGTGGGAGTAGTAGTGGTAAGAATGGGAAGTCTGGTATGGATGGGAATAAAGATGGGAGTAGTGGTGTGAGTGGCTGTACTGATGGGTCTGGGTCTGGTCCGGCTGCCCCCACGGTAGTGACTGCTCCTAGAAGTTATGCTAATGTCGCTGCCGGGGGTTCAGGGGGGTCCCCGTCTCCGGCCGGCTCTGGAGGCCACTTGCAACAGCGCCTCCTGGAGGCTCTGCGTAGGGGCGACAGGTCGATCCAGGTAGAGGGGAGGGGTGAGGTCGACCTGTCTTTCTGGATAGAGAGGCACGGTTTGGGGGCTTTCCGAGAGCGGAATGGGGAGGTGGTCTGGTCCCTCCCGACAACCGGGCAGGACAATAACCGTAGGAATGTGGTCCGTCTGATTTGGAGGGGCGAGGATGCGTGCCCGCCTCGCGCTAAAGTGGTTGAGCTCCTCCTCCAGATGGAATTCAGGGCATGTGACATCTTTGCCCTGATCCACCCCTACGGTTCGTCTGAGTTTGATGTCAGTTTCGTTCGGCCAGAGGGTCTCGAACTCTTCTGGTCAAACTACGAAGTTGCAAAAAACGAGCCCGGCTGGCGGGAGTTCGCCGTAAAGGCGATTTCCCGTCAGAATGCTGTCAAGAAGGTGACCGTTTTGACCCGTAACGAGTCACTTTCTTGTTATGATATCATGACCTGGCTCGGATGGTATGGGGATGTGACGGACATGCCCAAGAAAAACTTGGATGAGCACGGGATCTGGTCCGGGGCCTGGACGTTTTCCGTCAAACTCAAGCGTTCAGGGAGTACGGTTGCCCACATTCCGTCAGCCGCCTTCCTTGGACGTGATAGGATCCAGGTCTTCTACCAGGGGCAGCCTAAGGTCTGTCACAGGTGTGGAGGCCCCACCCACTTTAGCGCAGCCTGTACTGTGCAGGTCTGCGCTTTGTGTGGTGGGGTGGGTCATCTGGCCGCATCCTGTCGGCAGATCCGGTGCCACCTGTGTGGTGTCCTCGGACACCCTTTCAGCCGTTGTCCTAGCGCCTTCGCCCATGCAGCGGCCGCTCCAGCTGAGGAGAGCTGTGAAGTTGCCTCGGCTGGGGAGGGTACGGGCAGGGATGGGGGCGCAACAGGGCTAGTGAGGAGGAAAAAGGGCCCTGCCAAACTAAGGCAGGAGGAAAATCGTAGAAGGAGTAGGGAGCTGGAGAGTGCCCAGGTGGCGGGGGTAGCTTCAGTCCCTGCTCCTGAAGCTGGCCCTGTAACTGCTGAAGCCCTGGTGGAGAATGTGCTGGATGAGGAGATCAGGAGACTTCACAGAGAGGAAAGCAATATGGCCGACCCTTCCGATTCCTCCCACTATGAAAGTGTGGATGAGGAGAGTGGGGTGAGGCCCAGAAAGAAAGAAAAGGGCAAAAGGAAAGGGAGAAAGAAGATGTCAGAGCCCTCTGAAGCTCCTGGTACTACGGGCCAGGTCCAAAGCGGAAGCCTGGCTGCCCCCCCTCTGATTGACCTGTCAAACCGGTACCTCGTCCTCGATACCATCTCCTCCCCCTCCTTGGAGGGGGAAGGTGAGGGCGGGGTGCCTCGGGAGAAAGAGCCTCTGGGGGGAACTGGGCCCTGTCCTGTCGAGGCACCTTCCTCAGAGGGCAGGGCTAGACCGGGGCCGGACGGACACGGGGACCTTATGGACCAATCGGAGTCTAAAAAAAGATGTAAGAGTGGTCCTGCCCTTTCGTCGTCTTCGGGGGATGAGGGGGCTAAAAAGAAGGGGAAAAAGAAATAAAGGGTGAGGCCATCTAATTCAATCACCCTGTATGGCGGCACTCACCCCATTGACGCTGGCATCTATTAATTGTGCCAGCATAAAGTCGGATACGGCTAGATTTGCAGCCTTTGATTTTCTCGGCCGTGTTGAAGCCGACATTTTGTATCTGCAGGAGACAAGGTTGTCAGATCTAGCCTCCCTGGTAAAAGCCAGGAGAGAGTGGAGGCGCGGGCCCTCCCACTGGTCTCTTGCGGCTGAGCCGTATAGTGGGGTGGCGGTCCTTTTTACCGCTCCTGTTGAATGCAGACGGGTTATTGAATTAGAAATGGGGAGGTGCCTGATCTTAGATGTCTTCATGAAGGGACAGGAGCTCCGACTCATTAACATCTACGCCCCGCAAACTAAGCGGGGCCGTAAAGATCTCTTTATGAGGATTAAGCCCTTTCTTTTTACGAGTCGGCAGGTGATCTTTGGAGGGGACTTCAATAATGTCACGAGGTCCCAAGATAGGAGAGGCTCCAATGGTCCGCTGACTTGCGATAGTGTGGCACTGATTAGCATAACTAGAGAAGCTCGCCTAGAGGATGCCCACATCCGGAGCCCCTCGGGCCACGCGGGTTTCACCTATCATCAAGGTAGTCGCAGGTCTAGAATAGATAGGTTTTATTTGAAGGAGGAAGCCGTCTCTTCCGCAGTGTCCGTGGTTGAGGTGGAGTTCTCCGATCACTGTATGATTTTGTTTTCCCTGAATGTTTCAGAGACCCCCCGGATGGGAAAAGGTTATTGGAAGCTGAATTCGTCCCTCCTGGAGGAAGCGGAGGTAAGACAGTCCTTTGAGGATTTTCTTCAGAGTCAGGTACCTTTACTGGATCTTTGTAGTAATAAGCTGGAGTGGTGGGAGATATTCAAGAAGCGGGTTGCGGGGTTCTTCCGCCAGCTCTCGAGCCTCAGGTCCCTGAACAGGTATCGCTTGTATAAGGGTCTGAGGAGGAAACTCGAGCTTCTCGTCTCGACTGGAGGTAGCCGAGAGGATATCTCCAGAGTGAAATCCTTGCTGATGAGGTGTCAGTACGATAGGCACGCATCTTTGGTTTTTGAGAGGGATTTCGGGAAGTACCGCTCGCCCGACCCTTACAGAAACTGTAAGATGTCAGTGAGTAGTAAAGTCATTTCAGGACTGATTGATAGTACGGGATCTCTGAATCGGTCCAGATCAGGGATCTTGGAGGTCGTCAGATCCTTCTACTCGCACCTCTTGGGAAGGAAGGATCTAGATCGAGACAGGATGTCGGCTTTCCTGGCTGAAACCATTCCTGAGCCAGGGGTAGACCCCTCTCTTGATGTTTTGGCAGAAGAAATCAGGGAAGAGGAAGTGAGACTGGCGATCGAGGGGCTTGCCCCTAAGAAGTCGCCAGGTCCGGATGGCTTAACATCCGAGTGGTACAGGACCTTTAAGGAGTCTTTAGCTCCCCTCTTGACTGAGGTATTCAATGAGTGTCTCTCCTCGGGCACTCTGCCGAAGTCAATGAGGAGGTCAGCCCTGATTCTTCTCTCAAAGGGTAAAGATCCCAGCCGAATTGAGAATTGGAGGCCCATAGCTCTTCTCAATACGGACAGGAAACTTCTGGCCAAGATACTGTTTAATCGGCTGGTGAAGTTTGCACCCCGGCTCCTTTCGGAGACTCAGCACTGCTCTGTTCCAGGCCAAAGCACCTTAAGTGCTGTCCTTAGTGTCAGGGAGGCAGTGGAGCGGAGTAGTGCGGGTTTCTGGAAGGGGTACTTGCTGTCCCTGGATCAGGCCAAGGCGTTTGATCGGGTGAACCACGAGTACCTCTGGTCCGTCCTCCTGAGATATGGCTTACCGAGTACTTTTGTTAATTGGCTTAAGATCTTGTATGCAGGGGCAGAGAGTTTCCCGCTGGTGAACGGTTGGTCTGGCCGCTCTTTTGAGGTGGGGTCCGGAGTCCGTCAGGGTTGTCCTTTGAGCCCACTTTTATACGTGTTCGCAATCGATCCCTTCGTCCGGAGGGTAGATTGTGGGCCGTTGGCGGGAGTCGGGATGAGTCTGGCGGAGCTGGATGTCACCCAGAGAGTGGTGGCGTACGCTGACGATGTCACTATTTTCGTCTCCTCACAGGAGGAGGTCGATGTGGTGATGTCGGAGGTGGACCGCTACTCGGAGGCATCCGGGTCTAAGATCAACCGGGGTAAGTGTGAGAGTCTCTGGCTGGGAGGGGGGGATCCCACGTTTGATCTCCCGGACACCCTTCCAGGGCCCCAAGAATCAGCAAAAGTCTTAGGCATCACATTCGGCCAGGATGATTATCCCACCAAAAACTGGGATGGTAAGCTCCAGGATGCCGCTCAGAAGGTGGACCAGTGGAAGGGTTGGTCTATGACCCTCAGGGAAAGGGTACACCTGATCAAATCGTACCTGCTCCCTTTGTTTATCTATCTGGGCATTGTATGTATCTTACCAGAGGCTTACTACACTAGGATCTACAGCCTGTTTTTCCAACTGTTATGGGGGAACAGGATGAACCTAGTCAGGAGGGAGGTTACGTACCACACGAGGAGACTAGGGGGTTTATCTATGGTAAACCCTGTGGTGTTCTTTACGAACACCTTCTTGAAAGCTAACATCGCAAACCTCTGGAAAGAGAGGGCTCCTCCGTGGGTACTCTCCTGCAGGGAATGGTTTCGGCCTTTCTTCCAGGAATGGGAGAGAGGAGGGCGAGTGAAGGACCTCCGCACGCCCCATGGATATCTTCCGGCTTATGCTACCCCGACTCTGAAGGCGATACGTCGGTGGGGTCTGGGAGTGTGGGAGATCAGGACCCAGTCAAGGCAGTTCCTTGACAAACGGGTTCTGTTGACCCATTTCCAGAAGCCTCTGGCGCTCAGGGACTGCCCAGGTCGGGATCTGAGGGTGGGGTTGTACCTTTTAAACATGAAAAGGATCCCCCAGAAGTTTTGGGACTTGGCCTGGCGCTGCTTTCAGGGGAAACTATATGTAAGGGACAACCTGAAGTGCAGGAACTCTGATGACCGGGGATGTCCCCGAGAAGAGTGCGGGGACACGCTGGAAAGCATGGACCACTTCCTGCTTCATTGTCCCTTTAATATAGGGGTTTACAACAGGGTGGGCGCTTCCATCGGCTGGAGTCAACTTGCCGGCCTAACCTATCCGGAGTGGGCTTATGGGGCATTCAGGAACCTGGGTGGCCGAGATCGGGGCACTTTATTCTTAGTTAGTTTAGTGGTTAGGTACTACACGTGGAACGCACGGTGTTTAGTGTCGACCCAACAGAAAATCCTCTCCGAGGTGGAGGTCTGTAAGAATATCACCGGTGACCTCGGGAAGATCAGGTCTTTGGAGTATGGCAGTCTTGGTACCAGTAGGGCTTCTCTCCTGTGGAGAGGTTTTTCTTTTGATGTGCCCTAGGTACTAGACCTTTTTAGGTAGAGTACCTTTATTTTGGTTAGGGGCAGTGTTATAGGGATAGTGATAGGGTGAGAGCAGGGTCAGTTTTAATGGAGGGATAGAATTAGGGAAAATTGTAGGGGGGAGTTAGGGAAAGAGTTAAAAATTATTTTGATGTATCAAGTCTGCCATCCTTCTTCCTGGTGGTGGGCTAATGCATGCACACGCTAGCTTTTTGTTTTGTTTTAAGCTGATATGGTATGAAGGGCTTACAGGCGACCAAACTTGGGCCTAAGGTAGCTTTGGTTTAGTGTGTATATGTTAGTATGTATAAGTTTGTGTGTAAGTTGGTTGGGAGGAGTGCTAGGTGGGGAGGGTGTATTTGTGGGTGGTGGTGTTTTGCTTTTCTTTTGGGGACCTGACATGGGTCAGTTAGGGACAGGACTTTGTGTACGAACGGTATGGACTCTGACCCATGTGCAGGAGGGGTGGTGTGGGAGAGGGTACAGTTTTAGTGTAGGGATTTTGGTAGGGTTTTCTATTGTTTTTGTAGGTTTTCTTTAGTGTATATATTTATTTTTAGTTAAATACTATATTATTATGTTCATGTGATTTTGTATGTATATTGTTTATATATTTTTTTCATTTTGTTTCTATATTACAGCATTACAGTAGTCATGGCAGTCGGACCAGTTATTATGTTACGTGGTTTACTTGATTTTATCATGTTGTTACGTTGTTTATTTTATTATTATTTTTTTTTTATTTTTTTTATTTTTTTTTTTTGTAGCCAGGTAGTGCTAAATTTTATGTTTATATTTTGCTAAGCCAAGTTGTGCTTTTGTATTATTATTATTTTTTTTTTTTTGTGTTTCCCGAATAGGGATGGTTTTGAGTTGTAGCCAGGTAGTGCTAAATTTTATTTTCATATTTTGATAAGCCAAGCGCTATTTTTATGTTCATTTTTGGTATGCGTGTGAGTGTGGTTCGGTTAGGTGGGTTGGCATATTTTAGGTCTTTGTAAAGCTGGGCTGGCCGGTTAGGCAGGGTTTTGTTTTTGTTCTTTGGTACCAGTGTATTTCTTATTTATGTTATAGCTGGTTAAGCTTGTTTTGTGTTTTTGTATAAGTTTTGTACTTTTATAATAAAAAAAGAGTGTCAGCAGAGAGCACTGTGGTCAGACAGAAAATAACTACTCAACTTCCTCTGTAGTATACAGCAGCTAATAAGTACTGGAAGGATTAAGATTTTTTAATAGAAGTAATTTACAAATTTGATTTAAAAAAAAATAGTTTTCCACCGGTGTATCCCTTTTATTTATAGGAAGAGACAGGGAGACTGTTATTTGTGCCTATATTATTTACAGATAAGAGTAGGAGGCATAACTAACTTTATGGGGCCAGTTGATATGAAAAAAATTGCTTTCCACCGGAGTACCCCTTTAAGTATTTAAGTAATAGTGCTGCCTTACTGTGTGTTTTTGTGTAGTTAGTGAGACTTCACATTTTATTATTCCCTTATTTATTTACTCTGCACAAGCTATAAAAGCAGAACATTTCTGATTCTAGTGAAAGAAAACATTGGGCTCTGAAAAGGAGAGATGAATATTGAGATGAATATTTTTAAAAGAAAGTGGATTTAAATAAAAGTAACTTGGGGTTGCATATCAACAGGTAATTGTCATCTGGCAAAACAGGCCAGAGTCTTTCCTTTTATTATTCATGCATATACTGTATAATTATTTATTCTGCTTTATATGACAAATTAATTATTATCTAAAAGTTATGGTTTGGTGATCTTTATCCGTTCCAGCCCCTTTGAGCAAGGCAAATACAATTACTAGGATGCCCTCTTTAAACCCACAGACGTCAAGTAATACCTGGCATCAATACATAATACTATTTCCTGTAAACAGAGAAATGGTAAATGAAGTGGGATAATTTCTGCTCTTGTCCACAGATGCGGTTTGGAGCTTTATGGGCTGAATAGGAAAACACATTTTTTTTCATTAATAGTCCTACCAATTCTCATTATTTGCCAACTATTATTTCTGCCACAGTCTGCTTCACATGTTAGGTTGGCAGCCAAAAGAACATAAATCTGTTACATTTTTGGCATTTCCTATGAAAAGGTTGCAACTGACAATTCTATCAGCTTCATGGGATGTGAAATTGGGACAAATGATACAAGTAACAATCCTTAGTTTGATGGGATAGCTTTGTCATAATGATACATGACTTTTTATTTGTAAGAATGATTTCTATTTGTACGGAGCATATGGATACCCTGATAAGTAAATGTGATCCATTATGTTAACTTCCTTGAAACATTGAGAGAACCATTTCCAGATTTGCTATTCTTGTAATGATAAATTATACTATTCATAATGCAGAACAACCTGAATCCCCCAGAATCCATAATGTTTCTAAGTTACTTTTCACGTGGAGTAGTAATGCAGAGCCATGTCAAGGACACTTTTGGCCCACTCCTCCCTATTATATAACAAGGTCACAATTGTATTACTAGATAAAAACATAATAGAAAGATCGAGGTACCAGGAAAATGACACAGAGGCAAGTGAGCAGCAGAACTACAGATCACATATGCTTCATATGCTTAGCACACAAGCTGTCAACTCACGGTTGGTGGGTACACACGGGGGCCAACTTTAGGCATTTAACCAGTGTGGCTGCACAGGGCACATCAGCTGCTAAAGGAGTCACCACAGATGGCCTTGGAACTTAGCCTTGTGACCACCATAAATACTAGTTGTTTAGCAGTTTTATTTAGACATTCTATAGTACTGTTATTTGATTGCTATGTATGGAGATGTGACTGTACAGTATTGAACTGAGTACTTTGTATAGTGACATGCCACAACCATATACTTTTTGCAGAGAATGGTGGGTGCAGCACTGTGCAATATTATCATGCCATTACATGTAAATGTTATTTAGCGAAGGCATGGGCATATTAACCGGTTAAGGACCAATGGCATACAGGTACGCCCTTGCGTCCTGGTACTTAAAGGGGTACTCCACTGGAGAACAATATTTTTTTTTTTTAAATCAACTGGTGCCAGAAAGTTAAACAGATTTGTAAATGACTTCTATTTAAAAATCTTACTCCTTCCAGTACTTATCAGCTGATGTATATTCCAAAGGAATTTGTATAGTTGTTTTCTGTCTGACCACCGTGTTCTCTGCTGACATCTCTGTCTATGTCAGGAACTGTCCAGAACAGGATAGGTTTTCTATGGGAATTTGCTCCTACTCTGGACAGTTCCTGATATGGACAGCAGCTGATAAGTACTGGAAGGGTTAAGATGTTTAAATAGAAGTAATTTACAAATCTGTTTAACTTTCTGGCACCAGTTGATTTATAGAAAATTTTTTTCCAGCTGAGTACCCCTTTAAGGACCAAGGGAGTACCTGTACACCCTGGATCCTTAAGCAACTTTGAAGCAAGCGCAGGAGCTTCTGAACAGTGAGCGTTGGCTATGATCAGTAGCCGGACACTCACTGCTAATGATGGTCATTAATATTTTAGATGCCGTGATCAATGACAATCACGGCGTCTAAAGTGAAAGTGAAAGATCATCCGTTAGTCAGATGATAGTTAGTCAACAGGGCAGGAGGCAGGGAAGGGGCCCTCCTTCGCCATTTTAGCTCACGAAATCTCTGCGACACCATGAGCAATTTCGTGAGCTAAAATGGTGAAGGAGGGTCCCCTTCCCTGCCTCCTGCCCTGTTATGTTTGCCAGAACAGGGCAGCACATACTTCTGTCTGCTATGCCATGACTTAGTGTTGGGAAAAGTGCACTGAACAGGCTGGCACTGTGCTGAAGGATGATTTGCAGTACTTTACTATAGATGGTATGTGGTCAGGGAGGGTTACTGATGCAATGCACTTGTAGGTGTGGCACTATGTGATCAGAAAGGAAGGAAACAGCAGTGCAGCAAGGAAGGGGTTACACTAAGCACTGATCTGCTGCTGAATGGCAAACCTGGAGACTAAAGGGTAAGGGGAGGGGAAATTAGATACAAGAGGCAAGACTGTGTACATACAGAAGCACCAGGACGTACATTTATGTCCTGTACATGACATGAGCACTGGACTGGTGCTTGAATCATGCACGGCAGGTCCCAGTGGTTATCAGTAGCCAGAGACCCGCCTGTATGGTGGACATCAGCGATCGTGCAGGTGTCCGCTATTAACCCTTTAGATGCCGTGATCAATACAGATCACGGCATCTGCGGCAATACGGGCATATAAATGGATGATCAGATTATTTGCGGCGCTGCCGCAGGGATCCGATCAACCAACATGGCGGCCAGAGGTCTCCTTACATGCTCCAGCCATCATCCCAGGGTCTTCTGCTCTGGTCTGAGGTCGAGCAGACCAGAGCAACGGATCACCCACAATACTGATGAGTGCTATGCCTAAGCATAGCACTGTTCAGTATGTGCAATGTAATGATTGCTATAAATAGTCCCCTATGGGGACTATAAAAGTGTAAAGAAAATAGTAAAAAAAAAATACGTAAAATATATATATTTTTTAAAGCCCCTCCCCTAATAAAAATTTAAATAACCCCTTTTTGCTATATTATCCTAAAAAAAGCATAAACAAATTATTAATAAACATATTTGGTATCGCAGCATGCGGAAATGTCCGAACTATCAAAATATAATGTAAAATATGTTGTATGGTGAACAGCGTAAGCGTAAAAAAGTCCAAAATTGCAGCTTTTTTGTCACATTTTACAAAAATTTTTTTTTATAAAAAGTAATCACTAAGTTAAATATAAGCAATAGTGGTACCAATAAAAACTACAGATCACGGCGCAATAAATGAGCCCTCAAACCACCCTGTATACAGAAAAATTTGAAAATTATAGGTGGTCAAAATAGGGCAATTTTAAACATACTAATTTTCTTTAAAAAGTTTAAGATTTTTTTTTTTAAAGTGGTACAATAATAGAAAAGCAATAAACAAGGGTATCATTTTAATCACATTGACCCACAAAATAATGAAAACATGTAATTTTTACCGTAAATTGTACAGCGTGGAAACGAAACCTATATTTTTTGTTGCGCCACACATTTTATGGTAAAATTAGTGATGTCATTACAAAGTACAGTTGGTCATACAAATAACAAGCACTTATATGGGTCTGTGGATGAACATATAAGAGAGTTATGATTTTTAGATGCAAGGAGGAAAAAACAAAAATGCAAAAATAAAATTGGCCTGGACCTTAAAGGGGTACTCCGCTGCTAAACGTTTGGAACAAACTGTTCCAAACGCTGGAGCCAGCATCGGGAGTTCGTGACATCATAGCCCTGCCCCCTCATGATGTCATGCCCCGCCCCCTCAATGCAAGTATATGGGAGGGGGCAAGACGGCATATACTTGCATTGAGGGGGCGGGGCTATGACATCACAAGCTCCCGGCGCTGGCTCCAGTGTTCGGAACAGTTTGTTCCAAATGCTGAGCAGCGGAGTACTCCTTTAAGGGCAAAATGGGCTTGGTCTTCAAGGGGTGAAGAACAAAGTCTCTTCCGCACAGAACACATGCTAAGCCCTGTCCCCAATTCTGTGTTCTGTCTTTTGGTGTCTGTAACTAGAGACACAATTCCCCTAACAACAGCCATTAGATGGCAAATTGCAGGGAAGAGAGACACCTATTGGCCAAGACTTTAGAGCTGTTTCTTAAAGGAGTAGTCTAATGAAAAGCGCCGCTACGGCTGTTCGGTCCTCCAGTCCTATTCCTTGTGCATGGATCGTCACACTGCGCTCTGCCTATCACTGGCTAAGGCGGGACATCACAGCAGCCAGCGATGTGCTTACCACGATGTGACGATCCATGCACACGGAAGAAGGAAGAAGACCAGATCGGAGGACCGAACAGCTGCGCGGCACTACGAGGTAACAGAGGAAGGTGAGTTAAAGGGGTACTCCAGTGGAAAACTCTTTTTTTTATGAACTGGTGCCAGAAAGTTAAACAGATTTGTAAATTACTTCTATTTAAAAATCTCAATCCTTTCAGTACTTATTAGAAAAATCTTTTCTTTATTAATTTCTTTTTTTCCTTGTCCACAGTGTTCTCTGCTGACACTTCTGTCTGTGTCAGGAACTGTCCAGAGCAGCACAGATTTGCTATGGGGATTTTCTCCTGCTCTGGACAGTTCCTGATATGGGCATCAGGTGTCAGCAGAGAGCACTGTGGACAAGACAAAAGAGTAATTCAAAAAGAAAAGAATTTCCTCTGTAGCATACAGCTGCTAATACGTACTGGAAGGGTAAAGATTTTTTAATAGAAGTAATTTACAAATCTGTTTAACTTTCTGGCACCAGTTGATTTAAAAAAATGAATAAAAATGTTTTCCCCCGGAGTACCCCTTTAAAGTTTGCTTAGTTTTTTTTTTTTTTTGCAGCCCAGGTACAACGGACTGAAGATACTTTTCACTAGACTACTCCTTTAAGGGGTAAGAAGTCATTTCTTAGGAATGACCAAAGGTATCACATGGAGGGAAGTTGTTAAAAATAACTGTTACCATTTAAGCAATTTAAGGTTTTATGTATTCTGTATGAGGTGGGCAAAGGTTATCTACATAGGGAATCATTGAATATAAGCCCAGATTTTATAGGACATTGTAAATGTAAATAAAGGGTGTGCACACCTTTCAAATGCACTATTAGTGCAAAACTAATAAGTTGCTAAAATGAAGCAACCCTGGAGCACAGGTTCTATCAACAGCCGGCTAACCCCAAAGTGTTAGAGTCCCTTTGTCCTAGCAATCAATGAAGGTCCTGGCTATGAAACAATCATGTATAACATCTTCAAACACTTCTAAATAGAAGATAAGCACATACCCTTTCATAATCATTTACAGTAAGAACCCCGCAAGGCATGATTTATATTTTAGGTAGCTCACTAACCCAGATAAGGGGTCCCTAATCAGGACTATCATCTATTACCCAAAGAAAAGAGCAGCATCAAAAGTTTTTTCTTGTCCTGGAGGACACATACAACTCACCTGCTTCGGTGGGAACTGTGTAATGCTTTATTTCCCCTATGGTAGTACTGCAGGGGAATTAAACACTTTCTATCAGGTTTCTACACACCCTGTCATCAGCTTTTAGTCAAGGGACCTTTCTAACACATGGAGCTTGTCCAAGCTACCACTATATGCTTCTGTTAATATTTATAGAATAACATTTTACACATACTGTAAGTTTTTATGCTTTAGTTGACTCACATTTCAATAATAAGCATATTTCTTAAAGGGTTACCCCGCTCCCCATTGAGTTCCTTAACGCTGTGTATGGGCTTCTGTGTTCACGCCCGCCCCTTCGTGACGTCATGCCCCCTCCCATAGACTTGCATTGAGGGGGCGGGACGTGACGTCACATGAGGGGGCATGACGTCACCAGGGGGCGGGTGTGAACATACAAGCCCGCACACAGCATTCAGGAACTCAATGTTAAGGACGCTTGGGTGCGGAGTAACCCTTTAAGATTCTGAAGTATTTTTTTTATTACTATTGGAAACAGTCAGCTTTGACTTGTTTTTGTATACATAAGAAAACATTCTATAGACGAGTGTAAAGAAAGAGTATCACAATGAACTTATTTTCCATATATTGATACTTACTGTAAAGAAAACAATATTGCAACGCTAGAAAGAATCACCATAGGCAGAAGGCAGTAACCCAAGACACTGGCAACACATCCATGTGAGACACCTGTGATACTCATCAGATTTAATAAAGCATGAATTCCCAGGCAGCCAAGTATACTCATTGTGTACACATAGCCAAAATGAATCTTTCCTGCCTGCAGACAAAAGAGAAATTTTAGACTGAATTGCGGAATTGTTTTTATTTAGTTTTTTGAGAAAATGCAAAAAGAGAACATCTTTATATATTGATTTACTTTATATTGTTTCATGCTGTTGTTTGTCTAAAGAAGTTTGTGTTTTAATCAGCGCTATAGCGTGTGCCGCACTATGGTTTCACTGAATACAATGTATATAATAACTTAGCCCAAACCAAACTAAATGTATATTTGGTGACTCAGTAAGTCTATGCCGCTTGTAGAGACTACTGGTTATATTTATTATACTACTTTACAGACATCGCCAAGCCTTTAGATCTTGTAAGCCACATTTAACATTGTGTGATTGTTGGGATCCACATTCTACTCCAAATGGGAAAAACCATTAGAAAAGATTGTAAAATGCAGCAACCATCACATCTATAAGTCATTGACTTATAATGGAGCCTGTTGTAATGATCGGTTAGGGTCTCAGTACTGAGACCACCACCGATCAAAACTTTTCACATGTCTCTATTACATGTCAAAAGTTTTTTAAAGACCTTTAAATGGTACATGTAAAATAATTTGGTACAATATCATTCAAACTGGCACCATTTGGGAGTCCGGATATGCTCAATATTATCAATTTTTCATTGGAGTAAATAGTTGCAACTCAGGATTCTTGTTGCAAGCCACAGAACTAAGGGTCATGAGTCACATGTAGCTCCTGAGCCACTGGTAGAAGACTAGTTAATTATATTTACATGTTACATGTTATATTAGCTATATTCACACTAGTGGAGTTATATTCACATCTGTGGAACTGCGAGCTGCCACAAGTGACTTCACAGCATAAACCAGTGAGGTACAGTAAGTCACTCTTATTATCACACTTTAAACAGTTGTAACACTCACGTTTCTTAAGACAGGAACTCCGGTGTATGTGGATCCGCTGGACCTGTGTGGCTGATGACTCGGACCGTGCCAGGGAATGGAGTCTAAGGTGCCGCTGGTCTTCACCAGAGCCCGCTGCAAAGCAGGATGGGCTTGCTGCTGCAGGCGACACCCAGGTCGTAACCCCTGACAACGGCTCGACCACACAGGCAGCTGAGGAGATGCGAAGCACAGAAGGGATGAGACAACTCGTAGTCAGGATAGCTATAGGTCAGGGCAGGCAGCACAGTAGCGTAGTCGGGACGTAGCAGAAGTTCAGTAGGCAGGCGGCAGAGAAGCAAGGTCAAGGTCACAAGAGCAGGAGATCTGGTACAAGGCAAGGCAATACAAAGGAACGCTTTCTCTAGGGCACAAGGCAACACATATCCGGCAGAGAACTGAGGAGGGTGGGGGAATTTATCAACAAGACACAGATGGTTACACTAATGAGCGTACTGGCCCTTTAAATCTTAAAGCTCCGGCACACGCACGCCCTAAGGGACGGGGACACATGCGCCGGAGCAGAGAGGTGGAAGCAGAGGCAGGGAAAACACGCAGAGAGTGACAGACTAGGGCTCGCATGCGTGTGCGTCCTGCAGTGCGAGTCCCAGCCCCGTTGGCAGCAGAAGGTAAGGGGACCATGCGCTCACGGCCAGCGTGTGAGGCCGGAGCGCATAGCGTAACAGTACCCCCCCCCCCCCCCTTTGGTCTCTCCCTCCTTTTACGAGAGAGGAAACTCCTGAGAAGGTCAAGGTCCAGGATATTCTCCTCAGGTTCCCAAGATCTCTCCTCAGGACCGTAACCCTCCCAGTCGCTTGAGGAGAGAGACGTGGAAGGAATTGGGAATACGTAATGTAGAAGGTAGACGGAGTTTGTAGGAAACAGGATTGATCTTTTGTAGAATCTGGAAGGGACCAAGGTAGCGGGGACCAAGCTTGTAACAGGGGATCTTGAAGCAGATGTATTTGGATGAAAGCCACACCATGTCACCAGGAGAGAAGGACGGAGGAGGTCTTCTACCTTTATCCGCTTGCGCCTTCATGCATGAAGAAGCCTGGGACAATGACTGTCGGGTCTGTTGCCAGATGGTGGAGAAGTCACGGACCAGCTCATCAACAGCAGGAACACAGGAGGAGACTGGGAGAGGAAGAGGAGGACGGAGATGGAGTCCGTAGACAACAAAAAAGTGAGACAACCTCGTGAACTCGGAATCCTTAAGATTATATGAGAATTAAGCCCAGGGGAGAAGGTCGACCCAATCATCTTGGCGAGCTGAAACAAAATGCTGAAGATAAGTCTCAAAGATTTGATTGACCCTTTCCACCTGACCGTTGGACTGAGGGTGGTAGGCCAAGGAGAAGTCCAGATTTATGTCCAGACGGTTACAAAGGGCTCGTCAGAACTTAGAGACAAACTGCACACATCGATCCGAAACGATATGTTGTGGAAGACCATGTAAACGAAAGACATGCGACAAGAAGTACTTCGCCAGCTGTGGAGCAGAAGGAAGACCTGGTAGAGGAATGAAGTGAGCCATCTTGGAAAACCGATCTACCATGACCCAGATGACAGTGTTATTATGAGAAGGTGGCAGATCGGTGAGGAAATCCATGGCGATATGGGACCAGGGAGTCTCTGGAATGGGTAAAGGCTGTAAGAGTCCTGCAGGTTTTTGCCGAGGAGTTTTGTCACGGGCACAAGTTACACAGGACCGAACAAAATCAGAAACATCACGTTCAAGATGGGGCCACCAGTAGTGCCGGGAAATAAGAAGTAGGGTCTTGCGTATTCCAGGATGTCCTGCTGTCAAGGAAGAATGACCCCATTTCAAGACCTTGCGTCTCAATCTGGTGGGCACAAAGGATTTTCCTGGAGGAAATTGCTGAATCTCGGCAGGAGCGGCAGGAATCAAACGGTCAGGAGGAATAATATGCCTAGGCGTGGAGTCCAAACCAATGACGTCAGAGAACCTGGAGAGTGACCATCTTGCCTGGCGGGGGTTCAAACGCTGAGCAGATTGAAGGTATAGAAGATACTTATGATCGGAGTAGATGCTGACTGGATGAGAAAAACCTTCCAGTAAATGTCACCATTCCTCCAAAGCTAGCTTAATAGCGAGGAGTTCCCGATCTCCAATGGAGTAATTCCTCTCAGCAGGAGAGAAAGTCTTGGAGAAAAACCCACAAATTACACTCTTGACCTTGGCGTTTTTCTGTGTGAGGACGGCTCCCGCTCCAATAGATGAGGCATCAACCTCCAACGCAAAGGGCCACTCTGGATCAGGTCTTGTAAGCACGGGAGCAGAGGCAAATGCAGATTTTAAACGGGAGAAGGCCTCTTCAGCCTCTCGAGGCCAAGACTTAGGATTGGATGCTTTTTTAGTGAGAGCTACAATAGGAGCAACCAAGGATGAAAAATGTGGGATAAACTGACAATAGTAGTTAGCGAATCCCAGAAAGCGTTGAATTGCACGTAGGCCCGAGGGACGAGGCCAATCCAAAACTGCAGACAACTTATCTGGATCCATCTGCAGGCCCTGATGAGAGACAATGTAGCCAAGAAACGGAAGATTAGACTTTTCGAACAGGCATTTCTCCAATTTGGCTTAGAGATGATTCTTCCGTAGTCTCTGAAGAACCAGACGAACATGAGCACGATGCTCCACTAAGTTGGAAGAGAAGATCAGGATGTCATCAAGGTATACGACAACACAGGTGTAAAGAAGATCATGGAAGATATCATTAACAAATTCCTGGAAAACGGCTGGAGCATTGCAGAGACCAAATGGCATAACAAGATACTCAAAATGTCCGTCACGAGTATTGAAGGCTGTTTTCCATTCATCTCCCTTGCGGATACGAATGAGATTATATGCACCGCGTAAGTCCAGCTTCGAGAAGACCTTGGCACCACGTAAGTGGTCAAAAAGTTCTGAGATAAGAGGTAAAGGGTAACGGTTCTTGACCGTGATTTTGTTAAGTCCCCTGTAGTCAATGCATGGACGGAGTGAGCCATCTTTCTTCCCTACAAAGAAGAAACCTGCTCCTGCAGGAGAAGAGGACTAATGGATAAATCCCTTTTGGAGATTCTCCTGGATATACGCAGCCATGGCTTTGGTCTCAGGAACTGAAAGAGGATATATCCTCCCACGAGGAGGAGTGGTACCAGGCAGAAGATCAATAGGGCAGTCGTAAGGACGATTTGGAGGCAGAGATAAAGCCTGTTTCTTGCAGAAGACATACGAGAAATCTTGGTAAGGTGGCGGCAGGCCAGGTAAAGGTGGAGGACGAGAAACAACTTTACGCAGAGCAGATTGGAGGCAAAAATTTTGACAGGATTGTCCCCAGCGAATATTTCTCCAGTTCTCCAATCCAGTTGCGGGGAATGGCGTTGCAGCCAAGGAAGACCAAGAAGAATCTCAGAAGTACAGAGTGTGGTAGAACATAGAATTCAATCTTCTCTTTATGCGATACTCCCACTTGCATGAGGAGAGATTCAGTACGGAAGTGAACCTTACAGTCCAGATTTTGTCCATTTACAGAGGAGATGAACAAGGGCTTGGCAAGCCGAGTAAGAGGAAGATGATACCTGTGGACTAAAGCCGCATCAATAAAGTCACCTGCAGATCCGGAGTCCAAAAATGCTGTAGCGCTGAAGGAAGACTTGGCTGAAGCGAAGACTTGTACAGGAATAGTTAAGTGTGGAGAGGTAGTATTCACACCCAGGAATGCCTCTCCCACATACCCTAGGTGCGGACGAACAGTACAGTCCTTGAGAAAGTGCTCCGGGCTAGCACAGTACAAACACAAACTCTGGTTGCGTCGTCGTGACCTCTCCTGCTGGTAAGACGAGGACGATCTCCTTGTATAACCTCTTTGGCAAGAGGCGGAAGAGACAGAAGAGGAGAACGTTGGGACACAGATGTCAGACGGGCAGATTGCCTCTCAAAGCGCAATTCCTCCTGTCTTTCGGCAAAACGCACATCAATGCGTGAGGCCAAGTGGATAAGTTCAGACAAAGAAGATGGAGGATCTCGTGCTGCAAGGGCATCTTTAATCCTGCTTGACAGTCCTTTTTTAAATGTGGTACACAAGGCCTCTTCATTCCAGGCGAGTTCAGAGGCTAGAATGCGGAACTGAACTGCATAGTCACCAACAGTAGAATCTCCTTGACATAGATTCATCAATGCTGTCTCAGCTGAAGAGGCACGTGCGGGTTCCTCAAAGACACTGCGAAATTCGGCCAAAAATGCAGAGAAATTAGAGGATACTGGATCACCAAGGTCCCAAAGGGGTGTAGCCCAAGCCAGGGCTTTTCCAGAAAGTAGACTAATGACAAAGGCCACCTTACTACGTTCAGTTGGAAACAGTTCAGACATGAGCTCCAAATGCATGGAGCACTGTGTAACAAAGCCTCTGCATGACTTGGAATCCCCATCATACTTGGAAGGCAAAGGCAGGTGCAGCTGGGAGCCAGGAGACACTGCAGGAGCTGGAGGTGGGAGTGGGCCAGATTGTGGTACCTGCTGCTGTTGCAAGGCTAAAAGCTGTTGCATCATGGCTGCAAATTGAGAAAATTGCTGTGCCTGTCGGGACAACTGCTGTGAGTGACGTATCACAATGGAGGAAAGATCCACAACTTCAGGCAGGGATTCCTCAGCGGGATCCATGGCCGGATCTTACTGTAACACTCACGTTTCTGAAGACAGGAACTCTGGTGTATGTGGACCCGCTGGACCTGTGTGGCAGATGACTCGGACCGTGCCAGGGAACGGAGTCTAAGGTGCCACTGGTCTTCACCAGAGCCCGCCGCAAAGCAGGATGGGCTTGCTGCTGCAGGCGACACCCAGGTCGTAACCCCCGGCAACGGCTCAACCACACAGGCAGCTGAGGAGATGCGAAGCACAGAAAGTATGAGACAACTCGTAGTCAGGATAGCTGTAGGTCAGGGCAGGCAGCACAGTAGCGTAGTCGGGATGTAGCATAACTTCAGTAGGCAGGCGGCACAAGAGCAGGAGATCTGGTACACGGCAAGGCAATACTAAGGAACGCCTTCTCTAGGGCATAAGGCAACAAAGATCCGGCAGAGAACTGAGGAGGGTGGGGGAATTTATCAACAAGACACAGGTGGTTACACTAATGAGCGTACTGGCCCTTTAAATCTTAAAGCTCCGGCGCGTGCACGCCCTAAGGGACGGGGACACATGCGCCGGAGCAGAGAGGTGGAAGCGGAGGCAGGGGAAACACTCGGAGAGTGACGGACTGGGGCTCGCATGCGGGTGCGTCCTGCAGTGCAAGTCCCAGCCCCGTCGGAAGCAGAAGGTAAGGGGACCATGCGCTCACGGCCAGCGTGTGAGGCTGGAGCACATAGCGTAACAACAGTGTTTAAAGGAGCTTGCTATTGTGGTGACCCAGTATGGGATGGTGTGGCCCTATACTTTCCCTGTATGTATAGTATCACCATAATGTATATATGTTTGTATTATAAAAGTGTATTGTTTCTTTAATGTTTGTACCACATGGTTGTTACCCAGGAGGCACTAGTGACCAAGTGACCCCCCAAGTGACCTATGGGCTCCTTGCACAGCCCCCTATATAACCAGGGGAGGGGCTGCAATCTCTCTCTTAGTTCCTGAGGTCAAGTACAGTCAAGTTGTTCCAGTGTCTATGTCCAGAGCATTGGAAGCCTCAAGCCATAAGTCTCGCAGCCACAAGTCAGTCACCAGGAAGTCAAGTCATCTTATTGACAGTCACCATCTCTTTCACGTCCATCTGTAGTCACCGTGGCCTGCACTAAAGTCAGTCTAACTACTGCAAGTCCCAGCAAGCCTGCAAGGTCCCCCTGTGTCACTAGTCACCTCCCTGGGATATTTGGCTGTACTGCAAATACTATATCACCTGTCTTGCCTCAGTAAAGCTGCCGTTATACATGGCGTTGGTGTCTTCATTCACCCTGCTTAACCAAAGATCAGCGGTATTACCTTCGGGTGGTTAAGGCTAAACCATACCCTGGTGTCACGGCAAGAAAAGGTTAATACCATCTGCCCCTCGGGCCATAACATCTGCCCTGAATCCTATCCTGCACCTCACACCCCAACCCCACACTACTAATTTAAATAAATGTTACAAAATCTCAAAAGATAAAGTGCTAAAACTTGTATACTATGTGTTAAAATGCTATATGGGGGTAGCAGCTTGCTTTTAGAGCAGCCACAGGAGTGTCCTTGTTAGCTGATACCTAGTTCAATTGTGCTACAAACAGATTAAAATGTACAACAAAATATAAAGGATGTAGCACTTTTAAGTCTGGACAGGGACTGTCTACTATGTCAAGAGGTGAGATACCATGTCAAGAGGTAAGTATGATCTCTTTTTAATAACCATATTCTGAGCTGTTTTAAAACTATTTTTATTCCCCTGACAACCAGTTAAAAGGATTTAGGACTACTTGAAAATGCGCTGACTGAAGAATATAGCCCCCAACATACAAACCAAAGGCTGGTGCAACAATAGTACTTATTCATCAGGTATAACTTATTAGTCCTGTACCCTCAACCTTTAAATGATCTTGGTGGCCTATGTTGGATGTAAATGGCCCTTATCCCTGAATAACTATCCCTTTATTTTTACCAACTCTTGAACACATAGAAGTTCTAAGAAGATATGTTTTAAGATGTGACTGAATCAACAACAAATGTTTAGCTGGAATTTGGAATTCTATCAGAATTTAAACCATCTAATAATTGGTTTCTTTGGGATGTATAACAGCTTCACACTTCGATCACATAATTTTATTTCCTCATCTTCTGCTTACAATCACAAAATCCACTTCCTGAAAGTGATAAAGAGGTAGAATTTGACAGCAAAAAAAAGAACAAATTGGTCCACTGGGTCTGCACATTTCCCCATACAGAATTAAAATAATCTAGAATTTAAACTTGTAATGTAAATGAAAGTCCTCCAGTTTGCAAAATATGGATGTGAATGACATGTATAAGAAAAGCAGAATATTTGCAGATATGCCAAGAATTAATGCTCCTCTCAAGTTGGGTCCCCAGGCAAGGAATGAGTTAAAATAACGTTCTAATGAGGTCAACGAGCTTCCTGACAGCTGCACATGTCTGTGGGGTTTGTAATATTTCACTCTTTCATTTTCAGCAAACAGCCTAAAGGCAGACGTGGCCAGAAGCCCACACTGTACTATATGTGAGTATTTGAGTTGGGAATGGGGGTGCCTATCCATACACACACACACATATATATACCCTCTTAATGACTGTGAATATGCCTTTTTATAGCAGTCATTAAGGGTACTTATCCTTGCTGACTAGCAATCTAACTCCAATCTTCAATCATGGCAGCCGGGGGTCTTATAAAAGCCCCCAGGCTTACCAAAGGTGTCTGTGTACCTGGCAGTGTGGTGCAGTATGACTGGGTATAATGTCATAATTGCAGTATTTTCTTTATCTGCCTCCCAAAAAACAGAAAAGAAAACAAAAAGCTTTGTATCATTGTCTTGTTGCATCTCTTCAGCTTGTAATCATGGACTGCTGCCTTTACAGTCTCCTGCATAATATTTTTACCTTTTTTTTTCTTGCAAACGTAGCTTTGTGCATTTCTGTTTAAACAAAAATCCACATCCGTCTAATCTGTCCATAGAACATATTCCCAAAAGCACTCTACATCCATGTGGCATCAGGCAAACTTGAGATGGGTTGCAATTTTTTTTAGGCTTCATTCATCATGTCCTTCCATGAACATCAGTCTTCGTCAGTATTTTTATACCAGCGGACACATAAACAGAGGTGTTTGCAGTTTGTAGAGTCTTCTGTAGGCCTGTTGTTACGCCGAGCACTCCGGGTCCCTGCTCCTCCCCGGAGCGCTCACGGCGTCTCTCTCCCTGCAGCGCCCCGGTCGGTCCCGCTGACCGGGAGCGCTGCACTGACATGGCCGTCGGGGATGCGATTCGCACAGCGGGACGCACCCGCTCGCGAATCGCATCCCAAGTCACTTACCCGTCCCGGTCCCCTGCTGTCATGTGCTGGCGCGCGCGGCTCCGCTCTCTAGGGCGCGCGCGCGCCGGCTCTCTGAGACTTAAAGGGCCTGTGCACCAATGATTGGTGCCTGGCCCAATTAGCTTAATTGGCTTCCACCTGCTCCCTGGCTATATCACATCATTTCCCCTGCACTCCCTCGCCGGATCTTGTTGCCTTGTGCCAGTGAAAGCGTTTAGTGTTGTCCAAAGCCTGTGTTACCTGAACTCCTGCTATCCATCTTGACTACGAACCTTGCCGCCTGCCCCGACCTTCTGCTACGTCTGATCTTGCCTCTGCCTAGTCCTTCTGTCCCACGCCTTCTCAGCAGTCAGCGAGGTTGAGCCGTTGCTAGTGGATACGACCTGGTTGCTACTGGCGCAGCAAGACCATCCCGCTTTGCGGCGGGCTCTGGTGAACACCAGTAGCCTCTTAGAACTGGTCCACCAGCACGGTCCACGCCAATCCCTCGCTGACACAGAGGATCCACTACCTGTAGCCGAATCGTGACACCTGTTAGGGTGCATTTACACTACGTTTGCAAAATCGTCTGGGAAATTTCAAAACTGGCTGTGATGTACAGCTCTCTGGCCGGACATACCGGCCGTGAGCGCACCTCCCCGTCCTTGTCCACCACCGGCAGGGCTGGGATTCACAATGTGGTACCCACCCGCATGAGAGTCCCAGCTAGTCACTCACCTCCTTCCCCGGTCTCTGTGCCTCAGCTCCGGCGCGCGTGCCCCCGCCTCCTAGCGTGTGCGCTGGAGCTTTGAAATTTAAAGGGCCAGTGAGCCCGTAATTAGTCACACACCTGCACCTCTCCTATAAGTTCCAGCCCCTTCCTATTGCCCTTGCTGGATCTTTGTTTGCCCCAGCGCCTTAGAGAAAGCAGTTTTACAGTGTTCCTTGCCATGTACCAGACCTCGCATTCCGTGACTTGACTGTGTTCCTAGCTGCCTGCCTACTGACCTTCTGCTTCCCTACTGACTACGCTCCTGTGCCGCCTGCCCTTACCTCTTGCCAGCCTGACTACATCCTGCCTGTTCCTTTTGTGCCATGCTTCACCTCAGCCACCTGTGGTGTCTAGTTGTGCCAGGGGTAGCAACCTGGGTGCCGCTCCCTGGTACGGCCCACGTCATCCGCCCCACATGATCAGTGGATCTACTACATCTCCTGCTCCCGACCACCAGGGAATTATGGATCTACTACCTCCTGGGTACCTGCCTTCTGCGGTGAGTCTAACAGTAAGATCCGCCCATGGATCCCACTGAGGTTCCTCTGCCTGAGGATCCGGATCTCCCATCCGAAGTGGTCTATCAGTCGCAGCAGTTGGCCCTTTAGGCGCAGCAGTTGAGTCAACTCTCCGCCATGGCACAGTTACTTCTGTCCACGCAACAGCAGTCTCCACCAGTTCCAGCAGTTCCTTGTGGATCTAAGCTGCTTCTTCCTCTTCCCATGAAGTATGACGGAGATCCTAAGCTATGTAGGGGCTTTCTCCCTCAGTGCTCCCTGCATTCGGAGCTCTTGGCAGATCTGCTTCTTATAGAGCATGCTATGGTGGCTTTTGTGGTTAGCCTCTTGTCTGGTAAGGCCCTGGCATGGGCTACTCCGCTCTGGGATAATAGTGACCCAATTACCTCTAACCTCACAGCCTTCTTGACTGAATTCCGCAGCAATTTTGAAGAACCTGCAGGTGCCTCCTCTGCTGAGACGGCTCTTCTTAACTAAGACAAGGGCCTTCCTCCATCGGAGACTATGCAGTCCAGTTTCGTATCCTTGCTTCAGAGTTGGCATGGAACGATGAGGCCTTGTGTGCTCTATTTAAAAAAGGACTTTCTAGTAGAATAAAGGACGTTCTTGCCGCATGAGATTCTCCGACTAACTTGCGTGAACTGATCCGGTTGGCCGCACGTTTTTCTGAAAGACAGGAGGAGCTACGTAATGAAAGTGTACCTACCGTAAAGGCTAAGCCAGTGGAACATTCTCGCCTCTCCCAGTAGGAGAGATTCTGATGACGCCACCAGAATTTGTGTCTTTACTGTGCCTGCCAGGAGCATTTTCTCAAAGACTGTCCTTCCCATCCTCAGTATCCAGGAAAACGTCCGCACCTAGGATACATTGGAGAGGCTTCTCTGGGTGTGAATACCGTCTCTCCTCGGTTGAATATTTCCGCACAAGTTCACGTTTCTGCTCAGACTTCTTTCTTCGCTTCAGCACTTTTGGATTCAGGTTCAGCTGGTAACTTCATTGATGCCTCTCTTGTGCATGAATATCGCCTTCCTGTGAGTCGCCTTGCCAAGCCTCTGTTCATCTCCTCCGTCACAGGACAAAATCCGGACTGTAGAGTGCTTTAATGCAAGGAGTCTCTTCTTTTGCAAGTGGGAGTCTCGCATAAGGAAAGGACTGAATTATTTGTGCTTCCACATTGTACTTCACAGATACTTCTTGGTCTTCCTTGGCTCCAGCGCCATTCTCCGCAGCTTGACTGGAAATCTGGAGAGATCACCCGCTGGGGACAGTGATGTCAAAATCGTTGTCTAGAATCAGTCCAGCCTAAAATTTTTCTACCGTTTTTCCTATACCCTGTCTGCCCTTCCCTTATCAAGATTTTTCTGATTTCTTCTGCGAAAAACAGGCCGAGACTTTGCCTCAGCATTGTCCTTACGACTGCCCTATTGATTTACTGCCTGGGACTATGTCACGTCATGGCAGAATTTATCCTTTGTCTGTCCCGGAGACTCAAGCCATGCAAAATACATCCGAGAGAATCTCCAAAAGGAATTTATTTGAAAATCCGGATTCTTCTTTGTAAGCAAGAAGGATGGTTCTCTCGTCCATCTATCAACTACAGAGGTCTCAACAAAATCATGGTCAAGAATCGTTATCCTCTTCCTTTGATCTCAGAACTTTTTGATCCTCTTCGGGGGGCTAAAGTCTTCTCCAAATTGGATTTACGTGGAGCCTATAATTTAATTCAAATTCGAGAGGGGGATGAATGGAAAGCGGCTTTCAACACCCTAGATGGACATTTTGAGTACCTGGTGATGCCTTTCGGTCTTTGCAATTCTCCAGCTGTTTTTCAGCAATTCGTCAATGATATCTTCCGCGATCTTCTCTATACCTGTGTTGTTGTTTACCTTGATGATATTTTGATCTATTCTTCCAACTTGGAGGAGCATCGTACTCATGTACATTTGGTCCTACGATGCCTCCGGAGGAATCATCTCTATGCCAAACTAGAGAAATGCCTTTTCGAGAAATCCAGTCTTCCCTTTCATGGATATATTGTCTCTTATCAAGGTCTCTTAAAGCAACATATAACCGAGTTGTATCAGTAGCATATGTATATCAACACAGCCCATACGACAGAGTTCCAGTATCTCTGTTCAATAGTACTAGATGAACACAGGTGTGTAGGGCAAACAACGGTATCGCCGGCAATTAAAGTTCAGGGGAGTGTGCACATAAATGATAGTGACTCACAGTTTAGCTGAAAGATTTTCTTTCACGTTTATTCAAGTAGTTTCAAACACGTTGTCTCGCAGGACATGAAGTTTAGCAGCGGTTTTTGGCAGCGTAGATGATAACATGCTCCGTGCTCCTTTCACAAATTTGGTGTCCAGCCTCTTTATAATTTCTTGCTACGGTGGTTTAAACCACCGTAGCAAGACATGAAGAGGCTGGACACCAAATTTCTGACCTTAGATGGTTAGTGTTGGAGCAGGTACCTATACAGACTAATGAAGATCTAAACCGCAAGAGGCTATTGCAAAGAGAAACATTTTGGATCACGGAACTTGACACGCTCACACCGAGAGGCATGAATGAATGCTGTAATTTCAATGCATTCTTGTAGTGATGCATAATTATGCGTCGCTGCAGTGATAGTAATTATATTGAAGCACCTTATTAGTTACATAGTTGCCTTCTTTGTTTATTTATTATTAATGCGCATATGTAAAAATTATCTAAAGGGTTAATATGTATGGCTTCTATGTTACTATTTATACGTTCTTGTTCCGGTCAGTTACTGCGCATGACTAAGGGGGCGTGCCCCCGAAACGTTGGGCCAGACTGAAAGGAGCACGGAGCATGTTATCATCTATGCTGCTATGAAAAAAACGCTGCTAAACTTCATGTCCTGCGAGACAACGTGTTTGAAACTACTTGAATAAACGTGAAAGAAAATCTTTCAGCTAAACCGTGAGTCACTATCATTTATGAGCACACTCACCTGAACTTTAATTGCCGGCGAGACCGTTGTTTGCCCTACACACCTGTGTTCATCTACTCTTATCAAGGTCTGCAAATGGATCCAGTAAAACTGTCTGCAGTATTGGAGTGGCCTTGTCCTACCGGTCTTCGGGCAATTCAACGTTTCCTGGGATTCAACAACTATTATCATCAGTTCATCCCACATTTCTCTTCTGTGGTTGCTCCCATTGTCGTCATCACCAAAAAGAATGCTAACCCTAAGTTGTGGCCTCCTGAGGCAGAAGAGGCTTTCTCCAGCCTAAAGACTGCCTTTGCTTCGGCCCCCGTGCTATCAAGACCTGATCCAGGAAAACCTTTTGCCCTAGAGGTTGACGCTTCTTCCGTTGGAGCGTGTGCCATCCTTACCCAGAAAGGTGCCAAGGTGAGACAGTGACCTGTGGATTCTTTTCTAAAACTTTCTCGCCAGCGGGGAGAAACTACTCCATCAGAGATCGTGAACTGCTTGCTATAAAAAACTTTGATGCCTTAGAGGAGTGGCGACATTTGTTGGAGGGCTCTCCTCATCCGATCAGCATCTATTCAGATCACAAAAATCTCCTGTACCTTCAGTCTGCTCAACGCTTGAATCCTCCTCAGGCAAGGTGGTCGTTGTTCTCTTCCCGATTAAATTTTTTCATTCATTTCCGTCCAGCTAACAAGAATATTAGAGCTGATGCCCTCTCCAGATCTTCTGACGTTGTGGGTTTGGATCCTACACCTAGACATATTATCCCTCCTGACCGTATGATTTTTGCAGCTCCTGCTAATCTTCTACAGGTACCTCCTGGTAAAACTTTTGTACCAGTCAGATTGAGATGCAAAGTTCTAAACTGGGGTCATTCTTCTCTTTTGGCTGGCCATCCTGGAGTACGTAAGACTCTTCTTTTAATCTCCCAGCACTACTGGTGGCCACCTCTGGAACATGATGTTTCTGAATTTGTATGTTCCTGTGTCACTTGTGCTTGAGACAAGACTCCTCGACTGAGACCCGTAGGACTCTTGCAAGCGTTGCCTATTCCTGAGACTCCATGGACTCACATTGCAATGGACTTTATTACCGATCTTCCACCATCACATAATAACATGATCATCTGGGTGGTGGTTGATCGGTTTTCTAAAATGGCTCATTTTGTTCCACTTTCTGGAACCCACCTCCACAACTGGCAAAGCACTTCTTACATCATGTCTTCCGACTTCATGGTCTTCCAGAAAATATTGTCTCGGATCGCGGAGTTGAGTTTGTGTCCAAAATCTGGCGAGCTCTCTGTTCCTGCCTTGGCATCAGTTTGGATTTCTCCTCTGCCTACCACCCCCAGTCCAATGGCCCGGTGGAGAGAGTAAATCAAATCTTGGAGACTTATTTACGTCATTTTGTTTCAGCTCGTCAGGACTACTGGGTTAATCTTCTTCCCTGGGCCGAATTTTCCTACAATCATAAAGATTCTGAATCCACGAAGACATCTCTGTTTTTTATTGTTTTTGGTCTTCATCCCCGGTCTCCTCTTCCAATTCCAGTTTCTTCGAGTGTGCCAGCTGTGGACGAACTTGTCCGAGATTTCTCTTCTATTTGGCGACAGACTCGATTCTAGGCAGCAGACAAGAAAAGAAGACTTCCTCCATCCTTCTCTCCTGGTGAAAGAGTTTGGCTATCTTCTAAGTACATTCAGTTCAGAATCCCAAGTTACACATTAGGTCCTCGATTCCTAGGTCCGTTCAAGGTCTTACAAAAAATCAATCCACTTTCATACAAACTCCGTTTACCACCTTCCCTACGCATTCCTAACTCCTTTTATGTATCTCTCCTCAAGCCTCTGGTTATCAACCGTTTCTCTCAGTTTTACAGTGTTCCTTGCCATGTACCAGACCTTGCATTCCGTGACTTGACTGTGTTCCTAGCCGCCTGCCTACTGACCTTCTGCTTCCCTACTGACTACGCTCCTGTGCCGCCTGCCCTGACCTCTTGTCAGCCTGACTATGTCCTGCCTGTTCCTTTTGTGCCACGCTTCACCTCATCCGGCTGTGGGGTCGAGTCGTGCCAGGGGTAGCGACCTGGGTGCCGCCTGCCGCAGTAAGTACATCCTGCTTTGCTGCGGCCTCTGGTGAAAACCAGCGGCACCTTAGACTCCGCTCCCTGGTACAGCCCGCGTCATCCGCCCCACAGGATCAGTGGATCTACTACATCTCCTGCTCCCGACCACCGTGGAATTACGTATCTACTTCCTCCTGGGTACCTGCCGTCTGCAGTGAGTCTAACACCGCCACTCCCGTATCCCAGCTAGGCCAGCGCCAAATCGCATTCATTTAAATGCGCCGACCAGAGTCAGATAGTGACTCCGGTCGGCTAATATTTTGCCCTGTATCCAGTTTTGTGATCAGACTGAAAACAGTAGCATACCATCTCCTTAAATGAAGTACAGTTTTTTATGCCCCCTAGAGGACTTATTCGATTGCTTACATAAACCAATGCAATGCAATGATTGGTCAGGTTGCTCTGACAACCAATTGGTGATTTGTTCCACTATACCACCATTGCTGCATCTAAATACTGTTTCACGATTGCTATTGATTGCGGCATCTAAACAGTTGAAATCTCCAATGTAGGTCATTACCTCAGGGTGTCGGCCACAGATCGCATCCACAGGGTATGAAGTGGATTTGGCTCCCGCGACAAACTCCCTCACCCAACCAATGTCATAGCTGTATCTTAACTATTTTCTAGAGCAAGTGGTAACATCTAGAATATTGACAGTGTAGACACATATAAAAATATAGGAAATACCAAATATGATGGCACTGCAAAATATTATTTTTTGAGTCTCTATAAGCATAAAAATGAAAGCTACTTATACAGTAAATACAGGAATCAAGCTTCTACTTTACAGTGTCAACTGGGGAAAGCAAACGTATCCACTAAGTAGCAAAATCCACAAGTATGATATCTTATAAAATAATATAAAAGTGACAAAGTAATTTCCGTGTCTGCTGATGAGCTGCTGGGAAGCCACTGGGAGTCACTCTAATTTCTGAGCAGTTCTGTTAATAAACAGAAGGAATTAATGTGAATGTAATTCCCTAATATACACTATGTTATACACAGTGTATACTCCAAAAATGATCCTGTGATTTAATTATTCTGATTTAAGACAAGGAGAGAACAGTGAGTTATCCATCACTGTTTTTATCTTGCTCACTAAACCCCTATGTCTTTACCTCCCCCTCCAAAAAATTCTGTATATATGTGTATATATATAAAACAGTCACAGAAACGCAGCACACCACAGAAAAACTGCCCGGGTGCCCACTGTGTCTGGTCCTGGTCAGGGACCCTGGTAGCTCCAGATAACTGATGTACAGTGGTACTCCAACGAGGTGAAAAAAATGGTCTTTATTCACACAATCGTGATGCACTACAAAAAAGCAGATGCACTATATTTGTGACTATTGCTCTCTTTATGTGTTATGAATTGCATTGCACTTTCCACCTAATTCACCTTCTACCCATCCTTCCCCACCTAAACATTCGCTTACCCATTGACACTAGGGTGTATGAATTTCTCATTGCGGCTTGAGAACCAAAAACACTTTCTCTGAAATTCTGTAGTGTCAATGAGTCAGTGAAAGACCCATTTACACCAATTTAAGAGAAAATTATGACACAAAAATTCTCATGCCAAAAGAATGAATGTTCATTCTTTTGGCAGAATTATGTGTGGACTGCATTGCCGTCAATGGTGACGGTGCAGGTCTCAATGGTCCTAGCGCCGAAGGATTTTGGTGAAGGCCGCTCATACTTTTACTCCGAGCAGAATTCCAGATTGGAATTCCACGCTGAAATTCTGTATTGTGAACATACCCTTAAAGGAGATATCCAGTGGTGAAAAACGTATCCCCTTAGGGTATAAGTTCCAGATCGTGGGGGGTCCCACCGCTGCCTTCGGCAATCTCCGGCTCTGCCATAGAGTTGTATTGAAGAGGGGCATCGGCCGCTGCTTCGTGCGGTGGTCAACATGCGCTATCTGGCCGTACAGGAGATCGCAGGGGGCCCCAGCGGTCGGACCCCCGCAATCTGAAACTTATCCCCTATCCTTAGGATAGTGGACACGTTTTTCACCACTGAACTACCCCTTTAATGACTACAAACCCATTATAGTGCCATCCTGCAGCCACACTTCCCCCACCAGTCCTCTACTTTTTGCTAACATATCAAAAATAGTACGAAGTAGAAGAAATAATAGTACGAGGATGACTGCAGGATACAAAGAGTTTGTAGTCAGGAAACAAGAGCGGTAGACACAAAATTGTTCTATTTATTAAAAGGGTACTCCACTGGAAAACTTTTTTTTAATCAACTGATACCAGAAAGTTAAACAGATTTGTAAATTACTTCTATTTAAAATCTTAATCCTTCCAGTACTTATCAGCTGCTGTATATTAATGAGGAAATTTTTTTATTTTTAAATTTCCTTTCTGTCTGACCACAGTACTCTCTGCTGACACCTCTGTCCATGTCAGGAACTGTCCAGAGTAGCATAGGTTTGCTATGGGGATTTGCTCCTACTCTTGACAGTTCCTAAAATGGCCAGGTGTAAGCAGAGAGCACTGTGGTCAGACAGAAAGGAAATTCAAGAAAATAACTTCCTTTGGAGCATACAGCAGCTGATAAGTACTAGAAGGATTAAGATTTTTAAATATATGTAATTTACAAACTGTCTGGCACCAATTAAAAAATGTTTTTCCAGTGGAGCATTTTAAGACTATTTGCAAAGTTGCTTCTTTTCTCATTTTAGATGCTTTGGAGACAAAGAGAAGAAACTGCTCATTTGTGGCACTCTTGAAATTTGTGTTTATACAGTTCCCATCATACACATTTCCATAAGGATCCACATACAAATCAGAAACTCTCAATAGGCTCACAAATGTGTTAACCAGAGATTCTCATTTATGCTTAATTACATTGGCTATGTGTTTATATCTTTCACAGTTCATATATAACCTGCTGTGTTCAATTGCCTCTGTTGGCTTCAAGGAAAATCTTAAATTCTATTAATTCACACAATGCAGCAGCAATGGTTCCTGATAACTAGAAAGGGTTGATAGACTTACTAATGGATGGATTGCCTTACACACAAACTCCTGGACCACAAGCAAAAGCCCAGGGTAAAAAATAAAAATAAAAAAAAATCAATTACAATAACCCCACCAAGAGTAACCAGGCTTCTTTGACCCATGGTCCATGAATTTATATATAAGTGGCCCTTATCCCACTTGAGGGGTAGTGGTTATTGTAATACTCAATACCCCCCGCTGAATTACTATGTTTTTAAATGTGTATTTTTATGTAATTATAATTTAGTTAGGTTAAATTCACATCTGCATTAAACAGAGTCTTTGTTAACAAACAGAACAGGTAGCCAGTGGTATCGATGAAACTCTGTTTATTCGGATCCCATAAAAACCGCATGCAAGCGGGATATCAGCCAGCAAACAACAATCAGTAAGCGTGGACGCGTTTCGGGTATACACACTTCGTCTTAGCACATTATACTTCACTGACAATCAGGTATATATGGGGGTTTAAAAAGGAAGGGGTGGAGTCAGGAAATAGTCCAAAAATGTAACTCTTTCCACTCCCTAATTAAACCAACCCTTACAAACATATAAGATTGAACCTGATATATTATGACAAATGCATATACATAAAAATATATATATAGCAAAAGATTAAACATAAACTCAGTGACAGAACACTGTAGAAAAATCATTTCTTTTATAAAAGCATGAAAAAATACTTCATAGAAAAAGTCGCAAGGAAAAACCATACCATGTGAACAGGACAGAAAAAAGGAAAAGAGAGGGAAGGTAAAAATATCGCTTGAAACATGGAAGAAAAAAATGATGTAATTAATAATGCAGGATGAGGTCATTTCTTAGATTCAGACCACCAGGCTGGATGGTCTGGAGATTATGTATCGAAAAGACCTCTCTGTTGTGTAACAACCTCATTCCATCACCTCCTCTCAAAGGTCTACGAACACATTCGATGCCGCAAAAAATCTAATTGGAAACATCACCACCGTGGACGTCACGAAAATGTCTAGAGACAGTGGAGACGTTCACATGGAGCAGATTGATTGCAGCTCGAATGTGTTCTTGGATACGTTTCTTTAATGGACGTATGGTGCTACCAACGTACATAAGATTGCACGTTGTGCAGCAAATGATATACACCGTGAATGTAGTTTGACAATTTATAAAGGAACGAATAGGAAAAATAGGATTAGTATTATAATCAACAAACTCCTTTGTGACTTGTGCATGTTTGCACACCACACAGCGGGACAGTCCACACCTGTAAAACCCTTTGACCTGCAACCAGTTGGGACTAGTCTCGCTGTTGGTGGAAAACATGCTGGGAGACAACATGTTACCCAAGGTGGGGGCGCGTCTGGAGGAGAATCTACAACCGCCTCTTGTGAACTTGGCCAAAATAGGGTCCTGTGACAGGATAGGTAAATATTTTTTTTTACAATTTTAGTTATTTCATGATATTCTGCACTAAAGGTAGGTACAAAAGTATCCCTATCATCCCCTGACCATTTTCGTCCTGTACTTTCATTCTTTTTGTTTTTCTTAGCTGAAGTCAAAAGATTTTTTCTGTCCTTGTCCTGAACTTTATTTAAAGCCCTGGGAATTACGGTAAATGTAATGGATAACCCCTGTTTAGAAGACGTTCCCTGACCGCAAGGGATTCACTGCAAAAGAGTTCCTCAGAGGAACAATTGCGTTTTGCACGAGTGAATTCACCCACAGACACAGCAGAAATTGTGTGTCTTGGGTGGCAAGATTCAGCTCTCAAAAGAGAGTTACCAGCACTAGGCTTGCGGTATGTGGATGTGTGTACATTAGGGTTCGCCTCAGTGACAAATTTTTGAAGTTCAGAACTAAAAGTGGAAAACATGGACATAATGTGGTTAATGGCCAAAATAGACAAATTATGTGGTAAAGATGAATATAAGGACTCTATGTCCAATGTGAGCCTAGAACAGGAAGAATCCCACTTAACTTGGCTCACTATGGACAACAAGTGCTGTGAGTCCTTGATATAACTAGGACGAAGGGGAACCAAAGGTTTTAAAACTGAATCCACCCACTGACTAAGGCGTTCGTTCAAGGAACCGATCCCCGCCCCAATAGGTCTCATGGGTGGGGGGGATCGGTCCTTATGTACCTTAGGCAGTGAGTGGAAAATGGGGGTGGTGGGGTTAGGGACCAAGATGTAATCATATTGTTTTTGAGAAATGATGCCCAACTCCAGACCGTAATTCAACACTGTCCTCAGATCCTCCCTAAAAAGGCATGTCGGATCAGATGACAGTGTACCATAGGTGTTCCGATCCTAAAGGAGTTTTCTATTTAACAAACTGTACAAACCTGCGTCTAAACACATTTGATTTTTTGCGGCATCGAATGTGTTCTTAGACCTTTGAGAGGAGGTGATGGAATGAGGTTGTTACACAACAGAGAGGTCTTTTGGATACATAATCTCCAGACCATCCAGCCTGGTGGTCTGAATCTAAGAAATGACCTCATCCTGCATTATTAATTACATCATTTTTTTCTTCCATGTTTCAAGCGATATTTTTACCTTCCCTCTCTTTTCCTTTTTCTGTCCTGTTCACATGGTACGGTTTTTCCTTGCGACTTTTTCTATGAAGTATTTTTTCATGCTTTTATAAAAGAAATTATTTTTCTACAGTGTTCTGTCACTGAGTTTATGTTTAATCTTTTGCTATATATATTTTTTTTTATGTATATGCATTTGTCATAACATATCAGGTTCAATCTTATGTGTTTGTAAGGGTTGATTTAATTAGGGAGTAGAAAGAGTTACATTTTTGGACTATGTCCTGACTCCACCCCTTCCTTTTTAAACCCCCATATATACCTGATTGTCAGTAAAGTATAATGTGCTAAGACGAAGGGTGTATACCCAAAACGCGTCCACGCTTACTGATTGTTGTTTGCTGGCTGATATCCCGCTTGCATGCGGTTTTTATGGGATCCGAATAAACAGAGTTTCATCGATACCACTGGCTACCTGTTCTGTTTGTTGTCCGATATTGGAGTATACGGCCGTGCTGGGAATCCTGAGAGCTGACCATCCCTGCTTTCTACTATTGGAGTCTTTGTTACACATTACAATTAGGTGAAGAGAACAAAGCCAGATGGTCCATGCAAGATGGACCCCAACGGATCTAGAGGGACCCCATTGACATAGTATGAAGTTGCAGGTATAGGCTCTGCTAAAGGCATAAAGCCCTACATGGATACCGAATGCTATTAGCCCATACTGTATATTAGTGTCTTTGATAAAAAAAATTAAAAAAAGAAAACTTTTTCCACATATCTATGGCTCCACCAAGGACTAAAAAGCCTAAACATAAATAATAGCAATATTAGATTTTTTTTATTTCATTACTTGTTTGTTTTTTTTAAGGAAAAAATATAATGACAACTTCACTTTAAACAGTCACTGTGAAGACTAAATGATACGGGATAAGAACCTGCAATATTGCTTATTATTGTAGTTTGTTATGCCAAAGAGGATGTAGAACGTGCTGTGACTAATATCATCTATCACCTATAATTACAGCTTGCAATTCCTAATTAAAAAGTATTTATTTGCCTGAAACGTGCCTTTGAAAAATCCTTGCACAATAAATTGGTTAATAATTCTTTTTTTCTCCCTTTCGTTGTGATTGTTTTTTGAATTACAGTCACTCCCCACTTGAAATGTTTTCCGAAAGGCACATTGTTAAGATAAACTAGTATATCTCAGATGCAGGGGAGGCAGACAGCATGAAGAAACTGAACTGTATCTCAGTGCAGCTGCATTATTTTAAATAGAGCATAAATATACTGTTACACATACGTGTCGTAATTATGGGTGATGAACGGCTATAGCGGATACACCAAGTAATTATCATTATGAAATGCAAAATTATACCAGCAAGAGTGTGGATCCAAGGGCAAAGCAGAACATTGTAGGGCCTGCCAGGTCAGTTTCGTTCATAATACTGCCATCTGCTGGCATCCATGGGTTCAGGACTGTTAACGTCTTTTGCCATATGTGATCAAAATTAATACCCAGTTCTGCAGAAAAAAAAACAAGAAAATGTAGTCACCATTATATGAACATCCAGGTATGCAGCTCATGAATATCACTTCCAAGTTTACATTCACACATTCAGGATCTGCTGCAGATTTGATGCTGTGTTCAATTATTTAGTTACATTGATATCTGCAGCAGATCCTGTACGAATTTGGAAAATGTGAACGGTAGAAATCACAAAGCATAACGTTTGCACAAAAGAAACACATTGTAGCATTTTTCTTTTTTAATGGTTGAGAGAAATGTTCTCAGATTTTTTTTTTTTTTTTTTAAAGCCACATATGTGGTACTACGTGACTGCATGTATTTGGTTCTTTTTATGTGTTTATTTTTAAAGTTTTAACATGCTTTTTTACCAGTCAGTTAAGAAAATAACAAAATCCAATATGCGTAATAAAAAATAATGCTAATAATCAGAGTTGGACTAAAAGTTTGGATCTTACAAGGGAACAAGTGTTCAGGGATGTGCTTAAAATGTAACTTTTACAAGATATGCTTTAAAATAATAATTATAAAAAGTGCTCAAGTGAAAAATAACACAAAAGACCCATATTGGTTCTATATATAAACAGAACCTACTCACTTGGTTCTGTAGGGCCCAGCCAGCTCAGCGGTGCCACACCCTAAGCATTCAGACCCACTATCAAATATAGTATAGTCTCGCTATGGGTGTCAAAATCAAATACTACCTCAACACGTTTCTGCCGCTAGATTAAAGACAGTGTCATCAAGGGGTATATTCATAGCGATACAAATAAGGAACAAATAGCAATAAATAAAGTACAAATTGGATGGTGGTGACCAACAGGACCTATAAGAGAGAGTCTATTCCTATATATCCTGAAAAGGAAAATACATGCATAGTAGACTAATTTCTATAGCTCAGTATTCCTGTAGAGGAAAAAGTTGCTTTCTCTTATGGTCAAATCATACACATCCATATATTCAATAATCAGACATCATCTAAGTCCACCTTTAAAAGAACTCAGAGAGAAAAAAGTCCATTCAGTTCTCAGGCCTGTGAAGAGGAAAGTTGTAGAGCTGCATGGTAACAGTCCTATCCTACTCACGGTTCGTGGAATCAAAAACGAAACCGAGAGGATACACCTGTATTCATGCAGGGAGCCAGAGTTGTCCGGCTCTCTCGCTGTGCGTAGCGAGGATCAGGCATCTGACCTCACTTCCGGGCAGACGATCAAGCTTTACAGCGCAGGAACACCCCCCCCAGTGACGCAAACATAGAGGGAGTGAACAGAGCAGCTTTGCTCAGACCTGCACATAAGATTCCTTGCTCCCTGGCACTGAGCGTCATTATAGTAAAGAATGAATATTAATTATAGTGGCAATCACCCTTGTAAACCCAGCGTAGAGGAACATAACGGCAATATGTTAAGGAGATATTTGTCAATATAGACATGAAAGATAATAATAGTAATAATGGAGTGGTTTGTAAGTAATCACTACTCAATACATATGACACAGAGATTCGATATGCGCAATTGGACAATATGGATGAGAGAGGCAAAGCAGATTGGGTCCTCAGACAATAATGTTTTGTCCTCTTACCTATCACTTTAGTTATAATAGATATGAGCAGGGTTAACACACTGAAGAGAATTCAGGACAACTGTCTAACATCTTAAAATGCAACAGATTCACAGTGGCTCAGGTTGTTTAGTAAATCTGGTGCATTTGTAAACTGTCTAGTCTAAGGTGATATAAGGAAAGACTGCTGCCCAAAGCCTGTATCAATCAGATAGATTAGTGATCAATTAATCTATTATACAGCTTAATTATCATGTGGGCAGGGTTGCATGACAGACTGCTGTATCGTTCCTGCTGCCCTTCACTCCGTTGGCCGCACATCCCCTATTATACAGGGCAATATGTGATAGACAAACAAGAAGTATTTGACAGTGCAAAACCATGTGATCAGCCAATGAACTAGCATTTGCTGAAGTTGACCACCCAGTTGACAGTCTAGGCTCTTCTTAGTATATTAAGACTGATTACTCCTGAAGGGAATATATATAAGAAGAAGATAGTTGCAATGGTATCGAGGACTCCACTGAAATCAAGGGAACGATGAGGACATAGGAGTCTAGGATTTAAATGCAGCTGGCCGCTGGATTAATAGTTCAGGTGCTCAACACAATAAAAATGTAGATGAAGCACTCACCATGTTATAATATCCACATTCTTTATTTATAAAGGCACAGCAAGGAGGTATATACACTGGGCAGGGAGCTTGGTAAGACAACAGTTTTGTAAAACAGGTAGTGTTGAGCGGCATAGGCCATATTCGAATTCGCGATATTTCACGAATATATGGACGAATATTCGACATATATTCGCTAAATTCGCATATTCGCAATATTCACGTTTTATTTTCGCATATGCAAAATTCGGGTATGCGAAAATTAGCATAAGTGAAAATTTGCAAATGAAAAAATTTGCATATACAAAATTAGCATAAGTGAAAATACGCGCACCAGTCTCACACAGTAGCATTAATAAAGCCTTCTTTACACCACACAAGCTGGAAGCAGAGAGGGGTGATCACTGTGATGTGTACTGTGAAGAAAAAAAAAAAAACGAATATTCGTAATTACGAATATATAGTGCTATATTCGCGAACATTCGGGAATTCGCGAATATGCTATAATCGCGAATAAAATTCGCATTGCGAATATTCGCGAGCAACACTAAAAACAGGTACCAACAGTGTGGAAGCCAAAAGAAGTACCTGTTGGTACGAAACAGTTGCCTTACCACACTCCCTGCCCCCTGGATATATGTCTCCCCATTGTGCCTTCATGTTGGAACATGACATGAAATAAACATAATCTGGAAATTTTAACTTAATGAGTGCTCCATCTACTTTTCTTTCGTGTTGATCTCACTCCTGAATGGAAGTCTAGAAGACAAAGTGCATAAGAACAGTGAATGATGATGGCACACATATTGTAGGGGTCACAGGTCATCTTAAATCTGCATTTTCTGAACAGCAAAAGCTGCTAAAATAAAAAATATAAACATGCTAAGAGGTTAATGTTTCCTATATGTGTGTACACCCACGCATGTCTTTGTAATTACTGGAGAATATACTATATCTTTATCCTTTATATACTTTGCCCCACATTTATCATTGTAGTGTAAGTGAAGCATTTTTGTACGCCTTTTTTTTTGTGTGCTGGTAATGTGTAGGAACACCAAATTTATTAAATGGTCACAGAGCATTTGATAAATTTAGTGCAGGTCACATTTTCTGAAATTTCTCTCTTCACATACACCAAAAAGCTACACCATGTCAGGGCTGGTGTCGTTTTAGAGACTTTTCAGTGGCTTTGCACCTTTTTTTGCTCCTTTTTACAAAAAGGTGCAATGATAAATCCCTTCCATATCATGTCTATTGCCAAAATCAGTGGATTGCAACTCAAAATCAGCAGAAATGTGTAAACAAAAAGGGGCAAAAAAAGCGCAAAAAAACCCTGCTTGCGCCTTTTTTTACCCTTTTTTAGACACAAAAAACAGTCTAGACAATGATGAACGTGGGCCTTTGTATTGTAAACTAGAATAGTTGAATTGATGTATTGCGTAATTCCATTTTGCGTTCTAAATGTACACAGCTATACAATCCTAGGGGAATGTCTAAACGTGAAGGGAAGCAAGTGGATTTAACAGCTCAGACATTCATAGCCATACAGTGCAGAGCACTTTCATTGGCAAGGTTTTAGCCTACACCATAATTGTAATGCTACTCCTATCACTGACTACAAACTGGAAACATAACATTGTTAGTCATCTGGAGGGTAAATAGAAGTCACAGGGTCCCATATCAAAGCTTGGATCTTTATTTTCCAGTCAAGTCCAATATGCTGCAAAATAATGATATTAAATGGAGCAGGAACTGATCTTTTTTATTGTCTGCTGCAGGTCCTATGTATAAGGCCATCATAAAAATGTGATATACCGTATTTTTCACCGTATAAGACGCACTTTTTCTTCCCCAAAACTGGGGGGGAAAAGTTGGTGCGTCTTATACGGCGAATACACACACCTATCGGGTCGGTCCCTGCAGCCATCAACGGCCGGGACCCCGGCTAATACAGGATATCAACGATCGCGGTGATGCCCTGTATTAACCCTTCAGATGCGGTGATCAAAGCTGACCGCCGCGTCTGAAGTGAAAGTCTGGCTGTTCGGGACCGCCGCGGTGAAATCCGGCGTCCCGAACAGCTTACAGGACACCGGGAGGGACCTTACCTGCCTCCTCGGTGTCTGCTCCGTGCCGGGATCCCCTGCATGGCGGCGCTCTCCTTCAACGTCATCACGTCATCGCGCACGCCGTCCCGTCATCCAATAGCATGCGTAGCGACGTGATGGCTGCGACGGAGAGCGTGGATCCCGGGGAAGAAGACGTCCGGAGCGTCGGGGACGCGGCGACAGCGATGGAGCGACATCCAGGGCAGCGGTGATGGGTCCGGAGCGGCAGGGACACGTGAGTACTACCTCCTATCCAGTGGTCTTCAACCTGCGGACCTCCAGATGTTGCAAAACTACGACTCCCAGCATGCCCGGACAGCCAACGGCTGTCCGGGCATGCTGGGAGTTGTAGTTTTGCAACATCTGGAGGTCCGCAGGTTGAAGATCACTGTTGGATGCAGAATCTTTTTTTTCTAGATTTTGCACATTTATAATTGGGTGCGTCTTATATGCCGGTGCGTCCTATAGGGCAAAAATACGGTACCTAAGGAAGGAAATTCATATTGCACAAGCTACACAGGCAGCTTTCAGCACACTGAAGCCTATGTCGCCAATACTTCTTGATTCCTTGCTCAGACAGCTTTAGTGGTTTATGGCTTGTTGTTTTTGTATATATCATATGTAACATACATATATGGCTTATCAGCCACTTGCAGGATAAGAAGTTGTAAGTGGTTACTATTCCAAGCTAGCAGGCACTATTATTTACAATTATACAGTATATACCAGTCTTAATGTTAATGTGCCTGCTACCAAGATGTGACAGATGGTGAATGAAGAAAATGCTCTAAGCAGCTCTGAGGTATTGCTCCCTCCTGGCCTTGTAAAAGCATTAAAAAAACATTTTACATAAAGACATCCTATGTTTTTCTTTTAGTATTGCCCATGAAAGCCAAGTTAATACAAATATTCATACATATTAATCATTCCTCATGTAACCCCGGTTGAGCAATCAATACCTTCTAGCAACGGCGGTTCATCATCAAAACCGCCATTCGTCTGGAAATTGTACGATGGATATGATGGTTCTTCATACACATACCCTGTTTGATCCAGAGGAGTGGAAATCATTCCAGAGTGCATAAATTCTGCTGTTCTTGTTCTGTACAGCAAAATAAACTAAGTGCAGTTGAATCAATAAAAACCTTTTTAAACAGCATGAAGTGGAAGAACAAAATTCAAACACAAAATGACATTTCACTTCTACGAAAGAAAGTTTTATAAGTCTTTCAAACAACACATCCAGACCCCTACCACCTCCTGTCGACTTCAACTTAAAAACATTTATGAAATCTGCTCATTCCTTAACTTTGACTCAAACAAAACTAGTGTTATATTCCCTCTTTACCTGCCACTTGGACTTCTGCAACATCCTCCTCTGTGGACTTCCATCAAACACTCTTTCTCTACTCCTATCAATCCTCAACTCTGATGCCTGACAACCCCCCCCCCCCCCTCCCCTCGCTCATCTTCTGCCAATCCCTTCAATGGCTACCTATTGCCAGGAACTCAGTTTAAACTGCTCACCATAAAATACAAAGCTATCACCAACCTGTCCCCTCCGTACATCTTTGGCACAATCTCCCGATACAGCCCCTCACCTAATCTCTGACCCTATCAAGACCTCCACCTGTGCTCTCTACTCATCCGCAGTTCACACAACTGTCTCCAAGACTTCTCCTGTGCTTCCCCATACACTGGAACTTGCTACCCTGACCCATCCAGATCATATCTACCATCAAGATCTTTAAGAACAACCTAAAGACCCATCTCTTTAACAAAAAAAACAAAACAAAAAAAAACTTATAACCTACAGTAACCCTGTTGCCACTGCACTGGGAACAACCACTTCCCTAACTCATTGATGAGCAGCAGTCTCCCTCACCTACTGTTTTCTTCCCCCTGTAGATTGTAAGCCCTCATGACAGGAATTTATTTCCCTTTATATCACAATGCAATTATACAGACAGCCCAGATCTGTAAAACGTGTTATTGGTTAGAAGAACTGATCAATCAAAATGGGCAGATCACTGATAAAACACCTGTATTACTGAAGTGCGTGCACTGACTGGCTGTCTGGAAGCTCCCCCTACAGTACAGGGAGGTACTACATGTTCTGTACTACACTTTACCTGGGCTAAGGCTAGCTACTCCTTTGGACACTAGGTTAAGTGTGTACTGTTCAGGACCCTGAAGAAGCTTCTGTCCTCTACATAGACAGTGATTTACAGCTTCCAGCAGCTCTTTCTTACCGTATTTATGGGCATATAGCACGTACCCCCATTTTAACAGGGAAATTTAAGTTAAAAAAATAAAATGTAAAATAAATGACTTGGACTAAATGCCACATCATCCCCCCAACTTCGTTTTCTTCTGCACCTCAGTTTGGTCCTGTCCCCTCCAGTGCCACATCATTCCTTCCCTTTTATCAGTCCCTGTGCCACATTTACCCCTCTCATCGCCACGTCTCATCATCCCCCCATGTCTCATCATCCCCCCCATGTCTCATCATTTCCCCCTGTCATAGACCACTACTAGCCATACAGACATTAAGCATTTAGTGCCCCCCACCACCATCATTTCCCCCTGTCTCACCATCCCCCACCCTGTCTCATCATGTCCCCCCATCACCCCCCCCTCATCATTTCCCCGTCTCATCATCCCCCCAACCTGTCTCATCATGTCCCCATCATTATCCCCCCACCCTGTCTCATCATGTCTCCCATCATCCCCCCACCCTGTCTCATCATGTCCCCCATCATTCCCCCCCCTCATCATTTCCCCCTGTCTCATCATGTCCCCCATCATTCCCCCCTCATCATCCCCTCACCCTGTCTCATCATGTCCCCCATCATCCCCAACCCTGTCTCATCATGCCTCCCATCATTCCCCCCCTCATCATTCCCCCCCTCATCAATTCCCCCTGTCTCATCAAGTCCCCCATCATTCCCCCTCATCATCCCCCCACCCTGTCTCATCATGTCCCCCATCATTCCCCCCTCATCATTTCCCCCTGTCTCATCATGTCCCCATCATTCCCCCCTCATCATCCCCCATCATTCCCCCCCTCATCATCCCCCCACCCTGTCTCATCATCCCCCCATCATCCCCCCCTCATAATTTCCCCCTGTCTCATCACCCCCCCCCCCATCATTCCCCCCTCCCTCATCATTTCCCCCTGTCTCATCATCCCCCATCATGTTCCTCCTATGAGTGGTCTTCAACCGGCAGACCTCAAGATGTTGCAAAACTACAACTCCCAGCAAGCCCGGACAGCCAACTGCTGTCCAGGCATGCTGGTGGTTGTAGTTTTGCAACATCTGGAGGTCCGCAGGTTGAAGACCACTCTTCCCCTTTCCTTACCTGGCTGGTTTCGGCTGTCTTGCGGGCTGCGGGGTCAGTGAAACAGATGAGTGACGTCCTCTCCTGGCTCCTTCCGCGGCATCAGGGATGTCACTTTTTGGCGGTGACCACCGGTAATGAAAAGTGACATCCCTGATGCCGCGCAGAGAAGCCGGTAGAGCACGTCACTCATCTGTTTCACTGACCACAGCCCGCAAGACCCCCGCCTGACCTGACCTGCCAAAGCACAGCCAGGTAAGGAAAATAAACAAAACTATGAAAAGCGGGGGAAAAGGGGGAATGATGAGGGAGGGGGGAGGGAGGGAAAATGAAAAGTAAAACTGTCACTTGTTTTCTCCCGCACTATCCACAGGTACTGGTGGATTGTGCGGGAGACGCTGATTAAAAGGTAGGGCAGATCCGGACAAGGTAGGGCTCATTTTAATCAGCGTCTCCCGCACTATCCACCACACCAGTACCTGTGGATAGTGCGGGAGAAAACAAGTGACAGTTTTCCTGAGCGGGGAGGAGACGCCGCTGGTCACTGATTTAAAGTGGTCGCGGCCGTGTATGCTAATACTTAACAGACAGCCGCTGCTGCGGCCGCTTTAAATCAGTGACCAGAAGATTTATCGGCGTATAACACGCAGGCTTTTTGCCTTAAATGTAAGTTTTAAAAGTGTGTGTTATATGCCGATATATACAGTACTTGCTTTATCAATATTAGATATCTGCTTATTTTTTACTTTTTCCCATTTTTTATGACATTTTGGGGCTTTTCAATCAATTACCAGGTTTCCATAGAGTTCAACATGCAATGGTTATTCGGGAACCAATTAATATTGTAACTTAAGGGAGCACTGTATTTATATAGGAACAATTCTTCTAGGGCACAGCAGTGAAAGGCAGTGTACACAGCAGCAAAGCAAGTGGTATAGCAGCTACATAGGTTTTTTGCACCAATATACAGGCTTTGCCACTGCATCAATGCTTTCAATGTGTTTCTGCCAAAAATAATAGGACCATGGGGACAGTTGTATACATAAAGTGAGTCCAAGGGACTGAACTGCAATAGCAGGCAGCCATACACAAGAGTAGAATGACAAAAATCAGACACTTTTTAATATCGAAATACTCATTTATGGTCTATTCACACGTACAGTATTCTGTGCAGATCTGATGCGCAGATTTGATGCGCAGGATTTTCTGCTGCAGATTTCAATGTAAACTGAATGACTGAACACAGCTTGAAATCCTGTGCATCAACTCTGCGCAGAATACTGTACGTGTGAATAGACCCTTAGGGTCTATTCACACGTACAGTTTTCTGTGCAGATTTGATGCACAGATTTGATGCACAGGATTTCAAGCTGTGTTCAGTCATTCAGTTTACATTGAAATCTGCAGCAGAAAATCCTGCGCATCAAATCTGAGCAGAATACTGTACGTGTGAATAGACCATTAAATGGTAAGCTTCATAATAACAATCCAATCTCTCACTGCTCAGCATTACAGTATGTAAAACAGGCAGTAAATCTCAAAATTATATAGTTATTGTGGCAGTGACTATGCCCATATTTGATATGATGGCAAATTGTTCCAAAATATATTGTCTTATGATTTTTTTCTAGGATGTTGTGACTGATGCTCTACTGAAAATGTTTGCACTAATTTTAGACAATATATCAGATTTAATATTAGTACAACCTGTACTTACCTATTGTCCTCATACATGCTGCCCTGCCCAGTAACAAAGAGTCCTTGATCAGTGTCTTCAATTACATAATCGGACTGATAAAAATCGGAATCAAACTGATCCATTGGTGCTGCTTCTTATTCTGCTTCTTACCTTAACTATATGAAGAAAGGTAAATATTAGAATATAACACTGTCTCATTGATATTGTGAAAGATTAGGCGCTATCCTTGTACCACACGTAAATAAAATGAGGTTTTGTTATTTTTTTAATACAGGGTCATTCAGAAAAAGATAGTGTAGATCAGGGGTCTCAAACTCCTAGCCCGCCGGCCATTTGCGGCCCACAAGATGAAATTTTGCGGCCCGCACCAGGGATGTGTAATTTGTATCGCCCGACGCCCGGGACATGCAGTTCCGGGCTCCAGGCAGGTGATTTCCTGCTTCAGGCAAGCAGCGCTAAATTCCAGAAGACTTCACACAAGATTTGATGGGGGTGCATCTCCGTCCCCTGTGTGTGTGTGTGTCTGGCTGGACTTCATCTGCGTCCGCGCTGCCACCAGTACACTCCCTTTCCCAGAGGGCTAGGGGGAATGTGGGGGGTTGCTGGTGGATGATGAGGGGCGCATGATGGGGGCATTATATGTGAGGGGCACATGATGGGGGCATTATATGTGAGGGGCACATGATGGGGGCATTATATGTGAGGGGCACATGATGGGGGCATTATATGTGAGGGGCACATGCGGCCCAGCCTCACCCAGCCGCCAGCTCCAGTGGCCCCCAGATAATGGGGGGGGGGTGGATGTTTCACATTTTGGGTTATTGCACCACCTTTCCATTTTTCATAAAAAAAATAAAATAAAAAAAATACAAAAAAAACAGATAGAGTGGGGGCTTCCATGGCCTAGCAGATTTACTATAATTACAGTACTGAAAATCTTTTTAAAAGTAGCAGAAATCATAGCTGGTGTCAATTTTAATTTGTGGAGTATGGATGACCACAGCTGTACCAAATTTATTAAGAGACTTGTGCTTATTAATACATTTTTTGCATTTTCTTCCGGTGAACTTATAAGGGCACTCTCATAATGAAAAGTTATCCACAATCTACAAGATATGGGATAACTAGAGGATTGGCGCACTGCTACTCCATTTATCCACTAGATAAAGAAGTATTCTCATAATCAAAAGTTAAGCTTTATACTAGTTATGACATGGCAGTCTAAGTAAATCTGTCCCTAAGTTTTCTGGGAAATTTTACATCACTGTAAGCCGGGAACCTGTTACTATTTCATGCTGTTCATGGTTAGGGCAGCATGAAACTGCTGACAGCTTCTCAATCAGCACAACTGCTTGTGTTACACTATGTGAAATGCAACACTGTTTTCCATAGGACTGCATTTTCATGTTGGTAATGTTACACACAAAAAAAAAGTCTGCAGCAAATCATTACATTGCAAAGGGTTAAATCCACAATATAATGGGAATTATGCAGCATGCCCTAAAAAAATATGCTACATATGAATGAGATTTTGAAAACACTATTCACATCTAGAACTGCATTGCATTTCTGCAATCATTGTTAACATATATATCAGAAGTCAGCAAAAACTAAAATAGTTGTCACCAACATGGAATAATGTTCTCCTAGATGTTATGATTCATATTTCTGAAGAACTGTTAGACGCAGGGATTTGATTTCCAATGTCAATTACTGGAATATTTCAATGCATGACTGTAATCATATGAAAGCCATAGGTCAGAGCACTAAAAGTGCCGAGACATGACTGATTTATACAAGGACACATCCAACACTGCAGCAGAGCCTGTTAGTAAACGGGACAGCAGCAGAGAAGAGGGTTAAATGCAGAATAAGATGTTTATTTAGCTTTTCTAGAATTTATATTGCAGTTGGCACATACCTTAAATGAATGTAAGTGTACAGAAACACAACAGTTGTTTATCAGTGGGGATGAGGCCGAGGATCCGGGGGCTATTTATACTTGGCTATATTTGGTTGAAGTACATGCCCTTCGGCCAGGAGGATCATGTGGTTGCAGGATGACCAATTTGGATACATGTAATCACAATAATAACAAATGCATCCATGTGTGCACAGGGGGGCGGACATGAGGTCAGATGGAACTGGAAATCTTACTTTCAATAGTTTTTTTTTTAATTGAATTTTACCAAAATAAAAAAACAAACATGTATAAAGGACAGGCGCAGCTGTCAACCTATTATTTTACAACAACAAAAACAGCGAACAGTTGTTTACTGCATATAGGAAGACTTGATTGTCCATTCAATCTTACATAAGATAGGCAGTTGTTTAACCAAACCAAAAGGAAAACAGAAATAAAAGACTAAAGTAAAATAAATAAAAATAAAGGAAATATAAGATCTCCGAGATAACTTACGTGGTAGAATGCGTGCGTACTAATAATGTTACATATATATATATATATACATATATATATATATATATATATATATATATATATATACACACACACACATATACATTTTTTTCTTTTATCCTTATATATCTGATATATAATGAAATCTTAAAGGGGTTGTCTCAAAATACAGGCTATCCCGACTGCAAAAGGGGAATATTACCGTACATGGCATGGAAAATGAGGACTGATCGATCCAGCTAGGACTCTGCTCTGTTCTTTCTTATTCACAGAGAGGGTCCCTGAGTCGGGACACACACACACACCTTTATTGAGTTTGTATGCCCTAATAACACTGTGTGTGCCATTTTTTTCAACTGTGTGAAAGCATGACCAGATCAGTCATCCTCAAAATATAAAGGAGATATTGTTAATTAGGCAGCATTAACCTTTATTTACATAAAACTGTCCAAATCCTGTAAACTAAAGTGGACCTAGAGTAAAAAAAAAAAAAAAAAATCATGTGTCATAGTGACATGTCAAAAGTTTTAAGTTTTTTCCTTCACAAGTAGTTTACAAAATGTAAAAAAAAGGGTCTCAGTTTATATCTATTCCTGACATGGACACATGGTTAAAAACTCACTGAGCAAATAACTTTCTGATGCCTGATACTACCATTTCACCATTGACAATTACAAAAAAAATACAGTTTTTATTTTAGCATATATATTTGTGATCGGTGGCTCAAATGCGTAGCGTACCTACCTAACCACTGATATACTAACTAACAGGCAGTCTGAGTTGTGCCATATACTGCCGCGTGTAGGTACACCTGAATAAAATAGAGGGCATACCTTAGATAGAAAAAGACTCCTAAGAGATTAAATTAATCTTTTAAAAGAGGGGGGGTTGGGTGGGACGTGAAGAACCCGCGGCGTGCTGTGCTAGGGCACCGCGGGTTCTTATAGTGATTAACCCCGCCCCCTCTCACAAATACAGGCTAACTGCGTCAGCCTTCACACTTGTGATCGGTGGCTCAAATGCGTAGCGTACCTACCTAACCACTGATATACTAACTAACAGGCAGTCTGAGTTGTGCCATATACTGCCGCGTGTAGGTACACCTGAATAAAATAGAGGGCAAAACTTCAATATATTGAAACAAAAACGCTTTATGAAATAAGACAACATTACCGAACCAGAAACTGGAAAGCCTGGGACCTTCCAGACTTTAGATAGGGGATGGGCGCATGTATGAGCTAGAATTCAGCGACTCAAATTACAAATCACACGGGCTGGCATCCCCTGACGTGATGCTGATGAGGAGGCACCTGATGCGAAGGGGGTGTCCAGATATCACAGCCAAGTCACCCCCCAAAGCATATCACTAAAATGCGTACTTTAACGAATTGCGGAGTGGTGAGAGCAAAACTTCAGAATAATAATAACGGCTGTGACCTACTGGCTCCCTGGCGTGTGAACAACGGGTCACGTAGCAGACAAACCGGGCACTACCTATGAAATGAAATGTGGAAAAGCAGCATATGGTAACGACTTGCCCGGGTAACGATGTATTGGTAGCGCTCAACTCAAGCTAATGGTGATCGGAATTCCATATCAGTTGGCTCAGTCTCCAACAAATGTCATTTTTCGTTTTACTAGAGAACTCACCAGGTTTGAGGAAGCCATAGTAACCCAGAAACAAAGCTGCTTTACAACACAAACTATCTTTGCAGCTGAACGGGGGTCCTGTCTAGAACATCTACTAACTGTCTGAACGAGTCGGCCGACAAAGGCTGACGGGAAGAAGGCTTGGATCCTTAGCGCACCTTTCAGCTCCGCTTTAACTGTATCGAATGAAACAAGGAGGCCAAGTCGGAATGTGCCGATGAGATGTGGAGCTGAACCACCGCTAGGTATGACTTAATCGTGCTTGATGAAGAGAAGAGTGGCAAAAACCCTATAAAACCAAGTAGGAAAGTAAAGTGTGTGTAAGCTCCTCCGAGTACTTGCTACAAACCAAACCCTGACCGTATGCATAATCCCAAGTGCATATGTACCTAAAACATAACTACCTAGTCGTCAACCTAAAACCGTGTTAGGTTGTAACTGTAACCGACCTGTGGACGTGACAGGTGATGACACCACTCATGCGGCAAGCCTGATCATGACACTCAGCCAATGTATAACCAAAATAATGATCAACTTGAAGCTAAGACAGCCAAACTTCAACTGAAACCAAGCAATATGCATGACCCCGATGCTAAATGACCTTGTGAAAACACATGACATTGTCGTCAACCCGAAGCCGTGTCGAGTAGTAACTGAACCGACCTGTAGACGTGACAGGTCTGAAAACTCAATTAACTACGAAACTAAAAGTATCACCGCCAAGCCGCGACAGGTCGTAACCATGATTGACGTATATACGTGGCCCCTGATGCTAATGAACTTGTGAAAACACATAACATTGTCGTCAACCCGAAGCCGTGTCGAGTAGTAACTGAACCGACCTGTAGACGTGACAGGTCTGAAACTTCATTAACTATAAAACAAAGTATCAAAGCCAAGCCACGACAGGTCGTAACCATGATTGACGTATATACGTGGCATCCGAAAATAAAGCTATACCTGTAGCCTAACCCAACTGCTACCTAAACACAACGTATGTGATGACACTGTCGCCAACCTGAAGCCGTGACAGGTTGTATCCGGACCGACCTGTAGACGTGACTGGTCAATCCGAAATTGAAAACCTCAAACAAAGTAACGTATGTGCTGAATGTATATGAACATGTACCGAGTATGAATACCGTAAGCATATACCAAGCATAACTCCTTGGCACATATGCTGCACATGACACTGAACGTGGGCCCGGCAAACCAACCAGACCATGTGTTCATCAATAACACCCAGACCACGTGTCCACCCCAGACACCTTGACCGCATTCACCGACCAAACTATATGAGAGCCTGTTCCGCACAAAGCATATGAACGTGAGCTGGAATGAACTACACGAGCGAGTGTATGCACCAAACTATCAAATATGTACGTCACAATAACTACTAGCAGAAACACTGAACAACATAAACCGATTACCAGAGCAAGTCCATGGAACAGACTAAGTAAGTGAATGCACACGACTTAATGAGCGAGTGCGCTTGGCAACTACATAAGCGTAAGCACAGAACTATTTGCGCGTATGCACAGGACTAACTGAGTGAACGTATGCCAGAACAAACTATGAGTGCGTCTGCATGGACTAACTGAGTAAGCGTATGCCGAAAAACTATTATACGCATATGCATAGAACTAAGTGAGCATGCCGAGAACGAACTGTGTGCGCGTATGCACAAGCTATACGGGCATATGCACAAACGAACTATGTGAACATGCGTGGAACAAACTATATGTTGGTATGTACGGAACACACTATGTGAGCACCTAACAATTATGTGAGCGTATGCACCGATCAAATTGTATATGCGTTTTACAGAGAAAGAACCATACGGACGTATGGCCCAACCACTGCCTGTGTTCACCGAATGACCTGTATGCATAAGCTAACTACATGCACAGAACGAACTGCGTAAGCAAACACCCAGAACAAGTTATATGAGCGTATGCACAAAACTATATGGCCTCTAACAAACTGGGCAACTGTCCAACCAACTGGATGAGCATACGCACAGGACAGACTATACGAGAGTATGCATGGAAACTGAGCGTACCGACCGAATGAATTAAATGCGCGTACACGAACTCCAAGAACAAACTATATACGTAAGCCCGGCCCCACTATACAAAAATATGAATGGAACAACTATGTGCATATGTATAGAACTGTGCCGTCTAACAGCTATGAGTGGCTCTACCAACAAACTTGATGAACCTATACTCAGGACAACTGTATGCGCAAATGCACAACCAAACTGCATGTGCGTATGGCCAACGACAACCGATAAACAATACATGCATGCAGTAATTCTATGACCACGTACCCATGCACAGAACAACACTACATGCGCTGTACGAGCACACGCGCGGCACAAATGCTACAAGCGCAAGAGCCGCACAAGCATCGCAAGCGCATGTACTAGACGTATGCCACGAGCACACGAACAGCATGGTTCTTATGAGCACATGTACAATACAACCCTACGAGCCTGCACAGTATAATTCCTACAAGCGAGTGTGCAACACAGATCCTACGAGCCCGTGTACAGCACAGATCCTACGAGCCCGTGTACAGCACAAATCCTACGAGCGCGTGTACTGTATAAATCCTACTAGCGCATGTACTGTATAGATCCTACGTACAGCATAAATCCTACGAGCGTGTATAAATCCTACAAGCGAGTGCGCCGTACTTATCCTACAAGCGTGTATTGTATAAACCCTACGAGCGTGTGAACAGTACAAACCCTATGAGCGTGTGTACACTGCATAGTATAAATCCTACGAGCGTGTGTACACTGCACAGTATAAATCCTACGAGCGTGTGTACAGTACAAAACCCTATGAGCGTGTGTACAGTGTAACTCCTACGAGCGTGTGTACATCGTAATTCCTACAAGCGAGCGTACAGTATATATCCTACAAGGGCATGTACTGAACAAATCCTACGAGCGTGTACAGTACAAAACCTTACGAGCGTGTGTACAATATAAATCCTACAAGCGTGTGTACAGTATAAATCCTGCAAGCATGTGTACAGTATAATTCCTACGAGCGTGTGTACAGTACAAATCCTACGAACGTGTACCGTACGAATCCTACGAGCGCGTGTGCAGAATAAATCCTACAAGCACGTGTGTAGGATGATCCTACAAGCCTGTGTACAGTATAAATCCTACAAGCGTGTACAAGCGTGTGTGCACTATGAACCCCACGAGCGCGTGCACAGAATATATCCTACAAGCGCGCGTGCAGCACAAACCCCACACGCACGTACCAGCGTGCACAGTCTAAATCCAACAAACGCGTGCACAGTATGGATCCTACGAGTGTGTGCAAGCGTTTGTACAGTATGAATCCTATGAGTGAGTGTACAGCATAAATCCAACAAGAGTGTACAGTATGAATCCAACAAAAGAGTGTACAGTATGAACGCTACCCCCGTGTGTACAGCATAAATCCTACAAGCGTGTGTACAGTATAAATCCAACAAGCGTGTGTACAGTATAAATCCAACAAGCATGTACAAGCGTATGTACAGTATAAACCCTACAAGCATGTGTACAGCATAGATCCTACAAGCGTGCGTACAGCATAAATCCTACAAGTGTGTACTGTGTAAATCCAACAAGCGTGTGTATAGTATAAATCCAACAAGCATGTGAAAGCGTGTGTACCGTATAAACCCTACAAGCGTGAGTACAACATGAATCCTACAAGCATGTACAGGCGTGTATACAGCACAAACACTACAAGCGTGTGCACGGCATAAGTGCTACAACCGTGTGTACAGCACAAACGCTACAACCGTGTGTACAGTATAAACCCAACAAGCATGTGTACCACATGAAACCAACAGGCGTGTGTACTGTATAAACCCCACAAGCGTGTGTACAGCATGAATTCTACAAGCGTGTAAGGCATTAATCCCACGAGCACCTGTAAGGCCTAAATCCCACAAGCGTGCGTAAGGCACAAATGCTACGAACGAGTAAACAGAAAAATGCCATGAGCGTAATCAACGTGCGCGAGTGCATGAATCGTACAAATACCATGAGTGCATGTACAGAATTACCAGCGCCCATACTACGTGCGCCTGAACTGCACCAATGCTACAAGTGCATGTGCCTTGACAAACACATGAAACAGGGCCGTGTCGTGAACCTTGAATAAGCTAAAACGTGTACGTGTATATATACATATATAATCATATACATGGAGCACATTAAGGGGGCGTGTGCAAGGAACCGATTATATGGTCGTATGCGTAGAATAATTATAGGAACGAAGATAAAAAAATTTTTTTTTTTTTTTTTTTTGAACCTGCTCAGACCAACTATATGACCGTGTATGAGGAATAAATTATAAGAGCGTGAACACCAACAACTACATGACCGTATGCGTAGAAAATAAATCGTGTGCTCGGCATAATTATCTGACTGTATGCGTGGAAGGAATGAGTGCATAGAATAACCTCTTTTTTTTTTTTTTTTTTTTTAAATATCCCTTACTGTAATGCAACGAGCGGAGCAGTCGAGAGTGTGCTGGCATATAATAACCCCTAATAGTAAAATGCAGAGCTGAGCAGCCAGAGAACGTGTCGGCATATAATTAACCCCTTGTAGTAAAATGCAGAGCTGAGCAGCCAGAGAATGTGTCGGCATATAATTAACCCCTTGTAGTAAAATGCAGAGCTGAGCAGCCAGAGAACGTGTCGGCATATAATTAACCCCTTGTAGTAAAATGCAGAGCTGAGCAGCCAGAGAACGTGCCGGCATATAATTAACCCCTTGTAGTAAAATGCAGAGCTGAGCAGCCAGAGAACGTGTCGGCATATAATTAACCCCTTGTAGTAACATGCAGAGCTGAGCAGCCAGAGAACGTGCCGGCATATAATTAACCCCTTGTAGTAAAATGCAGAGCTGAGTAGCCAGAGAACGTGCTGGCATGTGACTAAACCCCCCCCCCCCCTTCCCCCATTGTGCACGAACCCGGTAACCGACACACACAATATACACTACATAACCATGACAGGTGGCGGGGGTATGATGATAGCCTATAAGCTCCCCGATACCACAACAAGGGCCATTACCTTGGCAGAAAACCCTAAGGTGATAGCACCGACCCGGCTGTAGAAATGCCGGTACCGTACTGCCACGGGGGTTCGTGGGGGAGCGAGAACTCGCGCAGCCATCCCAAGACAGTAGCAGCAGCATGCCCCCGTCACGGGTCCCACTGCCGGAGGGGACTCGTTATGCACTGCCGTGCCAGACCAGCCGGAGGAAGAGAACGGGCCACGTGTCCCACTGTTACTGAAACCGGGGCCGGGGCCTGACCGAGGGTACACCCCCGGACTCCGGCTTACCTCCGGAGAGTTGCGGAGAAATGCCGCGACCCAGGCCAGCCCCGGCCACTTACCCGTACCGTACCGCACCGCACCGCCGGAAACAGCTTCCGGTCAGCTGACTGGTGTGTCAGCTGACCTCTCATCACGTGAAGAACCCGCGGCGTGCTGTGCTAGGGCACCGCGGGTTCTTATAGTGATTAACCCCGCCCCCTCTCACAAATACAGGCTAACTGCGTCAGCCTTCACACATATTAGCTGAGCACCCAGCGTTGCCCGGTTTTTCCTTCCTAATCCTTGTTGGGGAGGAAAATAAACAAAGGATGAAACTTTTGACTTCATATCCTGTCAGTGGCGTCGCTAGGGGGGGGGGCAGAGGGGGCCATGGCCCCCCCTAGATCAGGCCGTGCCCCCCCTTGTGCCACCCCAATTTAAAATAAACGAAGTCAGGGGTCGGCAACCACTCATGGCACGCGGGGCTCCGGGCGGGGAGGTGCTCACTCCGCTAATGGGGATCCAGGACACTTGTCCCAGATCCCCAGGCGAGCGAGCACCGCTTTCAGCTGTGTGCACACACGCACACACAGCTGAGCCTCCTCTCAGTTTGAGCCACAGGACCTGCCGCTTCACTGAGAGGAGACCTGTGAACTCTGCCCCCACGCAGTGCAGGCGCCGATGACATCACTCATCGGTGCCTGCACTATAGCGGGAGAAGAACGCAGCCCCCTGTGCTGCTGAGGAGAGCCTGCGTATAGGGAGTAAAGGTGTATTTTAAATTTTTAATCATCCTGGCATCAGCTGGAGGGGGGCAATGATGTGGAGGAGGTGGGGGGCTCAGATGTGGAGGAGATGGGGGGGCTCAGATGTGGAGGAGATGGGGGGGCAATGATGTGGAGGAGATGGGGGGGCAATGATGTGGAGGAGATGGGGGGGCAATGATGTGGAGGAGATGGGGGGGCAATAATGTGGAGGAGATGAGGGGGCAATGATGTGGAGGAGATGGGGGGGGGCAATGATGTGGAGGAGATGGGGGGGCAATGATGTGGAGGAGATGGGGGAGCAATGATGTGGAGGAGATGGGGGGGCAATGATGTGGAGGAGGTGAGGGGGGGTGATGATGTGGAGGGGTGAGGGGGGGTGATGATGTGGAGGAGATGAGAGGGGGCAATGATGTGGAGGAGGTGAGGGGGGGTTGATGATGTGGAGGAGGTGTGCAGGTGAGAGGGGGGTGATGATGTGGAGGAGGTGAGGGGGGGTTGATGATGTGGAGGAGGTGAGGGTGTGTGTGCAGGTGAGAGGGGGGTGATGATGTGGAGGAGGTGAGGGGGTTGATGATGTGGAGGAGGTGAGGGGGGGGTGATGATGTGGAGGAGGTGAGGGGGTGATGATGTGGAGGAGGTGAGGGGGTGTGTGCAGGTGAGAGGGGTGATGATGTGGAGGAGGTGAGAGGGGGTGTGCAGGTGAGAGGGGTGATGATGTGGAGGAGGTGAGGGGGGTTGTGTACAGGTGAGAGGGGGGTGATGATGTGGAGGAGGAGAGGGGGGGCGATGATGTGGAGGAGGAGAGGGGGGTGATGATGTGGAGGAGGTGAGGGGGTGATGATGTGCAGGAGCTGAGGGGTGTATGTGCAGGTGAGAGGGGTGATGATGTGGAGGAGGTGAGGGGGGCGTTGATGTGGAGGAGGTGAGGGGGTGATGATGTGGAGGAGGTGAGGGGATGTGTGCAGGTGAGAGGGGGGCGATGATGTGGAGGAGGTGAGGGGGGTTGTGTGCAGGTGAGAGGGGGGTGATGATGTGGAGGAGGAGAGGGGGGGTGATGATGTGGAGGAGGAGAGGGGGGGTGATGATGTGGAGGAGGAGAGGGGGGGTGATGATGTGGAGGAGGAGAGGGGGGTGATGATGTGGAGGAGGAGAGGGGGGTGATGATGTGGAGGAGGAGAGGGGGGTGATGATGTGGAGGAGGAGAGGGGGGTGTAGGTGAGAGGGGGGTGATGATGTGGAGGAGGAGAGGGGGGTGATGATGTTGAGGAGGAGAGGGGGGTGTAGGTGAGAGGGGGGTGATGATGTGGAGGAGGAGAGGGGGGTGATGATGTGGAGGAGGTGAGGGGGGTGTAGGTGAGAGGGGGGTGATGATGTGAAGGAGCACTGGCTGCTTCCCTGCCTGGCTACCTACCCAATTATCTGCTTGGCTACTTCCCTACCTGGCAACCTACCTAGTTACCTGCCTGGCTATTTCCCTACCTTGAAACCTACCTAATTACCTGCCTGGCTACTTCCCTACATGGCTTCCAACCTTATTAATGGCTACCTACCCACCTACTTAGCCTCCTGGTTACTTACCTACATAGCTACTTACCTACATAGCAACCTAATTACCTAGCTAGCTAGCTACCCAGCTACCTACCTACATACATAGCTACCCACTTACCTACCTAGCTACCTTGCTACCTACCTATGAACCTCCATATCTACATAGCTACCTACCTACCTAATTGGCTGCCTACCAACCTAGCTAGCCACCTATATTCAAGGACAATCTCAGCACACCAAAGTATAAAGTGCAGTTCAGTGGAGTTTATTCCATTCTAAACAGAGTTACAGAGCAGGTTACGATTCGTCGCTTCTAGTGCTTGGCAAAGGTGAAGACAGGTCGCTGAAACGTTGCTTACTCTGTAACACTGTTTGGAATGGAATAAACTCCACTGAATTCTGCACTTCTGGGGAGGGCACTGGAAAAAATGCAGAAACTAAGATATTTGTCTTGCAGATGCTGCAGTGATGGGTTTTGGCTGGAAGAAGTCGTCATGGCGGTCTGAGCCAGATGGAGAACAGAAGGAAAGAGGATGACGCCGACCATAAAATATGTGAATTGTGAGTCAGTTAATGTAACTGTATGTATATTATTGCGCAACACGACTGGGGTCTGTATTATGCAGGGGGATGGGGTCTATTATGCAGGGATCTGATTCTGGGGTCTGTATTATAGTGGGGTCTGTTTTATGGTAAGTGGTGATGATTCAGGGGTCTGTATTGTGGTAAGGTAAATAAAAAATGTTCTGCATGGTGTGTGGGTGTGTGTGTGTGTGTGTGTGTATATATATATATATATATATATATATATATATATGTATATATGTTACGCCGAGCGCTCCGGGTCCCCGCTCCTCCCCGGAGCGCTCGCTACACTTCCCTCACTGCAGCGCCCCGGTCGGTTCCACGGACCCGGGGCGCTGCGTTACCACCTCCGGCCGGGATGCGATTCGCGATGCGGGTAGCGCCCGCTCGCGATGCGCACCCCGGCTCCCGTACCTTACTCGCTCCCCGTCAGTTCTGTCCCGGCGCGCGCGGCCCCGCTCCCTAGGGCGCGCGCGCGCCGGGTCTTTGCGATTTAAAGGGCCACTGCACCGCTGATTGGTGCAGTGGTTCCAATTAGTGTTTACACCTGTGCACTTCCCTATATCACCTCACTTCCCCTTCACTCCCTCGCCGGATCTTGTTGCCCTAGTGCCAGTGAAAGCGTTCCTTGTGTGTTCCTTGCCTGTGATTCCAGACCTTCTGCCGTTGCCCCTGACTACGATCCTTGCTGCCTGCCCCGACCTTCTGCTACGTCCGACCTTGCTTCTGTCTACTCCCTTGTACCGCGCCTATCTTCAGCAGCCAGAGAGGTTGAGCCGTTGCTAGGGGATACGACCTGGTCACTACCGCCGCAGCAAGACCATCCCGCTTTGCGGCGGGCTCTGGTGAAAACCAGTAGTGACTTAGAACCGATCCTCTAGCACGGTCCACGCCAATCCCTCTCTGGCACAGAGGATCCACTACCTGCCAGCCGGCATCGTGACAGTAGATCCGGCCATGGATCCCGCTGAAGTTCCTCTGCCAGTTGTCGCTGACCTCACCACGGTGGTCGCCCAGCAGTCACAACAGATTGCGCAACAAGGCCAACAGCTGTCTCAACTGACTGTTATGCTACAACAGTTACTACCACAGCTCCAGCAATCATCTCCTCCGCCAGCTCCTGTACCTCCTCCGCAGCGAGTGGCCGCTTCTGGAATACGACTATCCTTGCCGGATAAATTTGATGGGGACTCTAAGTTTTGCCGTGGCTTTCTTTCCCAATGTTCATTACACTTGGAGATGATGTCGGACCAGTTCCCCACTGAAAGGTCTAAGGTGGCTTTCGTAGTCAGCCTGCTGTCTGGAAAAGCCCTGGCTTGGGCCACACCGCTCTGGGACCGCAATGACCCCGTCACTGCCTCTGTACACTCCTTCTTCTCGGAAATTCGAAGTGTCTTTGAGGAACCTGCCCGAGCCTCTTCTGCTGAGACTGCCCTGTTGAACCTGGTCCAGGGTAATTCTTCCGTTGGCGAGTATGCCGTACAGTTCCGTACCCTTGCTTCAGAATTATCCTGGAATAATGAGGCACTCTGCGCGACCTTTAAAAAAGGCCTATCCAGCAACATTAAAGATGTTCTGGCCGCACGAGAAATCCCTGCTAACCTACATGAACTCATCCATCTTGCCACTCGCATTGACATGCGTTTTTCCGAACGGCGTCAGGAGCTCCGCCAGGATATGGACTCTGTTCGCACGAGGCGTTTCTTCTCCCCGGCTCCTCTCTCCTCTGGTCCCCTGCAATCTGTTCCTGTGCCTCCCGCCGTGGAGGCTATGCAGGTCGACCGGTCTCGCCTGACACCCCAAGAGAGGACACGACGCCACATGGAGAATCTCTGCCTGTACTGTGCTAGTACCGAACACTTCCTGAAGGATTGTCCTATCCGTCCTCCCCGCCTGGAAAGACGTCCGCTGACTCCGCACAAAGGTGAGACAGTCCTTGATGTCTACTCTGCTTCTCCACGTCTTACTGTGCCTGTGCGGATGTCTGCCTCTGCCTTCTCCTTCTCTGCTGTGGCCTTCCTGGACTCTGGATCTGCAGGAAATTTCATCTTAGCCTCTCTCGTCAACAGGTTCAACATCCCGGTGACCAGTCTCGCCAGACCCCTCTACATCAATTGTGTAAACAATGAAAGATTGGACTGTACTATACGTTTCCGCACGGAGCCCCTTCTAATGTGCATCGGATCTCATCACGAGAGGATTGAACTGTTGGTCCTCCCCAATTGCACTTCTGAAATCCTTCTTGGACTTCCCTGGCTTCAACTCCATTCCCCAATCCTGGATTGGTCCACTGGGGAGATCAAGAGTTGGGGGCCCTCTTGTTCCAAGGACTGCTTAAAACCGGTTCCCAGTAAACCTTGCCGTGTCCCTGTGCTTCCTCATGTAACCGGTCTCCCTAAGGCCTATATGGACTTTGCGGACGTTTTTTGCAAAAAACAAGCTGAGACTCTACCTCCTCACAGGCCTTATGATTGTCCCATTGACCTCCTCCCGGGCACTACTCCACCCCGGGGCAGAATCTATCCTCTGTCCGTCCCAGAGACTCTTGCCATGTCTGAATACGTCCAAGAAAATTTAAAAAAGGGCTTTATCCGTAAATCCTCCTCTCCTGCCGGAGCCGGATTTTTCTTTGTGTCCAAAAAAGATGGCTCTCTACGTCCTTGCATTGACTACCGCGGTCTTAATAAAATCACGGTTAAGAACCGCTACCCCCTACCCCTCATCTCTGAACTCTTTGATCGTCTCCAAGGTGCCCATATTTTTACCAAACTGGACTTAAGAGGTGCTTATAATCTCATCCGCATCAGAGAGGGGGATGAATGGAAAACGGCATTTAACACCAGAGATGGACACTTTGAGTATCTGGTCATGCCCTTTGGTCTATGCAACGCCCCTGCCGTCTTCCAAGACTTTGTTAATGAAATTTTTCGTGATCTACTATACTCCTGTGTTGTTGTATATCTGGACGATATCCTGATTTTTTCTGCCAATCTTGAAGAACACCGCCAGCATGTCCGTATGGTTCTTCAGAGACTTCGTGATAATCAACTCTATGCCAAAATAGAGAAATGTCTGTTTGAATGCCAATCTCTTCCTTTTCTAGGATACTTGGTCTCTGGCCAGGGACTACAAATGGACCCAGATAAACTCTCTGCCGTCTTAGATTGGCCACGCCCCTCCGGACTCCGTGCCATCCAACGTTTTTTGGGGTTCGCCAATTATTACAGGCAATTTATTCCACATTTTTCTACCATTGTGGCTCCTATTGTGGCTTTAACAAAAAAAAATGCCGATCCCAAGTCTTGGCCTCCTCAAGCGGAAGACGCCTTTAAACGACTCAAGTCTGCCTTTTCTTCGGCTCCCGTGCTCTCCAGACCTGACCCATCTAAACCCTTCCTATTGGAGGTTGATGCCTCCTCAGTGGGAGCTGGAGCTGTCCTTCTACAAAAAAACTCTTCCGGGCATGCTGTTACTTGTGGTTTTTTTTCCAGGACCTTCTCTCCGGCGGAGAGGAACTACTCCATCGGGGATCGAGAGCTTCTAGCCATTAAATTAGCACTTGAGGAATGGAGGCATCTGCTGGAGGGATCAAGATTTCCAGTTATTATTTACACCGATCACAAGAACCTCTCCTACCTCCAGTCTGCCCAACGGCTGAATCCTCGTCAGGCCAGGTGGTCTCTGTTCTTTGCCCGATTTAATTTTGAAATTCACTTTCGGCCTGCTGATAAAAACATTAGGGCCGATGCTCTCTCTCGTTCCTCAGATGCCTCTGAAATTGAACTCTCTCCTCAACACATCATTCCTCCTGACTGCCTGATTTCCACTTCTCCAGCCTCCATCAGGCAAACTCCTCCAGGAAAGACCTTTGTTTCTCCACGCCAACGCCTTGGGATCCTCAAATGGGGTCACTCCTCCCATCTCGCAGGTCATGCGGGCATCAAGAAATCTGTGCAACTCATCTCTCGCTTCTATTGGTGGCCGACTCTAGAGACTGATGTGGTGGACTTTGTGCGAGCCTGCACTATCTGTGCCCGGGATAAGACTCCTCGCCAGAAGCCCGCTGGTTTTCTTCATCCTCTACCTGTCCCCGAACAACCTTGGTCTCTGATTGGTATGGATTTTATTACTGACTTACCCCCATCCCATGGCAACACTGTTATTTGGGTGGTCGTTGATCGATTCTCCAAAATGGCACATTTCATCCCTCTTCCTGGTCTTCCTTCAGCGCCTCAGTTGGCTAAACAATTTTTTGTACACATTTTTCGTCTTCACGGGTTGCCTACACAGATCGTCTCGGATAGAGGCGTCCAATTTGTGTCTAAATTCTGGAGGGCTCTCTGTAAACAACTCAAGATTAAATTAAATTTTTCTTCTGCATACCATCCTCAATCCAATGGACAAGTAGAGAGAATTAACCAGATCTTGGGTGACTATTTACGACATTTTGTTTCCTCCCGCCAGGATGACTGGGCAGATCTTCTACCTTGGGCCGAATTCTCGTATAATTTCAGAATCTCTGAATCTTCCTCCAAATCTCCGTTTTTCGTGGTGTACGGCCGTCACCCTCTTCCCCCCCTCCCTACCCCCTTGCCCTCTGGTCTGCCCGCTGTGGATGAAATTTCTCGTGATCTTTCCACCATATGGAAAGAGACCCAAAATTCTCTCTTACAGGCTTCTTCTCGCATGAAGAGATTCGCAGATAAGAAAAGAAGAGCTCCTCCCATTTTTTCCCCTGGAGACAAGGTATGGCTCTCCGCTAAATATGTCCGTTTCCGTGTCCCGAGCTATAAGTTGGGACCACGCTATCTTGGTCCTTTTAAAGTTTTGTGTCAAATTAATCCTGTCTCTTACAAACTTCTTCTTCCTCCTTCTCTTCGTATCCCTAATGCCTTTCACGTCTCTCTTCTTAAACCTCTCATCCTCAACCGTTTTTCTCCTAAATCTGTTCCTCCCACTCCTGTTTCCGGCTCCTCGGACATCTTCTCTGTCAAAGAGATTTTGGCCTCTAAAAAGGTCAGGGGAAGAACTTTTTTTTTAGTGGATTGGGAGGGTTGTGGTCCTGAAGAGAGGTCCTGGGAACCTGAGGACAATATCCTGGACAAAAGTCTGATCCTCAGGTTCTCAGGCCCCAAGAAGAGGGGGAGACCCAAGGGGGGGGGTACTGTTACGCCGAGCGCTCCGGGTCCCCGCTCCTCCCCGGAGCGCTCGCTACACTTCCCTCACTGCAGCGCCCCGGTCGGTTCCACGGACCCGGGGCGCTGCGTTACCACCTCCGGCCGGGATGCGATTCGCGATGCGGGTAGCGCCCGCTCGCGATGCGCACCCCGGCTCCCGTACCTTACTCGCTCCCCGTCAGTTCTGTCCCGGCGCGCGCGGCCCCGCTCCCTAGGGCGCGCGCGCGCCGGGTCTTTGCGATTTAAAGGGCCACTGCACCGCTGATTGGTGCAGTGGTTCCAATTAGTGTTTACACCTGTGCACTTCCCTATATCACCTCACTTCCCCTTCACTCCCTCGCCGGATCTTGTTGCCCTAGTGCCAGTGAAAGCGTTCCTTGTGTGTTCCTTGCCTGTGATTCCAGACCTTCTGCCGTTGCCCCTGACTACGATCCTTGCTGCCTGCCCCGACCTTCTGCTACGTCCGACCTTGCTTCTGTCTACTCCCTTGTACCGCGCCTATCTTCAGCAGCCAGAGAGGTTGAGCCGTTGCTAGGGGATACGACCTGGTCACTACCGCCGCAGCAAGACCATCCCGCTTTGCGGCGGGCTCTGGTGAAAACCAGTAGTGACTTAGAACCGATCCTCTAGCACGGTCCACGCCAATCCCTCTCTGGCACAGAGGATCCACTACCTGCCAGCCGGCATCGTGACAATATATATATATACATATACATACATATATATATACACACACACATACACACACGTTTTAAAATTGCCCCCCCAATTTTGTCACTGGCCCCCCATGTGCCCCCCCTAAATATGAATGCTGGAGACGCCACTGTATCCTGTCCTCATATATTGTTGTCATATCAATCACGTCATCATATCCCAACCTCCTATCCCGTCCTCCTTTCCCGTCCTCCTATCCAGTCCTCCTATCCCGTCCTCCTTTCCCGTCCTCCTTTCCCATCCTCATATCTCGACCTCCTTTCCCGTCCTCCTTTCCCGTCCTCCTATCCCGTCCTCCTATCCAGTCCTCCTATCCCGTCCATCTATCCCGTCCTCCTATCCCGTCCTCCTATCCAGTCCTCCTATCCCGTCCTCCTATCCCGTCCTCCTATCCCGTCCTCCTTTCCCGTCCTCCTATCCCGTCCTCATATCTCGACCTCCTTTCCCGTCCTCCTTTCCCGTCCTCCTATCCCGTCCTCCTATTCCGTCCATCTATCCCATCCTCCTATCCCATCCTCCTATCCCGTCCTCCTATCCCGACCTCCTATGCCGTCCTCCTATCTCGACCTCCTATCCCGTCCTCCTATCCCGACCTCCTATCCCGACCTCCTATCCCGACCTCCTATCCCGACCTCCTATCCCGACCTCCTATCGCATCCTCCTATCGCATCCTCCTATCGCGTCCTCCTATCGCGTCCTCCTATCCCGACCTCCTATCCCGACCTCCTATCCCGGTCCTCCTATCCCGACCTCCTATGTCGACCTCCTATCCCGACCCATAATATGTGTACCAGTTATTGAAATATCTCCAAGTCTACGGAAGTTATGTGGGAACATACATTTCCCATTGATTTGCATGGGACTTTAAACAAATACCCCGACCCTCACAAATGGGGGTAGTTAAGGGTTAAATTAACTATCCTATATTTTAAGTAGACATATAAGTAACATGTGACCAAGTATTATCGAAATATCTCCAGCCGTTTGGAAGTTATGCAGTAACATATATTTCCCATTGACTTGTATGGGACTTTAAACATAAACCCCGCCCCTGGCAAATGGGGGTGAGTAAGGGTTAAATCACCTATCCTATGTTTATTGTTGACATATAAGTAACATGTGTACCAAGTTTCATGTTAATATCTTTAGCCGTTTGGATGTGATGCTGGAACATACACACATACATACACACATACATACAGACATACATACATACATACACACACACACGTTGAGTTTTTTATATATATATATATATATATATATATATATATATATATATATATATATATGACTGTGCTTTAAGATGATCTTCAACTTCATTGCTAAAGGACTCTTTAGAAAAGCACTTTGCTGAGTAGAAAGGACTTTTTCATAACATTTTTCTTTGGATTCCTTCACCTTGATGTAAAGAATATGAATTCTACAATAGAACTAACGTCCTCAGATCCTTACACTTACAATTAAACCAAGTACCTGCTTTCATTTGACATTGTTCACATTTTTTCTAGAGGTGGAGGAAGGAGTGAAGGCTAGACTTTGTAACACGTCGTCCTTTAATATGAGGAATCGCTAACACACTCAAATAGGGGGAAACAGGGACATATGCAAGGAGAGTTTGCTCAGCATTTCTGCCTGTAATTTACCTTTTCATTGGAATTATGTATTCATGTGACAGTAGAGACTGCTTGTGGCTGTTGTATGCACACAGTGGAGGTTTCAGCCAGGGATCCTATTTTAAACGTCAGGACACTACAATACAGTTAAATGGGCACTGTCATGAAGTAAAAAAAATTGATATGTTGTAGTACTTAAGTACTACAACATAACTCTAATATACTTTAATTAAAAAAAGTGATTTTAAACAAGTTTAAAATCACTTTTAAATTCGGGGTCGCCCTCCTAGTGGCCCAATGCATTCGGCAGTGATGTCACTACTGAATTTCGACTCATTTAAGCCTGGCGAAATTCAGCACTGTGGTGCTCGCTCCCGCCTGTCAATCAAACAGGCGAGAGCGAGCACGCTGATAGCTGGGGCTGCACGCATTGGCCAGCTCCACTGGCCTCGCGCACGGCCCCGCCCACCCGTTACCCTGTCCCTGTGCCCACGAGCGCGAGCGCTACCATCACCGCTAGCGGGGTCCCTGTGCCCACTAACGGTGTCACAAGAATGCCGAGCGCGGCTCTGTTCCCCGTCCCTGTCAGCTCTCAGGGTACGGGAATAGATTTAAAAGCCTCGCGCGCAGCTAACGTAGTACTGCGCATGAGCAGTACTACGCAAATAGCGTAGGGCTAACCCCAGGCTCTTAGCGCTGCCTACGTTAGCCCTACGCTATTTGCGTAGTGCTGCACCTGCACAGTACTACGTTAGCTGAGCGCAAGGCTTTTAAATCTATTCCCGTACCCTGAGAGGGACCCCGCTAGCGGTGATGGTAGCGATCGCGCTCGCGGGAGGCATTCTTGTGACACTATGGCACTAGACAATAGGGTGCCTCCAGCTGTTTCACAACTACAATTCTCAGCATGACCTGACAGCTAATAGCAATCATGGCATGCTGGGAGTTGTAGTTGGGAAACAGCTGGAGGCACCCTATTAGATAAATAACACTCATGCATAGACGATGTGAGGGCGGAAGTGCCCAGCAAGGCATCAGTGACGTCGCGCCTGTGTGGAAGCGCTGCTTCCTGCCCTGCTTTATAGAGCGGATTTAGAAGCACAAAATCTGCTCTATTAAAGCAATTAAAATTTTTTTGAAGCCAGGTAGGGGGTTAGGGCTAGATTACTACTAGGTAGGGACATATTAGATTATATAGTACTTGGTGGGAGCTACCCTTTAAATATTTTGGTGGATCATAGAGTCATTGGCTTCCTGCTCTATTACTTTCTCTTGTAGACCAAAGAACGATTTATTTACTTAAACATAACTCACAAATGTTGTGAAACCTAGACGGCTATACTGCAATACACAATAGTCCTGGTACTATTTAGGATGATATCCTTGAGGTTGAGACACTAACATTGAATACTGTAACATGTATTGCCAGTACTTATTTTGTGTTGTGCCATGTAGCTGGAAAATATTCCTACACACAAAGAAAAGTATGGACACCACCAACAGTACTAAGAACTTGGGTGTGACAATATAGTAATCATAGAGAGAACAAAATACAGCAAGGAAAACACACAGAACAACCAATATACTATGAAAAGAATGAATTTTACGATACATATATGAAGCATACATACCAGCACATGAATATAGCAGAGTACATGCTGCAGTTCGCGCAGGGCTGTATATAACACACAAGAGGACATATACAATAACTACTGATTGTAAATAATAGGCTCACAATAAGAGTAAGATAATATGTATGAATGATAAATAGAATCAAACACTAAAATGACTGGAATTATACATAACGCTATAGGCAATTCAGAATATGTGAACAGTTACAAGTATAAGGTGCCCAAAATAAGAAACAAAATGAAAGTCCTCACTAAAGTCCTGCCTAATGTCTAGGAGGGAAAGGGCCCCCCGTGTTCCATCACAGATGTGACTTCCCCAGGATTAAAAATTCACCTAGTCACCAGAAACCAGTGTATTGTCCTTAACCCCTTAAGGACCGGGGGTTTTTCCGTTTTTGCATTTTCGTTTTTTGCTCCTTGCCTTTAAAAAATCATAACTCTTTCAATTTTGCACCTAAAAATCCATATGATGGCTTATTTTTTGTGCCACCAATTCTACTTTGTAATGACATCAGTAATTTTGCCTTAAAATCTACGGTGAAACGGAAAAAAAATCATTGTGCGACAAAATTGAAAAAAAACGCAGTTTAGTAGCTTTTGGGGGCTTCCGCTTCTACGCAGTACATTTTTCGGTAAAAATGACACCTTATCTTTATTCTGTAGGTCCATACGATTAAAATGATACCCTACTTATATAGTTTGATTTTGTCGGACTTCTGGAAAAAATCATAACTACATGCAGGAAAATTAATACGTTTACAATTGTCATCTTCTGACCCCTATAACTTTTTTATTTTTCCGTGTATGGGGCGGTATGAGGGCTCATTTTTTGCACTGTGATCTGAAGTTTTTAACGGTACCATTTTTGCATTGATAGGACTTATTGATCGCTTTTTATTCATTTTTAAATGATATAAAAAGTGACCAAAAATGCACTATTTTGGACTTTGGAATTTTTTTGCGCGCACGCCATTGACCGAGCGGTTTAATTAATGATATATTTTTATAATTCGGACATTTCCGCACGCGGTGATACCACATATGTTTATTTTTATTTTTATTTACACTGTGTTTTTTTTTTTTTTTGGAAAAGGGGGGTGATTCAAACTTTTAATAGGGGAGGAGTTAAATGATGTTTATTCACTTTTTTTTTCACTTTTTTTTTGCAGTGTTATAGGTCCCATAGGGACCTATAACACTGTACACACTGAGCTTCATCATTGATCACTGGTTTCTCATAAGAAACCAGTGATCAACGATTCTGCCGCATGACTGCTCAGGCCTGGATCTCAGGCACTGAGCAGTCATTCGGCGATCGGACAGCGAGGAGGCAGGTAGGGGCCCTCCCGCTGTCCTGTCAGCTGTTCGGGATGCCGCGATTAGCCGCAGCTATCCCGAACAGCCCGATTGAGCTAGCCGGCCACTTTCGGTTTCACTTTTAGCCGCTGCGCGCTATTAGAGGCGGGTCCCGGCTTCACTATGACGCCGGGCCCGCCGCGATATGACGCGGGGTTACTGTGTAACCCCGCGTTATATCAGGAGAGCAGGACCAAGGGCGTACCTGTACGCCCTTGGTCCTTAAGGGGTTAAAGGGGTATTCCAGGAAAAAAACGTTTTTTTTATATTTATCAACTGGCACCCTGAAAGTTAAACAGATTTGTAAATTACTTCTGTAAAAAAATAATCCTTCCAATAATTATGCTGCTGAAGCTGAGTAGTTCTTTTCTGTTTGGCAACAGTGCTCTCTGCATGTCTCGGGAACTGCACAGAGCAGAAGAGGTTTGCTATGGGGATTTGCTTTTACTCTGGACAGTTCTCGAAACAGGTGTCATCAGAGAGCACTTAGACAGAACAGAACAACTCAACTTCAGCAGCTCATAAGTACTGAAAGAATTAAAACATTTTAATAGAAGTCATTTACAAATCTGTTTAACTTTCTGGAGCCAGTTGATAAATATAAGGTTTTTTTTCTGGATAACACCTTTAACTTTATTATATGGGGTCTGTATAGTTGCATACAGAAGCGATAAAATTACTTTTCAGACTTCTTATATCCTTTGAATGAAATGAGTCTTGCTAGTGTAAATGTCAAAGTTGATACAGGAGGGGCCACTGCAAGGAGATTATTTAGGATATAATACATTGGCCAATTCAGTATAGGAGGCCCCTAAATGATAGTGACCAGTTCTTACTTATTTCCTAACATCTCTTGCTTGTAGACAAATGGAACCCTCAAATTATCAAACTAAAGTTAGAGAATGGAAATGTAGCCAGCCTGAATTTAGGCCTCGCTTCCTATGCATCTTCTTTAAAGGGAACCTATCACATTAAAAATGCCATCCAATCTGCAGCTGAACATACTGATATTTAATTTGGGAAGCATTTTCAGATAACTTGTCACTTATTCATGTAAATCTCTGGCTCATTCTGGGCTAAGTAGTAAAGTAGGAGGTCCTGCTCAGTTATGGACAGCTATCTGTGTCTGTGTGCATATAGGGAGAGCTGCCAATCACTGATAGGACTGCCCACTTGACTGCTTAGAATGGATGGGAGCCCCACCTTTCCCTCTGAAAGGAAGGCACAGGGTACTAGGAACTCCATTGTGGTGTTGTAGATAGGTTTCTTTCATGCTATTTTATTTGTCCCCCTTTTTTCCCCATCCCCTTGTCTACTCATTACAGTTGTGACCTGCGGTGTGCTGGGACTGATTGGTCTGTGGCGTTAGTGCCGAGGGCTTATAACTTCGCCTCCGTGTCAAGAGGATTCACATCGCACTGCTCTCCCTCTCTTACCAATGTTGCGATGTTTATTAGAGGAGGGTTTGTTGCCCTAAGAGTTGGGGCAAATACTTTTTGATTGTCATTATTTATGAAGTATGAATTGAATACCCATTACTTCGTCATGGTTAATGTTTATGTTATGCCAAATGTGTTACTCATTAATAAATGCCGCAGCCTGATGATCACCATTAATTTTCTTCTCTTATTTTAGTATTTAAGTGTTGGTTCGTGGGATTTAGTTTAGTATTGGTGTCTCAGGTTCCATAAACAGAATAAATGACAAGTGATCCTGGAACTTTTCCCACAAAATGACACATTGATCTGCTCAACTCCTTCTGCTCTATAACATGATACCTGTAATATCAATATAACAGGTTCCCCTTTAAGAGCTGGGAAGGCCACTATTATGGTTTGTAAGGTCTTGATAACCAGCAATATACAATAGCAATAGACCATTCAATCATCCTCCTTTATACAGGCTTAACATTGGAAGCTCTACAGCTAAAGTAACATATGTACCACAAGAAGGTTGTAAGAAATAACAAATGTCCTTCTACTTTTATTTGATACTATAATTGTTATATATATCACCATGATGACAAGAGCAAAGTGCATGGGCCTTCACACTGCATCATGTTAGATAGCAGAAGAGACAAATGGAATCCTCTCTACCATGACAACAAATATCTGACTTCCCATTAGATCACCATACGAATTATGGCTCTCCATCATGTCTCTACAGCACTCCGCACCTTTATTTCAGAACACATCAGCAATCACCTTAGATTAAAAATATAAAATGTCTTCTACGTCAGACGTCAAGCATATTTCTATACCATCTATCTATAGACAGATTACATTAACCTACTGCTTCCTTACGGAACAGCGCCTGCCTACAGATGCGGAGGAGGCCTCTGCCTTTAACTCCACTGTTCATCCGTTAGTAATTGAATGAGCAACGACAATTTTCCCTGTGATTAAATATTTATAAAGCCAAGTGAAAGGTGATGTTTTATGAGGTAACAAAAATTGCTTCCCTTAAATAATATCCCATAATAATTCAGTCACTAGTCATGCCAGCCTGGATCTCGCTGTAAGATGCCCTGATTTATCGTCTCTAGCTGGCTAATATTTCACGTGGAGCCTTCCTTGGTTATTTACAACCACAATTCGAATGTATTACTTTGTGGAAAGGAATATATGATGTATATCCTACTACTTATATTTCAGATCATATCCAGACTAAATTCACAGCATCTGACCTGTGTTTCTTTACTGTGATGTAGCATAGCTACTTCTACAGATACGAAACTGAAAACTTTGATACCTTTGAAGGGGTTATATAACATAAGGTGACTTTAGTAATTAAATGGGTACTCCTCCCCTATAAATCTTATCGCAGGTAGACCGGCCAATGGGACCCCCTGTGATCTACGGGCCGGCACCCCAGCATTTTGACCAGTATCCATAGAACACTGGCTTCGGGCGGCCGTGGTCTTGACAACGTGCCAAGCCCCCTCCATTCATGTCTATGGGAGGGGGCATGATGGCCAGAGTACCCCTTTTAAGTGTCATACAGTGATGGACATACTAACCAAGGATGTTCTTGTGTTGGTGGTAAATGACCATGTCCTGTATCCACATCACGCTGCTGGCTTGTTTTGGGATCTGGCTGCTTCCTGTTTCAGTGGCCTCCCCCAAACTACAATCCCCAGGATCCTTTTTTTTGAAGGTTGGAGGTGATTTATTTCCCTCCCACATACCGGTCTCCCCACCCACTGCAGCACAGTCTTGATAGTATGCATCAAAGATTAATAAGAACATACAAGTTTACACAATTACAAGAAGGAGGACAAGTCATTCCTATCATTCAATCCCAACATGCTAGTGGCTCCCGTCCAGATAATCCACCTGGCTTCTGCCTGCAGTAATCTCATATGTCTGTCTACATTGCTTTCTGTATTCTGAATGCGTTGTAAACCTAAAAAACGAACTTCAGTTACTGCCCCATCATGTTGTTCATTCATACACATCATAAATTGGGGGGACCCCTTCCCAGAACGTAAAGAATAGAAGTGCTCCCTTATTCTATGCAACCTATTAATATGCAATTTACTGCTAACTTTGGAGGGAGGAGGGTTACATTTTTGGATGTTGAATTGATTTTGGAGGATGGGAGTATAACAACTGTTAAGAGGTATCAAAAACCGACAGCTACTAACTCTTTACTTAAATTTTCTAGCTATCATCCCTCACATGTAACTAGAGCCCTACCATATGGACAGTTCCTCCGTTTAAGGAGAAACAACTCAGACTATGCGGCATTTGTGGAACAGTCGTGTGCCCTAATGAACAAATTGAGAGCCCGGGGTTACCCAGAGTTATCTATTCAGCAAGAGTTTGATAGAGCAAGGAAACAGAATCGTAGAGATTTAATTTTTTCCAGCAGAAAAAATATTTGGATACATCCCGTGTTGTACAATTGGGTTCTGTTAAACATGTGATAAATGAATATATAATATGCAGGTCAGACTTTATGGTATGTGCAATAATTTGCCCCTGTATGCAATTTTATGTTGGGAAAACCATACGCCCGCTCTTTATTAGAATAAGGGAGCACTTCTATTCTTTAAGTTCTGGGAAGGGGTCCCCCCGATTTATGATGCATATGAATGAACAACATGATGGGGCAGTAACTGGAGTTCGTTTTTTAGGTTTACAACGCATTCAGAATACAGAAAGCAATGTGGACAGACATACAAGGTTACTGCAGGCGGAAGCCAGGTGGATTATCTGGACGGGAGCCACTAGCATGTTGGGATTGAATGATAGGAATGACTTGTCCTCCTTCTTGTAATTCTGTAATCTTGTATGTTCTTATTAATCTTTGATGTATACAATCAAGATTATGTATTTCTATGTGATTTTATACATTTTTGTGGTTTGCATATTAAACATACACTAAGTGGTTAAGTGGGAGATCCGCCCTCTTTTCCCAATACACCTTGAAAATGCGTCTCTGTGACGTGAAACAATAGCGTTTTTGGTGGAGTGTATCCTCCTGTGTTTGGCCGGCAAGTGGCCAATAAAGCAGCAAAGAATAAGCAGCTAATCGAGTGCCGTGTCATCTATTCTTCTGTGAATGGTATCGTACATGATGTGCTTTTGACACGGGCACCGACGGAGCTGTGAAACGCAAGAATACCGCAGCTGTATAGTGGGAACCGGTGTACTTAAAGCATATGTGGTGTGGTGTTGACATCATCTTCTTGGACTGCACAAAGAAATTTGATACCAAGCACCAAACACAGGTAAGTGAAGTGTATTAGTAACTAGACTAACTTTGCTGCCCCTGTCTTACACTCGGAGAGCAATAATCCCGCAATACCCCTTTAACCAGATGACATCTACATACTTCAAGGGTCTCCAAACTGTGGACCTCCAAATGTTGTACAACTACTACTCCCAGCATGCCCAGACATCGGTTGGCTGTCCGGGCATGCTGGGCGCTGTAGTTTTGCCACACTTAAAGGTCCACAGTTTGGAGACCACTGTTCTATGTGTAATCTAAGTATGTAGATAACATTCTGTTAAGCCATTTAATATTTCAAAATAACAAAAAGTTAAAGGGGTCATGGCAGAAAATGGTATAAGAAATTCTTACATGAAGTTTATTTTACATCACAACAGGAATACAGATGGACTGGCAAAGGTGACACGTTTCAGCCTCCTTAGAGGCCTTACTCATACGTATGAGTAAGACTCTAAGGATGCTGAAACGCGTCACCTTTGCCAGTCCATTTGTATTCCTGTTGTGAAGTCCTTTCTGGTGGAGCTGATAACTTCTCTTCATTTCTTAAGAAATTCTTACATACTGTGGGATATTAGCTCCGGAAAACCAGTCAAATAGTGGCAAGATAGCAAATAGAGACAGGGACTTGAAAGTAATGTTTAAATAGGGCTTCTCCTGTCTTTTTCAGGACCAAAATAAATATAGCCTTCACACACTCACAAAATAAGTCCTGCTTGTACAACGCTAACTATATAGATCTCTTCCCTGTCTATTCAGGTGGCTTACTACCAGCCACCCATCACAACAGTCAACAAATGTGTTACTCACACAGGTTACAATATCTCCTTTTTTGAGGATGAAAACCTCTAGATTCAACCTGTCACCAGTGGTGCAGGTTCCTCACAACTTCAGTCTGCAGACTGGGTTGTATTCAGCACCTGTGCTAATCTGGGCCAGTCAGAAAACATGCTCCAGCATGCGATAAAACACTCATCCTATAAAAGGTCAGGCCTGATAACAGGAATTAAAGGGGTACTCCGCTGCTCAGCATTTGGAACAAAATGTTCCGAACGCTTAGAGCTGGTGCCGGGAGCTTGTGATGTTATAGCCCGCCCCGTCATGATGTCATGCCCTGCCCCCTCAATGCAAGTCTCTGGGAGGGGGCGTGACAATTGTCACGCCCTAATTAAGTCCTATTTCTGGATTTCTCATATCTCACCCAGTTTTCCCTAAATGAAGTATGCGTGTACATATCCTTGGGGAAATATGGCAATCCCTGTTGACCATTTCTGTCATTGTCCCACAATATTTACATTTCAATGTCACTGTGAATCTCACTCTATTAGTTACCAGGGCGTCTCTACTAATTTCTTTTACAGACAGCACGAAAAGTTGGGGGCCAAAGTGACTACCAACATGCAAAACTGTCCTAAATTTAACATGTGTATTTTAATAAATGTTACCATTTGCAGCCAGTTTTTCTATGGTCTAAAGGTTAATAGATGAGGTCCGGCACAATAGTAGCAGGTAAAATCCGGTGCTTTATTCAACATGCAGAATAGCAAAGAGTACAGGAGACAGTAGCCTACGCGTTTCGGGCTGTTGAGCACTTAGTCATGGCATAAAAACATGGTGTAATAATGGACTTATATACACAGATATCTAGTCACATGATCATTAACACAAACAAAGAATCGGGATATATATAAAAAGCGGCATGGATCCAGACATATAATCCACCTATTACATATAAATACCTGGTTGCAAAAAAGATATGAAGAATAAATACATGTATAAACACACAGGATTATGTATAGGGAAAATCTCCAGCCCTTTCTCAATGGTTTAAATTCAATTATCCATACTGTCACGATTCGGCTTACAGGTTGTGGATCCTCTGTGTCAGTGAGGGATTGGCGTGGACCGTGCTGGTGGACCGGTTCTAAGAGGCTACTGGTGTTCACCAGAGCCCGCCGCAAAGCGGGATGGTCTTGCTGCGGCAGTAGCAACCAGGTCGTATCCACTAGCAACGGCTCAACCTCGCTGACTGCTGAGAAGGCGTGGCACAGAAGGACTAGGCAGAGGCAAGGTCAGACGTAGCAGAAGGTCGGGGCAGGCGGCAAGGTTCGTAGTCAAGATGGATAGCAGGAGTTCAGGTAACACAGGCTTTGGACAACACTAAACGCTTTCACTGGCACAAGGCAACAAGATCCGGCAAGGGAGTGCAAGGGAAGTGAGGTGATATAGCCAGGGAGCAGGTGGAAGCTAATTAAGCTAATTGGGCCAGGCACCAATCATTGGTGCACTGGCCCTTTAAGTCTCAGAGAGCTGGCGCGCGCGCGCCCTAGAGAGCGGAGCCGCGCGCGCCAGCACATGACAGCAGGGGACCGGGATGGGTAAGTGACTTGGGATGCGACTCGCGAGCGGGCGCGTCCCGCTGTGCGAATCGCATCCCCGACGGCCATGTCAGTGCAGCGCTCCCGGTCAGCGGGACTGACCGGGGCGCTGCAGGGAGAGAGACGCCGTGAGCGCTCCGGGGAGGAGCGGAGACCCGGAGCGCTCGGCGTAACAGTACCCCCCCCTTAGGTCTCCCCCTTTCTTTGTCCGGTAACTGCTTCCCATGGGATGAGGACACCGGGAATGATTGAAGGGTTTCCTCAAAGGCAGGCCGTACAGCAGGAGTGGGAATGGGGAGGGAGGGCAGAGGGTGAAGCTTGGCACGGGGCAGGGTGACACCAGGACGGGGGCCATGAGGAGGCACTGAGGCTTGCCTGACGGGACTGGGAGGGGGGGAGAGGCATTTCTTGTGGCAAGCAGAGTCCCAGTTCTTGATCTCCCCGGTGGTCCAGTCAAGGGTGGGAGAATGAAGCTGGAGCCATGGCAGACCGAGGAGGACCTCAGAGGTGCAGTTGGGAAGGACGAAAAATTAAATCCTTTCGTGGTGGGGTCCAATGCACATTAAGAGGGGTTTTGTGCGGTAACGCACGGTGCAATCCAATCTAACTCCGTTGACCGCGGAAATGTAGAGCGGCTTGAAGAGACGGGTCACCGGAATGCAGAATTTATTCACCAAAGAATCCAAAATGAAATTCCCAGAGGCACCAGAGTCCAAGCAGGCCACGGCTGAGAGGGAGGAGTTGGCTGAAGGAGAAATCCGCACGGGCACAGTGAGACGTGGAGAAGCAGACTTTGAACCAAGAGACGCCACACCCACGTGAGCTGGGTGCGTGCGTGCGTGCGTTTCCCAGACGTGGAGGACGAATAGGGCAATCCACCAAGAAATGCTCGGTACTGGCACAGTACAGACAAAGATTTTCTTCCCTACGGCGATTCCTCTCTTCCTGGGTCAGGCGAGACCGATCCACTTGCATGGCCTCCTCGGCGGGAGGCCCAGGCGTAGATTGCAAAGGATACTGTGGGAGAGGTGCCCAGAGATCTAAGTCTTTTTCCTGGCGGAGCTCCTGATGTCTCTCAGAAAAACGCATGTCAATGCGGGTGGCCAAATGGATAAGTTCTTGCAGGTTGGCAGGAATCTCTCGTGCGGCCAGCACATCCTTGATGCTACTGGATAGGCCTTTTTTAAAGGTCGCGCAGAGAGCCTCGTTATTCCATGATAATTCGGAAGCAAGAGTACAAAATTGGATGGCGTACTCGCCCACTGAAGAATTACCCTGGACCAGGTTCAGCAGGGCAGTCTCGGCAGAAGAAGCTCGGGCTGGCTCCTCGAAGACACTACGGACCTCAGCGAAGAAGGACTGGACTGTGGCTGTGGCAGGATCATTGCGGTCCCAGAGCGGTGTGGCCCAAGACAAGGCCTTTCCTGAAAGAAGGCTCACTACGAACGCCACCTTAGACCGTTCTGTAGGAAACAAGTCCGACAACATCTCCATATGCAGGGAACACTGAGACAGAAATCCATGGCAGAGTCTAGAGTCCCCATCAAATTTGTCCGGCAGGGACAAGCGGAGGCTAGGAGCGGCCACTCGCTGCGGAGGAGGTGCAGGAGCTGGCGGAGGAGATGGTTGCTGCTGTAGCAGAGGCAGAAGTTGCTGTAACATGGCGGTCAACTGCGACAGCTGCTGTCCTTGTTGGGCAATCTGCTGCGATTGCTGAGCGACCACCGTGGGAAGGTCAGCGAGACTTGGCAGCGGCACCTCAGCGGGATCCACGGCCGGATCTACTGTCACGATTCGGCTTACAGGTTGTGGATCCTCTGTGTCAGCGAGGGATTGGCGTGGACCATGCTGGTGGACCGGTTCTAAGAGGCTACTGGTGTTCACCAGAGCCCGCCGCAAAGCGGGATGGTCTTGCTGCGGCAATAGCAACCAGGTCGTATCCACTAGCAACGGCTCAACCTCGCTGACTGCTGAGAAGGCGTGGGACAGAAGGACTAGGCAGAGGCAAGGTCAGACGTAGCAGAAGGTCGGGGCAGGCGGCAAGGTTCGTAGTCAAGATGGATAGCAGGAGTTCAGGTAACACAGGCTTTGGACAACACTAAACCATTTCACTGGCACAAGGCAACAAGATCCGGCAAGGGAGTGCAAGGGAAGTGAGGTGATATAGCCAGGGAGCAGGTGGAAGCTAATTAAGCTAATTGGGCCAGGCACCAATCATTGGTCCACCGGCCCTTTAAGTCTCAGAGAGCTGGCGCGCGCGCGCCCTAGAGAGCGGAGCCGCGCGCGCCAGCACATGACAGCAGGGGACCGGGACGGGTAATTGACTTGGGATGCGACTCGCGAGCGGGCGCGTCCCGCTGTGCGAATCGCATCCCCGACGGCCATGTCAGTGCAGCGCTCCCGGTCAGCGGGACTGACCGGGGCACTGCAGGGAGAGAGACGCCGTGAGCGCTCCGGGGAGGAGCGGGGACCCGGAGCGCTCGGCGTAACACATACATAGCACAATACCATGTTATATAGAAAAATATATATAAATATATACATACACGCACATACACACACACATATATATATATATATATATATATATATATATATATATACATATATATACGTATATATATACATAAATATACATGGAGGTATAGGAGAAAATGGGGAAATCGGAGAAGAAACCATCGGGATAATATATTAGTGATAAACATTAATAAGTAAGTATGAGATCCTGACGTAAATTGAGTCTGTTGGGCTCCCTAGTCCCCAACATGAACATCCAATAGGACTCACGATTTAATAATAATCTTCTCATGTTTCCTCCTCTAACAGGTCTTTTAACTCTTTCAATTCCCATAACCCGCAGGGAATCCACATTCCCACTATGGGTATTTTTAAAATGCCTGGACAAAGCTGAGATATCAAATGAAAGTGCGTTTCTAGCATCAGACATGTGTCTGCGTATCCTAGTTTTTAATGTATTGCCGGTGCACCCAACATATTGGCAATGGCATGATTCACAAGAGGCTAAATAAATAATATTTTTAGAGTTACAATTAATGTAATCCTTCATATGATAGATTTTATTACTATAGTAAGATTGGAAATGTTTGTCTACATGCATATGTTTGCACGTGACACAAATATTGTGGCCACATTTCCAATTGCCAATGTGTCGTAGCCATCTACTTTCCCCATATCCCTTATTTCGGATGGAACTATTGTACATGCTTGGAGAAAGGATAGTCCCCAAAGAAGGTCCCCTTCTGGATACCATTCTGACATTGTTTTGTAACAAGTCGCAGAACATATGGTCCTGTTCCAATATAGGCAGATATCTCCTGATAATTTGTCCTATCTTGTGATACTGTTTACTGTATTGTGTAATAAAATATGGAGCCAAATCATTATTCTGTGTTTTACTGTTTCTATATGGCTTTTGTGATATAAGTGTACATCTGTCCAGAGCAGCCGCCTTATCTCTAGCTTTGCTCAGAACAGAGGCACTATATCCCCTCTCTTGTAGTCTTTCAAAAAGTGCATCCGATTCTTTCAAAAAAGTACTTTCTTCGGAACAATTACGTTTAAGCCTACACCATTCTCCGAAGGGGATATTATTCACAACATGTGATGGATGGCACGAACTAGCTTGTAATATATAATTTCCCGCATTCTCCTTTCTGTATGGAGCCACCACAATTTTGTTATTACTGGTGGATAGGCACACATCCAGAAAGGAAATGCTATTTTGTGAAAAAGTAGACGTAAACGAAAGATTGAGGTTATTGCAATTTATAAATTTAATGAATTCTGCAAATTCCCTCTCTGTCCCTTTCCAGATGAGGAGGAGATCATCTATATACCTCCCCATCCACTTAATGTGTGATTGGAATGGGTTGGCATCTGAAAAGATGATCTCCTCCTCCCACTGGCTCATATAGATATTTGCAAACGATGGGGAATATTTGGCCCCCATCGATGCTCCCCTGGTTTGAAGTAAAAAATGGCCGTTAAACATAAAAAAATTGTTTTTTAGCAAGAATTCAGTGGCCATTAAAATAAACTCCTTCAAACCAGGGGAGTAAGTGCTGTAGAAATCCATATGTTTGGCCAGTGCACGTAGGCCCTCCTCCCAAGGAATGGAAGGGTATAGTGATGCTACATCATAGGTAGCCCATGCGTATGTATCATCCCATTGGATGTGCTCCATAATATTCAAGACATGTTTGGTATCTCGGATGTAGCTCGGGGTCACCCTAGTCAAAGGTTGCAGGTAGCTGTCAACCAAGTCACCCAGTCTCTCCCCAAGTGATCCAATACCCGCCACAATAGGGCGGAGGGGAGGTGGAAAAAACCCCTTGTGGACCTTGGGGAGAGAGTGGAAGACCGGGGTGACAGGGTCCCGCACCATAAGAAATTCTTTCATTTTGTTGTCAATAACACCCATGCTCACTCCCTCCTCCAATAACCTGCTGAGTGCTGTTTGGCATCCTTTAGTTGGATCACCTGATAACTTTCTATAGGTGGTGTGATCGTGAAGCATGTCCATATTAAGTTTTTCATACAAGCCTACATCCAAAATCACGATCGCACCACCTTTATCAGAATTGCGGATTACAATGTTGTTGTTACTTTTAAGTTCTTGTATTGCCGCAATCTCATTTTTGGACAGGTTAGAGCCAGCGGAGCGTTTTGTCTTTTCTACGTTCTCGTGTAATTTAACTAAGTCACGCTCCACAAGCTCTTGAAATCTGTCCAAAACCGGAGGGCGGGAGGCTATGGGATAAAAATCCTTATTGGTTTTATTAACAGCTCAAGTAGATCAGTGTTCAGTGAGGAAGGCGATGAGGGTGTTAGGAATGATGACATAATCTCTGGAAGCTGTACCATGGGCGAAAGCTCATTTCAGGATGTTACAGAATTGTATTTTGAGCCAGTGGGACGAAAGCTAAGACTCCCTGGAGATGACCATCAGGATTTCACTTGGAGTGAAGAAAGATCTCCATTGTTGGATACACCCACAACGTTTCCTGCAGGGCAGATCTCTCAAGAGTCCGATTCAGACGGTCCTCACCTCGGATGCCTCAGGCTTGGCCTGGGGTGCCCATGTAGGGGACCATTGGGTACAAGAAGCTTGGTAGCAAAAGGAGTGGCAAATGTCCTGGAACCTGAAAGAGCTCACGGCAATCAGGAAAGCGCTCATCCACTTCAAGCCCAGAATTCTCCACAGGGCTGTTCAAGTGCAGTCAGACAATCTAGCCGCAGTGTTCTACCTGAAATAGCAGGGGGGAACACGAAGCCCCTCCATGCAGAAGGAGTGTGCCTGCATCATGCTCTGGGCGGAAGAAAACCTCTTTTCTCTGACAGCAATCCACATCAAGGGAGTAGACAACGTGAGAGCAGATTGGCTAAGCAGAAACTCTGTCTGCCCAGGAGAGTGGGAATTGAATCCTCTGGTCTTCAAGATCACGTACATGTGGGGTCTACCAGAGTTGGATGCCATGGCGAATTTTCAGAACAAGAAGCTCCCCCAGTTCTGTTCCCTGTCCAGAGTGGGGAATCCGCTAGCGATAGACGCTCTGTCGATCAGCTGGAAGAAGTATTTTGTCTATATCTTTCCCCCGATTCCATTGATCCCAAAAGTGCTTCAGAAAATCCGGGACGAGAAGGTGAGAGCGGTGTTGGTCCTGCCATTTTGGCCCAGGAGGGCATGGTTTCCGCTGGCCTTGAATCTGGCGAAAAATCAGGTTTGGAAGCTACCCATCCAGAAGGACTTACTTCTCCAATCAGGGATGTTTCACCCAGACCTTGGGAGACTCCAGCTTGCGGCATGGAACATGAACTCAGAGCCTTGACAGATCAGGGCTTATCTCAGGAAGTCATTACTACCCTCTTAGCTTCTAGAAAACCAGCTACCCTCAAGGTATACAATAGAGTGTGGTCTCTTTACTCAGCTTGGTGGGCCAGAAAATCATCCTCTCCAGAGCAAGTGGCATCTCTGTTGCAGTTCTTACAAGAAGGCTTCCAAAAGGGTCTGAAGCCGAATACACTCAAAGTGCAGTTGACCGCCATTAATTCCTGCCTTAATGGGATTATTGCAAGAACACCTCTCATCAGCAGATTTTTCAGAGCTATTAACAAACTACGCCCATCCTTCCATAGTCCGTTACCAGCTTGGGACTTAACTTTGGTTCTAAATAGACTAATATCACCTCCATTTGAACCTCTGGAAAAATCTTCCTTGAAGTTCCTGACTTTCAAGTGTATCTTTCTAGAGGCAATTACATCTGTAAGAAGAATCTGTGAGCTTCAAGCACTGTCATCGAAAGAAACCAATCTCAGGTTGCTATCAGATGCGGTTATACTAAGAACTATGCCGGGTTTCCTTCCCAAAGTCTCCACAGTAGCTAATATTAATCAGGAAATCATATTGCCTGTATTTGAAGATGAGTCAGATGACGAATTGCATCTCCTGGATGTAAAGAGAACCATCTCTACTTACCTGCAGGGAACCTCAGAATTCAGACAATCCGAGGGCCGAATAAGGGGAAAAGAGCGAGCAAATCATCGTTAGCAAGATGGATAAGGGACACCATCAAGCATTGTTATTTTTTGGAAGATAAAGAGTCCCCTCTTCTCTTAAGAGCTCACTCCATAAGGTCTATAGCTGCCTCCTGGGCTGAGAAGTATCATGTTCCAATGAACCAGATTTGTAAAGCGGCCACGTGGGCATCACCGAACACGTTCATAAGACACTACAGGATCGATTTAGCATCATCCGAGGGATCGGCCTTTGGCTCGAGAATGCTTCAAAGTGCCATAAATCATTGATATCCCTCCCTTTCTTTCCTTGCATTGCTTTGCATGTCCCATTCGTGCCGCCTTAAGGACGACCAGGAAGTAGAAAATGTATTCTTACCTGAAATTGTCTTTTCCTGTAGTCCGTAGGCGGCACATGTATACCCTCCCATTAAATACGTTTATTGCTGCATAAGATACAAGTGTCTGTGGTTTTTGGGTAGGGGTTATAGGTTCCAGTCAGGTGAACTCATTATGTATAATTAATTAACTAACTTGTCTCACTTTCACTGCTAATTTTGTTCTACACTGTATATTACACACAGCTTTCTGTATACACTGTATATTACACACAGCTCTCTGTATACACTGTATATTACACAGTTCTCTGTATACACTGTATATTACACACAGTTCTCTGTATACACTGTATATTACACACAGCTCTCTGTATACACTGTATATTACACACAGCTCTCTGTATACACTGTATATTACACACAGCTATCTGTATATGCTGTATATTGCACACAGCTCTCTGTATACACTGTATATTACACACAGCTCTCTGTATATACTGTATATTACACAGTTCTCTGTATATACTGTATATTACACACAGCTCTCTGTATACACTGTATATTACACACAGCTATCTGTATATGCTGTATATTGCACACAGCTCTCTGTATACACTGTATATTACACACAGTTCTCTGTATACACTGTATATTACACAGTTCTCTGTATACACTGTATATTACACACAGTTCTCTGTATACACTGTATATTACACACAGCTCTCTGTATACACTGTATATTACACACAGCTCTCTGTATACACTGTATATTACACACAGCTCTCTGTATACACTGTATATTACACACAGTTCTCTGTATACACTGTATATTACACACAGCTCTCTGTATACACTGTATATTACACAGCTCTCTGTATACACAGTATATTACACACAGCTCTCTGTATACACTGTATATTACACACAGCTATCTGTATATGCTGTATATTACACACAGCTCTCTGTATACACTGTATATTACACACAGCTCTCTGTATACGCTGTATATTACACACAGCTCTCTGTATACACTGTATATTACACACAGCTCTCTGTATACACTGTATATTACACACAGCTCTCTGTATACACTGTATATTACACACAGCTCTCTGTATACACTGTATATTACACACAGCTCTCTGTATACGCTGTATATTACACACAGCTCTCTGTATATACTGTATATTACACACAGCTCTCTGTATACACAGTATATTACACACAGCTCTCTGTATACACTGTATATTACACACAGCTCTCTGTATACACTGTATATCACACACAGCTTTCTGTATACACTGTATATTACACACAGCTCTCTGTATACACTGTATATTACACACAGCTATCTGTATATCCTGTATATTACACACAGCTCTCTGTATACACTGTATATTACACAGCTCTCTATATACACTGTATATTACACACAGCTCTCTGTATACGCTGTATATTACACACAGCTCACGGTATATACTGTATATTACACACAGCTCTCTGTATACCCTGTATATTACACACAGCTCTCTGTATACCCTGTATATTACACAGCTCTCTGTATACACAGTATATTACACACAGCTCTCTGTATACACTGTATATTACACACAGCTCTCTGTATACACTGTATATTACACACAGCTCTCTGTATACACTGTATATCACACACAGCTCTTTGTATATACTGTATATTACACACAGCTCTCTGTATACACTGTATATTACACACAGCTCTCTGTATATACTGTATATTACACACAGCTCTCTGTATACACTGTATATTACACACAGCTCTCTGTATACACTGTATATTACACACAGCTCACTGTATATACTGTATATTACACACAGCTCTCTGTATACACTGTATATCACACACAGCTCTCTGTATACACTGTATATTGCACACAGCTCTCTGTATACACTGTATATTACACACAGCTCTCTGTATATACTGTATATTACACAGTTCTCTGTATACACTGTATATTACACACAGCTCTCTGTATACACTGTATATTACACACAGCTCTCTGTATACACTGTATATTACACAGTTCTCTGTATACACTGTATATTACACACAGTTCTCTGTATACACTGTATATTACACACAGCTCTCTGTATACACTGTATATTACACACAGCTCTCTGTATACACTGTATATTACACACAGCTATCTGTATATGCTGTATATTGCACACAGCTCTCTGTATACACTGTATATTACACACAGCTCTCTGTATATACTGTATATTACACAGTTCTCTGTATATACTGTATATTACACACAGCTCTCTGTATACACTGTATATTACACACAGCTATCTGTATATGCTGTATATTGCACACAGCTCTCTGTATACACTGTATATTACACACAGTTCTCTGTATACACTGTATATTACACAGTTCTCTGTATACACTGTATATTACACACAGTTCTCTGTATACACTGTATATTACACACAGCTCTCTGTATACACTGTATATTACACACAGCTCTCTGTATACACTGTATATTACACACAGCTCTCTGTATACACTGTATATTACACACAGTTCTCTGTATACACTGTATATTACACAGAGCTATCTGTATACGCTGTATATTACACACAGCTCTCTGTATACACTGTATATTACACACAGCTATCTGTATATGCTGTATATTACACACAGCTCTCTGTATACACTGTATATTACACACAGCTCTCTGTATACACTGTATATTACACACAGCTCTCTGTATACACTGTATATTACACACAGCTCTCTGTATACACTGTATATTACACACAGCTCTCTGTATACGCTGTATATTACACACAGCTCTCTGTATATACTGTATATTACACACAGCTCTCTGTATACACAGTATATTACTCACAGCTCTCTGTATACACTGTATTTTACACACAGCTCTCTGTATACACTGTATATCACACACAGCTCTCTGTATACACTGTATATTACACACAGCTCTCTGTATACGCTGTATATTACACACAGCTCTCTGTATACACTGTATATTACACACAGCTATCTGTATATCCTGTATATTACACACAGCTCTCTGTATACACTGTATATTACACAGCTCTCTGTATACACTGTATATTACACACAGTTCTCTGTATACACTGTATATTACACAGTTCTCTGTATACACTGTATATTACACACAGTTCTCTGTATACACTGTATATTACACACAGCTCTCTGTATACACTGTATATTACACACAGCTCTCTGTATACACTGTATATTACACACAGCTCTCTGTATACACTGTATATTACACACAGTTCTCTGTATACACTGTATATTACACAGTTCTCTGTATACACTGTATATTACACACAGTTCTCTGTATACACTGTATATTACACACAGCTCTCTGTATACACTGTATATTACACACAGCTCTCTGTATACACTGTATATTACACACAGCTCTCTGTATACACTGTATATTACACACAGTTCTCTGTATACACTGTATATTACACACAGCTATCTGTATACGCTGTATATTACACACAGCTCTCTGTATACACTGTATATTACACACAGCTATCTGTATATGCTGTATATTACACACAGCTCTCTGTATACACTGTATATTACACACAGCTCTCTGTATACGCTGTATATTACACACAGCTCTCTGTATACACTGTATAATACACACAGCTCTCTGTATACACTGTATATTACACACAGCTCTCTGTATACACTGTATATTACACACAGCTCTCTGTATACACTGTATATTACACACAGCTCTCTGTATACGCTGTATATTACACACAGCTCTCTGTATATACTGTATATTACACACAGCTCTCTGTATACACAGTATATTACTCACAGCTCTCTGTATACACTGTATATTACACACAGCTCTCTGTATACACTGTATATCACACACAGCTCTCTGTATACACTGTATATTACACACAGCTCTCTGTATACGCTGTATATTACACACAGCTCTCTGTATACACTGTATATTACACACAGCTATCTGTATATCCTGTATATTACACACAGCTCTCTGTATACACTGTATATTACACAGCTCTCTGTATACACTGTATATTACACACAGCTCTCTGTATACGCTGTATATTACACACAGCTCACGGTATATACTGTATATTACACACAGCTCTCTGTATACCCTGTATATTACGCACAGCTCTCTGTATACCCTGTATATTACACAGCTCTCTGTATACACAGTATATTACACACAGCTCTCTGTATACACTGTATATTACACACAGCTCTCTGTATACAATGTATATTACACACAGCTCTCTGTATACACTGTATATCACACACAGCTCTTTGTATACACTGTATATTACACACAGCTCTCTGTATACGCTGTATATTACACACAGCTCTCTGTATACACTGTATATTACACACAGCTCTCTGTATACACTGTATATTACACACAGCTCTCTGTATACACTGTATATTACACACAGCTCTCTGTATACACTGTATATTACACAGTTCTCTGTATACACTGTATATTACACACAGTTCTCTGTATACACTGTATATTACACACAGCTCTCTGTATACACTGTATATTACACACAGCTCTCTGTATACACTGTATATTACACACAGCTATCTGTATATGCTGTATATTGCACACAGCTCTCTGTATACACTGTATATTACACACAGCTCTCTGTATATACTGTATATTACACAGTTCTCTGTATATACTGTATATTACACACAGCTCTCTGTATACACTGTATATTACACACAGCTATCTGTATATGTTGTATATTGCACACAGCTCTCTGTATACACTGTATATTACACACAGTTCTCTGTATACACTGTATATTACACAGTTCTCTGTATACACTGTATATTACACACAGTTCTCTGTATACACTGTATATTACACACAGCTCTCTGTATACACTGTATATTACACACAGCTCTCTGTATACACTGTATATTACACACAGCTCTCTGTATACACTGTATATTACACACAGTTCTCTGTATACACTGTATATTACACACAGCTATCTGTATACGCTGTATATTACACACAGCTCTCTGTATACACTGTATATTACACACAGCTATCTGTATATGCTGTATATTACACACAGCTCTCTGTATACACTGTATATTACACACAGCTCTCTGTATACGCTGTATATTACACACAGCTCTCTGTATACACTGTATATTACACACAGCTCTCTGTATACACTGTATATTACACACAGCTCTCTGTATACACTGTATATTACACACAGCTCTCTGTATACACTGTATATTACACACAGCTCTCTGTATACGCTGTATATTACACACAGCTCTCTGTATATACTGTATATTACACACAGCTCTCTGTATACACAGTATATTACTCACAGCTCTCTGTATACACTGTATATTACACACAGCTCTCTGTATACACTGTATATCACACACAGCTCTCTGTATACACTGTATATTACACACAGCTCTCTGTATACACTGTATATTACACACAGCTATCTGTATATCCTGTATATTACACACAGCTCTCTGTATACACTGTATATTACACAGCTCTCTGTATACACTGTATATTACACACAGCTCTCTGTATACGCTGTATATTACACACAGCTCACGGTATATACTGTATATTACACACAGCTCTCTGTATACCCTGTATATTACACACAGCTCTCTGTATACCCTGTATATTACACAGCTCTCTGTATACACAGTATATTACACACAGCTCTCTGTATACACTGTATATTACACACAGCTCTCTGTATACACTGTATATTACACACAGCTCTCTGTATACACTGTATATCACACACAGCTCTTTGTATACACTGTATATTACACACAGCTCTCTGTATACACTGTATATTACACACAGCTCTCTGTATATACTGTATATTACACACAGCTCTCTGTATACACTGTATATTACACACAGCTCTCTGTATACACTGTATATTACACACAGCTCACTGTATATACTGTATATTACACACAGCTCTCTGTATACACTGTATATCACACACAGCTCTCTGTATACACTGTATATTACACACAGTTCTCTGTATACACTGTATATTACACACAGCTCTTTGTATACACTGTATATTACACACAGCTCTCTGTATACACTGTATATTACACACAGTTCTCTGTATACACTGTATATTACACACAGCTCTCTGTATACACTGTATATTGCACACAGCTCTCTGGATACACTGTATATTGCACACAGCTCTCTGTATACACTGTATATTACACACAGCTCTCTGTATATACTGTATATTACACAGTTCTCTGTATACACTGTATATTACACACAGCTCTCTGTATACACTGTATATTACACACAGCTCTCTGTATACACTGTATATTACACAGTTCTCTGTATACACTGTATATTACACACAGTTCTCTGTATACACTGTATATTACACACAGCTCTCTGTATACACTGTATATTACACACAGCTCTCTGTATACACTGTATATTACACACAGCTATCTGTATATGCTGTATATTGCACACAGCTCTCTGTATACACTGTATATTACACACAGCTCTCTGTATATACTGTATATTACACAGTTCTCTGTATATACTGTATATTACACACAGCTCTCTGTATACACTGTATATTACACACAGCTATCTGTATATGCTGTATATTGCACACAGCTCTCTGTATACACTGTATATCACACACAGTTCTCTGTATACACTGTATATTACACAGTTCTCTGTATACACTGTATATTACACACAGTTCTCTGTATACACTGTATATTACACACAGCTCTCTGTATACACTGTATATTACACACAGCTCTCTGTATACACTGTATATTACACACAGCTCTCTGTATACACTGTATATTACACACAGTTCTCTGTATACACTGTATATTACACACAGCTATCTGTATACGCTGTATATTACACACAGCTCTCTGTATACACTGTATATTACACACAGCTATCTGTATATGCTGTATATTACACACAGCTCTCTGTATACACTGTATATTACACACAGCTCTCTGTATACACTGTATATTACACACAGCTCTCTGTATACACTGTATATTACACACAGCTCTCTGTATACACTGTATATTACACACAGCTCTCTGTATACGCTGTATATTACACACAGCTCTCTGTATATACTGTATATTACACACAGCTCTCTGTATACACAGTATATTACTCACAGCTCTCTGTATACACTGTATATTACACACAGCTCTCTGTATACACTGTATATCACACACAGCTCTCTGTATACACTGTATATTACACACAGCTCTCTGTATACGCTGTATATTACACACAGCTCTCTGTATACACTGTATATTACACACAGCTATCTGTATATCCTGTATATTACACACAGCTCTCTGTATACACTGTATATTACACAGCTCTCTGTATACACTGTATATTACACACAGTTCTCTGTATACACTGTATATTACACAGTTCTCTGTATACACTGTATATTACACACAGCTCTCTGTATACACTGTATATTACACACAGCTCTCTGTATACACTGTATATTACACACAGCTCTCTGTATACACTGTATATTACACACAGTTCTCTGTATACACTGTATATTACACACAGCTCTCTGTATACACTGTATATTGCACACAGCTCTCTGTATACACTGTATATTGCACACAGCTCTCTGTATACACTGTATATTACACACAGCTCTCTGTATATACTGTATATTACACAGTTCTCTGTATACACTGTATATTACACACAGCTCTCTGTATACACTGTATATTACACACAGCTCTCTGTATACACTGTATATTACACAGTTCTCTGTATACACTGTATATTACACACAGTTCTCTGTATACACTGTATATTACACACAGCTCTCTGTATACGCTGTATATTACACACAGCTCTCTGTATATACTGTATATTACACACAGCTCTCTGTATACACAGTATATTACTCACAGCTCTCTGTATACACTGTATATTACACACAGCTCTCTGTATACACTGTATATCACACACAGCTCTCTGTATACACTGTATATTACACACAGCTCTCTGTATACGCTGTATATTACACACAGCTCTCTGTATACACTGTATATTACACACAGCTATCTGTATATCCTGTATATTACACACAGCTCTCTGTATACACTGTATATTACACAGCTCTCTGTATACACTGTATATTACACACAGTTCTCTGTATACACTGTATATTACACAGTTCTCTGTATACACTGTATATTACACACAGTTCTCTGTATACACTGTATATTACACACAGCTCTCTGTATACACTGTATATTACACACAGCTCTCTGTATACACTGTATATTACACACAGCTCTCTGTATACACTGTATATTACACACAGTTCTCTGTATACACTGTATATTACACAGTTCTCTGTATACACTGTATATTACACACAGTTCTCTGTATACACTGTATATTACACACAGCTCTCTGTATACACTGTATATTACACACAGCTCTCTGTATACACTGTATATTACACACAGCTCTCTGTATACACTGTATATTACACACAGTTCTCTGTATACACTGTATATTACACACAGCTATCTGTATACGCTGTATATTACACACAGCTCTCTGTATACACTGTATATTACACACAGCTATCTGTATATGCTGTATATTACACACAGCTCTCTGTATACACTGTATATTACACACAGCTCTCTGTATACGCTGTATGTTACACACAGCTCTCTGTATACACTGTATAATACACACAGCTCTCTGTATACACTGTATATTACACACAGCTCTCTGTATACACTGTATATTACACACAGCTCTCTGTATACACTGTATATTACACACAGCTCTCTGTATACGCTGTATATTACACACAGCTCTCTGTATATACTGTATATTACACACAGCTCTCTGTATACACAGTATATTACTCACAGCTCTCTGTATACACTGTATATTACACACAGCTCTCTGTATACACTGTATATCACACACAGCTCTCTGTATACACTGTATATTACACACAGCTCTCTGTATACGCTGTATATTACACACAGCTCTCTGTATACACTGTATATTACACACAGCTATCTGTATATCCTGTATATTACACACAGCTCTCTGTATACACTGTATATTACACAGCTCTCTGTATACACTGTATATTACACACAGCTCTCTGTATACGCTGTATATTACACACAGCTCACGGTATATACTGTATATTACACACAGCTCTCTGTATACCCTGTATATTACACACAGCTCTCTGTATACCCTGTATATTACACAGCTCTCTGTATACACAGTATATTACACACAGCTCTCTGTATACACTGTATATTACACACAGCTCTCTGTATACACTGTATATTACACACAGCTCTCTGTATACACTGTATATCACACACAGCTCTTTGTATACACTGTATATTACACACAGCTCTCTGTATACACTGTATATTACACACAGCTCTCTGTATATACTGTATATTACACACAGCTCTCTGTATACACTGTATATTACACACAGCTCTCTGTATACACTGTATATTACACACAGCTCACTGTATATACTGTATATTACACACAGCTCTCTGTATACACTGTATATCACACACAGCTCTCTGTATACACTGTATATTACACACAGCTCTCTGTATACACTGTATATTACACACAGCTCTCTGTATATACTGTATATTACACACAGCTCTCTGTATACACTGTATATTACACACAGCTCTCTGTATACACTGTATATTACACACAGCTCACTGTATATACTGTATATTACACACAGCTCTCTGTATACACTGTATATTACACACAGCTCTCTGTATACACTGTATATTACACACAGCTCTCTGTATATACTGTATATTACACACAGCTCACTGTATATACTGTATATTACACACAGCTCTCTGTATACACTGTATATTACACACAGCTCTCTGTATACACTGTATATTACACACAGCTCACTGTATATCCTGTATATTACACACAGCTCTCTGTATACACTGTATATTACACACAGCTCTCTGTATACACTGTATATTACACACAGCTCTCTGTATACACTGTATATTACACACAGCTCACTGTATATACTGTATATTACACACAGCTCTCTGTATACACTGTATATTACACACAGCTCTCTGTATATACTGTATATTACACACAGCTCACTGTATATGCTGTATATTACACACAGCTCACTGTATACACTGTATATTACACAGCTCTCTGTATACACTGTATATTACACACAGCTCTCTGTATACACTGTATATTACACACAGCTCTCTGTATACACTGTATATTACACACAGCTCTCTGTATACACTGTATATTACACACAGCTCTCTGTATACGCTGTATATTACACACAGCTCACTGTATACACTGTATATTACACACAGCTCTCTGTATATCCTGTATATTACACACAGCTCACTGTATATCCTGTATATTACACACAGCTCTCTGTATACACTGTATATTACACACAGCTCTCTGTATACACTGTATATTACACACAGCTCTCTGTATATACTGTATATTACACACAGCTCTCTGTATATACTGTATATTACACACAGCTCTCTGTATATCCTGTATATTACACACAGCTTACTGTATATCCTGTATATTACACACAGCTCTCTGTATACACTGTATATTACACACAGCTCTCTGTATACACTGCATATTACACACAGCTCTCTGTATACACTGTATATTACACACAGCTCTCTGTATACACTGTATATTACACAGTTCTCTGTATACACTGTATATTACACACAGCTCACTGTATACACAGTATATTACACACAGCTCTCTGTATACACTGTATATCACACACAGCTCTCTGTATACACTGTATATTACACACAGCTCACTGTATATACTGTATATTACACACAGCTCTCTGTATATACAGTATACTACACACAGCTCTCTGTATACACTGTATATCACACACAGCTCTCTGTATACACTGTATATTACACACAGCTCTCTGTATACACTGTATATTACACAGTTCTCTGTATACACTGTATATTACACACAGCTCTCTGTATACACTGTATATTACACACAGCTCTCTGTATACGCTGTATATCACACACAGCTCTCTGTATACACAGTATATTACACACAGCTCTCTGTATACACTGTATATCACACACAGCTCTCTGTATACACTGTATATTACACACAGCTCTCTGTATACACTGTATATTACACAGTTCTCTGTATACACTGTATATTACACACAGCTCTCTGTATACACTGTATATTACACACAGCTCTCTGTATACACTGTATATCACACACAGCTCTCTGTATACACAGTATATTACACACAGCTCTCTGTATACACTGTATATCACACACAGCTCTCTGTATACACTGTATATTACACACAGCTCACTGTATATACTGTATATTACACACAGCTCTCTGTATACGCTGTATATTACACACAGCTCTCTGTATACACTGTATATTACACACAGCTCTCTGTATACACTGTATATTACACACAGTTCTCTGTATACACTGTATATTACACACAGCTATCTGTATACGCTGTATATTACACACAGCTCTCTGTATACGCTGTATATTACACACAGCTCTCTGTATACACTGTATATTACACAGTTCTCTGTATACACTGTATATTACACACAGCTCTCTGTATACACTGTATATTACACACAGCTCTCTGTATACACTGTATATCACACACAGCTCTCTGTATACACAGTATATTACACACAGCTCTCTGTATACACTGTATATCACACACAGCTCTCTGTATACACTGTATATTACACACAGCTCACTGTATATACTGTATATTACACACAGCTCTCTGTATACGCTGTATATTACACACAGCTCTCTGTATACACTGTATATTACACACAGCTCTCTGTATACACTGTATATTACACAGCTCTCTGTATACACTGTATATTACACACAGCTCACTGTATATACTGTATATTACACACAGCTCTCTGTATACACTGTATATTACACACAGCTCTCTGTATACACTGTATATTACACACAGCTCACTGTATATACTGTATATTACACACAGCTATATGCACGCCTTATGTGTGAGATGTCATTTTTTCAGGAATAGTAGAATGTAGTGGAGAAATCACATGACTGGGAAGCATCCAATCACACGCCATCTCATAATTAGTCCAGGCCCTGACTCCTCCCCTACACGTGACTGATCACATGGTCATGACATCATCTCAGGTCCGAGTGGTTGCTGGAGCTGCGGTGGAGGGAGACTGGCGAACAAGTTGGTGGGTTGTGAGGGGAGAGGTGTCTGTGTGACTGAGCTCCGGCCTATACTGCCTGTGACCCGAGACACCCGTGCTGTCATCCTCTCAGGTCACCTGACCAGCCCGTGTGTCAGTCATCTGTGTTTCCATGGAGATGAGCTCATCTATTTCTGCTTTTTATCTATTTTACACTGATACATTGTAACAAAGAGTGCTGTGTGCTTAGCTCATGGAGGATAATGCAGACTGAACACATCTGTGTCTCAATTCATACTTGTAGCAGTGCTTCCCAACCAGGGTGCCTCCAGCTGTTGCAAAACTACAACTCCCAGCATGCCCGGACAGCCAACGGCTGTCCGGGCATGCTGGGAGTTGTAGTTTTGCAACAGCTGGAGGCACCCTGGTTGGGAAACCCTGCCCTGCACTGTTATCAGACTTTATGGGCTTAAAGGGGTTCTCCAACCCCACTAAATATCAGTGTCAGGACTTGGTCTGGCATAAAATGGAGGCACAGTCACTGGCTTTGTTATGGACAGTGATGGTGATTAATGGCTGAACTGGGAGCGGGCGCCGTAAGGGGGGATTTATAAGATTTATGCCATTCACACAACATGATTGCATTGTGACCCATTTATACCGTATATCCTATGAAAAAAGATGCCATTCTTGGGGTACTGCCGTATAGCTGGGAGGCACAGCAATAATGTGGTGTGAACTCCGTCTCAGTCGCTGTTCACTTTTGGAGTTTATGTCGCAGATTTTATTTTTTTCGCCTGCAATTCCGCTTTGAAATTGCAGGCGGAAATTCCGCTTGCTAAAATGTATAGTATAGTGAATGGGTTTCTGTTCACAAATTCACACTTGTGAAGTGGAATTTGTGAATGGAAAATCCGCTTTGAAATTTCCGCCTGAAGAATGGCGTTGCTCTTTTTTTCAGGCGGAAATACTTGCGGAACACATTGCAGTCTATTGGAGACTGCAGTGTCCGCGCGGTCCTAGCGCCTACTGATTCAGTCGCCGCTGGCCGCACTTGGAATCTCTGGGTGGAAATTTTCTTCCCGGAGATTCCGTAGTCTGAACCTGGCCTAAGTGGTACCTAGCAGATCCCATCAGAGGTCTGTCAGGTACTGTTGATATGTCATGTGATGGATCCGGCACTAGACTGTGGTTTGATTGACTGCAGGGGAGCGAAGCGCGTGCTGCCACGTACCTCACCCCGCTATTGCTCACATTCACAGCACAGGTATCGGGACGAGACGCAATGCAGTCTAATCTCATGGCATGCCTGGACAAATGACAGTGACTCTTTTTAAGCTTAAAGGGGTACTTCGGCCCTGAGACATCTTATCCCCTATCCAAAGGATAGAGGATAAGATGTCTCACCGCTGGGGTCCCGCCACTGGGGACCCCCGCAATCTTGTATTCGCCACCCACCTGTTTGAGCTGCACACTGCGGTGCCAGCTCACAAACAGCCGGGTGGCGACCACGGGGCCGGAGTATCACCCCCCGCTATGCAAGTCTATGGGAGGGAGTGTGGTCGCCACCCGGCTGTTTGTGAGCTGCGTGCAGGTGGGTGGCGAATACAAGATTGGGGACCGCTGGGGACCCCCGCAGTGAGACATCTTATCCTCTATTCTTTGGATAGGGGATAAGATGTCTCAGGACCGGAGTACCCCTTTAAATACCTATGGGGGCATTTATCATTGTAGTGTAAGTGAAGCATTTTTCTACACCCTTTTTTGTGTGCTGGTTATGTGTAGGAGCACTGAATTTATTAAGTGGTTGCAGAGCATTTCATAAATTTTGTGCAGGTCACATTTTCTGATATTGTACTCATCACATACACCATAAAGCTAAGCCAAGTCTGGGATGGTGTACGGTAGTTTAGAGACTCCATTGGCTTTGCGCCTTTTTACAAAAAAAAACGCAGTTCATAAAACCCTCCTAGATCATGTGGATTGCAACTGAAAATCAGCAGAAATGTGTAAACCAAAAGGCGCAAATAAACCCTGCTTGTCCCTTTAGCGCCTTTTCTAGGCACAAAAAAACAGTCTAGACAATGATAAATGTCGGCCTATATGACTACTACTCAGTAAAAATGGAGGACATGACATTATTCTGAAATGATTTCAGCAACAGACAAGACAATCCTGTTTTCTAAGGCCTCATTCACACAGCGCAATTTCTGAGCGGAATTCGGCTGAAAATTTTCGCTTGGAAATTTCGTTGCAGTAGGGATTCCGCTGTATTGTGCATGTGGCAGAAGAAACCTCTTCAACAGAAATTTCGATTCCGGCCTTCGCAAAAAGAATTGACATGTCAATTATTTCTCCGAATCCGCTTCAGAAATGCATTGCTCTGTATGGGGACGGCACAATTCCGAGCGGTCCTAGTGCTGGCATGTTTTGCGGGTTGCCCGCTTTCTGCGGAATGTCTGTCTGGAAATTTTGTGGGCACACATTACACCATGTGAAAATAAATGTTTAATGGAGATCTGTATCGGAAACTTTTTGGAATGCCCTGTGCCCGGGCTGCAAAAAGTAACAAAGCAAACTTTAAAGGGGTATTCCAGGCAAAAACTTTTTTTTTTATATATCAACTGGCTCTGGAAAGTTAAACAGATTTGTAAATTACTTCTATTAAAAAATCTTAATCCTTCCAATAGTTATTAGCTTCTGAAGTTGAGTTGTTGTTTTCTGTCTAACTGCTTTCTGATGACTCACGTCCCGGGAGCTGTCCAGCTCCTATGGGGATATTCTCCCATCGTGCAAGGTATATTCTCCCATCATGCACAGCTCCCGTGACATCATCATTGAGCAGTTAGACAGAAAAATTCAGAAGCTAATAACTATTGGAAGGATTAAGATTTTTTAAAAGAAGTAATTTACAAATCTGTTTAACTTTCTGGAGCCAGTATATATATATATATATATATATAATATATATGCACAAAAATGGATTGCCGCTCACCACACCCGCAGCTGCTCCTAAGTTCGTGCTGCGGACACGCCGGTTCCGCCTCCGGCTCACACAATTAGCAGCAAAGAAGATAGTCCGGCACAGAACTGAAGTATGCAGGTAAAAACTCAGAACTTTATTTCAGGATAACGCAGTACACAGAAGACTGACGCGTTTCGCACCGGAGTGCTTAGTCGTAGGTAACAAATAACCACAATGAACGTCTTAAAATACACAAAATAGCGGTCACATGACCATACACATCATAAAATCGTTCTCATACAAAACATGGCGCTGGAGCATCGGGTTGGGAAACACCAGTTTTTTGGAACAAGTTCACACCTGGGTGCGCCCAAGACATTTGTTGTTACAATAGAGTTATTCTAAAGAACAGTGTAAACATTTACATCATAAATTCCTGACTTAAATCGAGAAAAGCCAGGTAAAAGCACTCATCTGCAAGAACAGTAACTTAAACATCATATTATTTGTTTTAATTTTTTAATTTTTTATTTTTATTTATTTTGTGTTTATTCATAATTAGATCTTAGTTTATATATGTATCATTCTTGGTTATATTAATAATACATTTAAACATAACTATCTATTTGTGGTCTAAGGGCAAGTGAGAGCTAAATCTAATCTCTTGTTTAATCCGAGGGGATGCCTCGTACCAAGGAGGAATATCCAATATGCCTCCCTGTTAAAAAGTTTATTCCTAAGATCTCCCCCCCTCGGACCCAAAGTAACCCTTTCTACCCCCGATACCCGTAGACCCGTCACATCTCCTCCATGTGTCTCCCTAAAGTGACGGGATAACATTGAAATACCTGTGATATTGCTTTTAGCATCTGAGACATGTTTTCTAAATCTCATTTTTAGAGAATTACTAGAACAACCTACATACTGTATCTTGCAGATGGTGCAGGTGGCTACATAGACAATAGACTTGGTATTACAATTTGTGAAGTCACGTAATTTATATAGGTTACCTGTGGAACAAGATGTCACCGTGTCGGTGTTTACCATATGGTCACACGTGAGACATCTTGTGTGTCCACATTTCCTATTGCCAACAGTTTTTAACCAATTGTGTTTGCTACTAGACGATTTGTTGCTCTGGAACAGGCTGGGCGATATTTTTGAGCCTATTGAGGGGCCCTTTTTGGATACTATTTCTATGCCTTCCGACACTATTTCTTTTAGTATCGGATCAGATTCCAATACTGGTATGTATTTTTTGATGATACCCTTAATTTGTCCAAAATTTACACTATATGGTGTTACGAAATATGGTTTGGTGACACTTTTATTTTTGTTTTTGTTTTTACCTACTATCCCCTCCGTGTTGTATCCTCCTCTCTTTGGTTGCTTTCTCCTAGAGTAGGTGACTAACTCCTTTCTAGTAATACCACTGACTTTCTCCTGGGCTAAGTCAATGGTGTGCTCACTGTACCCTCTATTCTTAAACCTTGTGTGTAGTTCTGATGCTGCCACTCTAAAATTGCTGTCACTGGAACAATTCCGTTTTATTCTACACAGTTCCCCAAAGGGGATGTTATCCAGGACATGTTTAGGGTGGCAGGATGAGGCCAACAGTTCGCCTCCTTTGCGAACATTTTTATGTTCCAGTGGGAACAGATGTTCATTTTCAATATTGACAACCCCTTTAGCAGCCACATATATTGGATCGGACGATTCATAGATGATCTCCTCATAATTTGGGGAGGGTCAGAGGAACAGTTTAAACAATTTGTACATTATGTAGGCAGAAATGAACTTAACCTTAGATTCACCTACCATTTTGACAAAAAGGAGATCAATTTCCTGGACATCACAGTGGTGGGTGAAGGAGACCATATAGAAATACTCCCGTTCAGAAAGGAGACAGCTACTAATTCGATACTGTTGGCCTCATCCTGCCACCCTAAACATGTCCTGGATAACATCCCCTTTGGGGAACTGTGTAGAATAAAACGGAATTGTTCCAGTGACAGCAATTTTAGAGTGGCAGCATCAGAACTACACACAAGGTTTAAGAATAGAGGGTACAGTGAGCACACCATTGACTTAGCCCAGGAGAAAGTCAGTGGTATTACTAGAAAGGAGTTAGTCACCTACTCTAGGAGAAAGCAACCAAAGAGAGGAGGATACAACACGGAGGGGATAGTAGGTAAAAACAAAAATAAAAGTGTCACCAAACCATATTTCGTAACACCATATAGTGTAAATTTTGGACAAATTAAGGGTATCATCAAAAAATACATACCAGTATTGGAATCTGATCCGATACTAAAAGAAATAGTGTCGGAAGGCATAGAAATAGTATCCAAAAAGGGCCCCTCAATAGGCTCAAAAATATCGCCCAGCCTGTTCCAGAGCAACAAATCGTCTAGTAGCAAACACAATTGGTTAAAAACTGTTGGCAATAGGAAATGTGGACACACAAGATGTCTCACGTGTGACCATATGGTAAACACCGACACGGTGACATCTTGTTCCACAGGTAACCTATATAAATTACGTGACTTCACAAATTGTAATACCAAGTCTATTGTCTATGTAGCCACCTGCACCATCTGCAAGATACAGTATGTAGGTTGTTCTAGTAATTCTCTAAAAATGAGATTTAGAAAACATGTCTCAGATGCTAAAAGCAATATCACAGGTATTTCAATGTTATCCCGTCACTTTAGGGAGACACATGGAGGAGATGTGACGGGTCTACGGGTATCGGGGGTAGAAAGGGTTACTTTGGGTCCGAGGGGGGGAGATCTTAGGAATAAACTTTTTAACAGGGAGGCATATTGGATATTCCTCCTTGGTACGAGACATCCCCTCGGATTAAACAAGAGATTAGATTTAGCTCTCACTTGCCCTTAGACCACAAATAGATAGTTATGTTTAAATGTATTATTAATATAACCAAGAATGATACATATATAAACTAAGATCTAATTATGAATAAACACAAAATAAATAAAAATTAAAAATTAAAAAATTAAAACAAATAATATGATGTTTAAGTTACTGTTCTTGCAGATGAGTGCTTTTACCTGGCTTTTCTCGATTTAAGTCAGGAATTTATGATGTAAATGTTTACACTGTTCTTTAGAATAACTCTATTGTAACAACAAATGTCTTGGGCGCACCCAGGTGTGAACTTGTTCCAAAAAACTGGTGTTTCCCAACCCGATGCTCCAGCGCCATGTTTTGTATGAGAACGATTTTATGATGTGTATGGTCATGTGATCGCTATTTTGTGTATTTTAAGACGTTCATTGTGGTTATTTGTTACCTACGACTAAGCACTCCGGTGCGAAACGCGTCAGGCTTCTGTGTACTGCGTTATCCTGAAATAAAGTTCTGAGTTTTTACCTGCATACTTCAGTTCTGTGCCGGACTATCTTCTTTGCATATATATATATATATAAGTTTTTGCCTGGAATACCCCTTTAACTCCCCTTTCGACATTCCTCTTTTGCGCCGATATCGGCGTCTCGGTCAGCCGGCGCTGCTTGGCTCCCTGCTTCTTAGGTTCGGAACGTCACACCGCAGTCAGCGTATCGCCGCGTGATGTCCCGCCTCGGCCAGTTGTGATAGGCTGAACGCACTGTCATGTAAGGAGCCCGGGCAGCAGGGAGAAGGAGGGGCCCGGGCTCCTTACATGACAGTGCGTTCAGCCTATCACAACTGGCCGAGGCGGGACATCACTGCGGGCGGCGATACGCTACGTTTTTAGTTATTGTCTCTTCTGTTGACGCTCATGCCTCTCATCTCTTTGCAGATTGTTAGCCATATGCTGTCGGGTCAGAACTTCTCATCACAATCATGAGGCTGGTAATTCTGGATGACTATTCCCTGGCAAGTGAGTGGGCAGCAAAATACATAAGTAATCGTATCATCAAGTTTAACCCTGGACCAGACAATTATTTTACACTTGGACTACCCACAGGTAATGTGCTATTTGGTGATTTTTGTTCCAAACATGTTGGGAACGCAAATATTTTTATGAAATGTACTCAGTAGATTAACCCCTCGAGAACAAAGGGATTTTTTATTTTTGCATTTTAATTTGTTTCCTCCTCGCTTTTAAAAATCATAACGCTTTCAATTTTACACCTACACACCCATATAAGGGCTTGTTTTTTGTGCCAACAATTGTACTTTCACTCATCACTCATTTTACCACAAAATCTTCAGCAAAACAATTAATGAAGTACCGTATTTTTCGCCGTATAAGACGCACTTTTTCTTCCCCAAAACTGGGGGGAAAAAGTCGGTGCGTCTTATACTGTGAATACACCCCTATCGCGGCGGTCCCTGCGGCCATCAACGGCCGGGACCCGTGGCTAATACAGGACATCACCGATCGCGGTGATGCCCTGTATTAACCCTTCAGATGCGGCGATCAAAGCTGACCGCCGCGTCTGAAGGGAAAGTGACACTAACCCGGCTGTTCAGTCGGGCTGTTCGGGACCGCCGTGATTTCACCGCGGCGGTCCCGAACAGCCCGACTGAATAGCCGGGTTAGTGCTTACAGGACACCGGGGGGGACCTTACCTGCCTCCTCGGTGTCTTCTCCGTCCAGGGATCCCCTGTATGGCCGGCGCTCTCCTTCCTCGTCATCACGTCGTCGCGTACGTGCGTCGGCGTGCGTAACGACGTGATGGCGGCGACGGAGAGCGAGGATACCCGGCCGGCAGCAGAGACGTTCCGGAGCGGCGGGGACACGGCGACAGCAATGGAGCGACATCCAGGGCAACGGTGACGGGTCCGTAGCGGCGGGGACACGTGAGTATTACCTCCTATGCAGTGGTCTTCAATCTGCGGACCTCCAGATGTTGCAAAACTACAACTCCCAGCATGCCCGGACAGCCAACGGCTGTCCGGGCATGCTGGGAGTTGTAGTTTTGCAACATCTGGAGGTCCGCAGGTTGAAGACCACTATTGGGTTCAAAATCTTAATTTTTTTTAGATTTTGACCCTAAAAATTGGGTGCGTCTTATACGCCGGTGCGTCCTATAGGACGAAAAATACGGTATATATAAAAAAAATAAAAAAAAACACCTTTTGCAACTTTTGTGGCCTTCCTTTTCTATGCAGTGCACTTTTTTGGTATGACAAATATGACAAATTATCTGTATTCTGTAAGTCCATATGATTATGACAAAACCCAATTTATATAGGTTTTATTTTATTTCACTACTAAAAAATGCAAACGTAAAAAAAAATAATAAAGTTTAAAATTGTCGTCTTCTGACCCCACTAACAATTTTATTTCTTTTTTTTTAATTGGAGGCTGTGTGAGAGCTTATTTTTTGCACCGTGATCTGTAGTTTTTACATGTTTAATTTTTGTTTTGCTAGAACATTTTAACCCCTTAATGACGCAGGATGTAAATGTACGTCCTGGTGCGGTGGTACTTAACCTGTACATGACCACGAGCATCAGAGAGATGCTGGGGGCATACGCGGCAGGGACCGCCGGTAACGGCGCACATCAGCGATCGCGCTGATGTGTGCCATTAACCCCTCAGATGCCGTGATCAATACAGATCACTGCATCTGCGGCAGTGTGGTCACTAAAATGGATGATTGGATCGCTTACAGCGCTGCCGTGGGGATCCAGCATGGCGCCCTGAGGTCCCCTCACCCGACTCCGGCTGTGTCCAGGGGTCTTATGCACTGTAGTCTGAGATCAAGCAGACCAGAGCAGAAGCTGACCGAGAACAGTGCTATGCCATATGGGGACTGTTAAAGTGTAAAAAAAAAATTGAAAAATCTCCTCCCCCAATAACAATTTAAATTGTCCCTTTTTCCCATTTTACTGCCAAAAAGAGAAAAAATAATTTATAAAAATATCCGAACTATTAAAACATAAGGTTAATTTAAAAAAAAAAGTCCAAAATTGCTGCTTTTTTGAAACATTTTATTTAAAAAAATTGATAAAAAATGTATTAAAAGTTTTATATATGCAAATGTGGTTTCAATAAAATGTACAGATGACGGCACAAAAAATTTGCTCTTATACCGCCGCTTATATGGAAAAATGAAAAAGTTATAGGTCAGCAAAATAGAAGGATTTTTAAATGTACAAATTTGGTTACATTTTTTGTTGATTAAGTATGTAATCATGGGTATCATTTTAATTGTATTGACCTACAGAATAAAGAACACATGTCATTTTTACCGTAAATTATACAGCATGAAAACAAAACCTTCCAAAATTTGCAAAATTGCAGTTTTCTTTTCAATTTCCTCACACAAATAGTATTTTTTTGGTTGCGCCATACATTTTATGGTAAAAGGAGTGATGTCATTACAAAGGACATCTGGTTGTTCGAAAAACAAGCCCTCATACTAGTCTATGGATGAAAATCTAAAAGAGTTATGATTTTTAGAAGGCGAGGAGGAAAAAATAGTAATAGTAAAAATAAAATTAGCTGAGTCCTTAAGGCCAAAATGGGCTGAGCCCTTAAGGGGTTAATCACTTTTAACCTGTTAAAGACCCAGGGCATACCTGTACGTCCTGAGTCCGCTCCCGTTCTATAACGTGGGACAACGGCCGGGACCCGTGGCTAATAGCGCGCGGCACTGATTGCGGTGCCATGCGCTATTAACCCTTTAGACGCAGCGTTCAAAGTTGAACGCCGCGTCTAAAGTGAAACTAAATCACTGCCGGTTAGCTCAGGTGGCTGAGATCCAGGCATAAGCAGTCAAGCGGCAGAATCATCGATCAGGGGTTTCTTATGAGAAACCAGTGATCAATGTAAAAGATCAGTGTGTGCAGTGTTATAGGTCCCTATGGGATAACAATGATCAGTGTAAAAGATCAGTGTGTGCAGTGTGTTAGGTCCCTATGGGAGCTATAACACTGCAAAGAAAAGTGAAAAAAAAAAAGTGAATAAAGATCATTTAACACCTCCCCTATTAAAAGTTTGAATCACCCCCCTTTTCCCATAAAAAAAAAAAGTGTAAATAAAAATAAACATATGTGGTATCGCCGCATGCGGAAATGTCCGAATTATAAAAATATAACGTTAATTAAACCGCACGGTCAATGGCGTACACGCAAAAAAATTCCAAAGTCCAAAATAGTGCATTTTTGGTCACTTTTTATTTCATGCAAAAATGGTACCGCTATAAAATTCAGATCACAGCGCAAAAAATGAGCCCTCGTACCGCCCCATACGTGAAAAATAGAAAAGTTATAGGGGTCAGAAGATGACAATTTTAAACATATAAATTTTCCTGCATGTAGTTATGATTTTTTCCAGAAGTCCGACAGAATCAAACCTATATAAGTAGGGTATCATTTTAATCATATGGACCTACCGAATAAATAGCAGGTGTCATTTTTTCCAAAAAATTTACTGAAACGGAAGCTCCCAAAATTTACAAAATGGCGTTTTTTTTTTGTTTTTTTTTTCAATTTTGTCTCACAATGAATTTTTTTTCCTTTTTCGCCGTAGATTTTTGGGTAAAATGACTGATGTCATTACAAAGTAGAATTGGTGGCGCAAAAAATAAGCCCTCATATGGATTTTTAGGTGCAAAATTGAGAGTTATGATTTTTTTAACCCCTTAACGACGCAGGACATATATTTACGTCCTGCGCCGGCTCCCGCGATATGAAGCGGGATCGCGCCGCGATCCCGCATCATATCGCGTCGGTCCCGGCGCTAATCATTGGCCGGGACCCGTGGCTAATACCACACATCGCCGATCGCGGCGATGTGCGGTATTAACCCTTTAGAAGAGTCGCTTCTAAAGTGAAACTGAAAGTGGCCCGGCTGCTCAGTCGGGCTGTTCGGGACCGCCGCGGGGAAATCGCGGCGTCCCGAACAGCTGACCGGACACCGGGAGGGCCCTTACCTGCCTCCCCGGTGTCCGATCGGTGAATGACTGCTCCGTGCCTGAGATCCAGGCAGGAGCAGTCAAGCGCCGATAACACTGATCACAGGCGTGTTAATACACGCCTGTGATCTGTGTAGAAGATCAGTGTGTGCAGTGTTATAGGTCCCTATGGGACCTATAACACTGCAAAAAAAATGTAAAAAAGTGTTAATAAAGGTCATTTAACCCCTTCCCTAATAAAAGTTTGAATCACCCCCCTTTTCCCATAAAAAAAATAAAACAGTGTAAAAAAAATAAAAAATAAACATATGTGGTATCGCTGCGTGCGTAAATGTCCGAACTATAAAAATCTATCTATTAATTAAGCCGTACGGTCAATGGCGTACGCGCAAAAAAATTCCAAAGTCCAAAAAAGCGTATTTTGGTCACTTTTTATACCATTAAAAAATGAATAAAAAGTGATCAAAAAGTCCGATCAAAACAAAAATCATACCGATAAAAACTTCAGATCACGGCGCAAAAAATGAGTCCTCATACTGCCCTGTTCGTGGAAAAATAAAAAAGTTATAGGGGTCAGAAGATGACATTTTTAAACGTATAAATTTTCCTGCATGTAGTTATGATTTTTTCCAGGAGTGCGACAAAATCAAACCTATATAAGTAGGGTATCATTTTAACCGTATGGACCTACAGAATAATAAGGTGTAATTTTTACCGAAATATGCACTGCGTAGAAACGGAAGCCCCCAAAAGTTACAAAATGGCGGGTTTTTTTCAATTTAGTCGCGCAATGATTTTTTTTTCCGTTTCGCCGTGCATTTTTGGGTAAAATGACTAATGTCACTGCAAAGTAGAATTGGCGACGCAAAAAATAAGCCATAATATGGATTTTTAGGTGGAAAATTGAAAGGGTTATGATTTTTAAAAGGTAAGGAGGAAAAAACGAAAGTGCAAAAACGGAAAAACCCTGATTCATTAAGGGGTTAAAGCAACATAAAAAATGGTTTTAAAATTATGGTACCAGTCTTTGACAAGGAAAAAGTTAGAATAACTTGTAAGATGATGTATAATAAAAATTGAGTAAAAATAGTAGCAGCGCTGTAAATACAATTGTGGTTTGTAGCAGTCTAATATGTAAGGAATGAATACGATGAAATATAGCATTGTGCAGATTGGCACGGGTGCTGGTTCTCACATCGCACCCGGCCTGGTAGAAATACCTGCAGTCTTCTTAGGTGTTTGTTCTGTTTTTGTTGTGGATATCCTGGCACGTAAGATCTATGGTGGCAGGTGGCTCGGAGCTGCGTCCGGCCCTGGATGGATGAGTTGACAGCAGCGGGTATAATGCAGATCGCTGCGGCCACTTCCTCGTGCTGTGGCAGTTACTCAGTGAATGGGGGTCCGCTGAGCACGGGACTTCGCGCTTGAGAATGGAGAATCAATCATTGCCAACAGTTAAAAAAGGCAAAGTGGATATCCAGACACGTTTTGGGGAGAAACCCCTTTATCAGTGGCAAAGTATATATTTTTTAAATTATTTTATTTGAAAAAGGCGGTGATTCGAAGGCACATTTATTAACATTTTTATATACATTTTATTCACAATTTTATAGTCCCCATAGGAGACTATTACATGTAATCTTGCAATTGCATACACTGAATAATGTTGTGCCATAGCACAGCATTGATCAGTGTTATCGCCGCTCCATTACTACAGGCTGCAGGATAACTTGTTGTCAATGGCCTTTTATTACTTAAAAACGCACCATTTCTTTACTCCTTCTTTCTTGTTTTTAACAGGCAGCACACCATCCGGATGTTACAAGAAACTTATTGAGTATCACAAACGTGGAGACCTTTCATTTAAATATGTGAAGACCTTTAATATGGATGAATATGTAGGTGAGTTGTAATTCTGTTCATTAACATTATGTTACTTACACTGTCGGACCCGAACCAAGAGTTCCCTGTGACATGAAGGGAGGGACTTCATTTTATCATTGTGGGTTTGTGAGTTTATATGTGCAACAAGAACTGGTGAATGCTGTATTGTTTTCTGAACTACTTCTACTGATTTATTGAAAAAAAAAAAAAAAAAAATATTTATATATATATATATATATATATATATATATATATATATATATATATATATATGTATATATTAGCACTTCCATCTTCCATTGGTCTGCCCTGTATGTATGTGTGTCTGTCTGTGTGTATATTTTCATGTTTGCTACTCCACCTGTAAAATGTAGTGCGAATTGTTATACTGATAGGGTAGGGGATAAGTTCCTCATCCCAGGGGGTCCAACTGCACAATCTTTTGCTCAGGGCCCAGTTACTCAACCATCTTCTGCGTGCTCCAGCCCCCACCTGCGGAGATGAGCTTCAGTGACACGTCTTGCTCAGCCAATCTCGTCTGAGCCATGGTTCCTCCTCTGCCTGGTAATTGGTTTAGTGGGTCGTCACTGAAGCTCGTCTCCGAGAGTGGGGGTTGGGGCACAGAGTAGCTGGGCTCTGTGTGATCAGAAACATATCCCCTATCCTTTAAATGAGGGATGCATTTTATTTACTTGGAATACCCCTTTAAATGCAGTTATTTTTAAAGGGGTACTCCACTGTTCAGTGTTTGGAACAAACTGTTCCGAACGCTGGAGCCGGCGCCGGGAGTTCGTGACATCATATCCCCGCCCCTTCATGATGTCACACCCCACCCCCTCAATGCAAGTCTATGGGAGGGAGCGTGACAGTTGCCATGCCCTCTTCCATAGACTTACATTGAGGGGGTGTGACGTCATGAGGGGGCAGGGCTATGACATCACGAGCTTCCGGCTCTAGCGTTTAGAACAGTGTGTTCCAAACGCTGAGCAGCAAAGTACCCCTTTAAAAGGTGTATTCCAGGCAAAAACTTTTTTTAATATATCAACTGGCTCCGGAAAGTTAAACAGATTTGTAAATTATCTTGATGCAGAAGAAAAAATGAAAAAAGTCGGCAAACTCACCATGGCCTGGCCAGAAGAAGCTCGAGCACCGAGCGAAACAGATTCTGTCGCCAGACAGTGAATACCGCCCACTGTGATCCCTCTCTCCCCCTTTTGCACCAGTTTTTATATGTGAGTATGCACTAAAGAAACAACCCTGAAAAAGAAGTCCATGGTGAGTTTGCCGACTTTTTTCATTTTTTTTTCTGCATCAAGATATGTGATTTGCTATTACTAGTCAGAGCACCACCGTCACTTCGGGGAACACTCCTACACGTCCCATAGCCCAAGTCCGTGTGAATATCAGCAGCAGTGCCGGACATAGCAATTTCCCTACTTTTTGAAAACTTAAAGGGGTATTCCAGGCCAACACTTTTTTTTTTTTTTTTTTTTTTTTTTATATATCAACTGGCTCCGGAAAGTTAAACAGATTTGTAAATTTCTTCTATTAAAAAATCTTAATCCTTCCAATAGTTATTAGCTTCTGAAGTTTTCTGTCTAACTGCTCAATGATGATGTCACGTCCCGGGAGCTGTGCATGATGGGAAAATATCTCCTTAGGAACTGCACAGCTCCTGGGACGTGAGTCATCAGAAAGCAGTTAGACAGAAAACAGCAACTCAACTTCAGAAGCTAATAACTATTGGAAGGATTAGGATTTTTTAATAGAAGTAATTTACAAATCTGTTTAACTTTCCGGAGCCAGTTGATATATATAAAAAAAAAGTGTTGGCCTGGAATACCCCTTTAAGTTTTCAAAAAGTAGGGAAATTTACTACCATTTCAGGTTTAATTAATAAAATCTCAGAAAACTACAGACTATAGAATTCTTCACCAGTGGAGCATGTGGAAGAATGTTTAATAACTTCAAATATGTTTCTAAAAATCTGTGGTCCCCCCCCCCACACACACACACACACACACACACATCTACACTAGAGATGAGCGAACTTACAGTAAATTCGATTCGTCACGAACTTCTCGGCTCGGCGGTTGCTGACTTTTTCTGCATAAATTAGTTCAGCTTTCCAGTGCTCATGTGGGCTGGAAAAGGTGGATACAGTCCTAGGAAAGAGTCTCCTAGGACTGTATCCACCTTTTCCAGCCCACGGGAGCACCTGAAAACTGAACTAATTTATGCAGGAAAAGGCATCAACTGCTGAGCCGAGAAGTTCGTGACAAATCGAATTTACTGTAAGTTCGCTCATCTCTAATCTCCACGCTTTTTTGCAGTGAGAATGGTAGTAGGGGTTTCCTACCAAGTTCCCCTCAGTTTGGAAATCACGGCTGTTTTTTTTTTGTTTTTTTTTTATTTAGTTTGGACATCTGCAGCTTTTCACCCTAAATCTTATAATTTGTATACTTTCTACTGTACTTTCTACTTTAGACTGTATACTTTATATACACTGAATATATACTACTAGAGATAAGCCTTCATGGACCTCAATAAGTAACCACCGTAGTGTTGCATTTGCTTGTTTCTTAGGATTACCTAGGGACCACCCTGAGAGCTATCATTCATACATGTGGAATAATTTCTTCAAGCACATAGATATAGATCCCAATAATGCTCACATCCTGGATGGGAATGCTGATGACCTGCAAGCTGAATGTGAGGAATTTGAGAGGAAAATCAAAGAAGCTGGTGGCATCGAGCTATTTGTTGGAGGTATAAAAGATCTGTGTTGTTCTAGTGAAATCATGATATTGAAGGAATTGTTTCATTTATTCCTAGACATACCTATTACTGGGCTCCAGCAGAATTGTGACCTTATATAATGAAGTGACTGACTTCGCTGCCTTTTAATAATTTGGTGTCAAAGTTCGTTTCCGCAGCAGCTGGCGGGCTAAGGCAGATGTACAGGTGTCCATACACTTTCTATAACTGTTGGCCAAATATTCCTTCAACCAATAGAGATCTCCACCAACCTCCCCATACATATTCATTTATTTTTTTCTCTGACTTTCTAGGTATTGGTCCAGATGGTCATATTGCTTTCAACGAGCCAGGTTCCAGTCTGGTATCCCGAACTAGACTAAAGACCTTAGCAATGGACACGATTTTGGCAAATGCCAAATATTTTGATAATGACCTTTCCAAAGTCCCAACAATGGCTTTAACAGTTGGCGTTGGTACGGTAATGGATGCCAAAGAGGTGGGTTTTCATTTATGCATGTACTTTTCGAATACTCAGTATGTTTTTTCTCATTCTAGTTATAACAATTATCACCAATAGAGATGAGCGAACTTACAGTAAATTTGATTCGTCACGAACTTCTCGGCTCGGCAGTTGATGACTTTTCCTGCATAAATTAGTTCAGCCTTCAGGTGCTCCCGTGGGCTGGAAAAGGTGGATACAGTCCTAGGAGACTCTTTTCTAGGACTGTATCCACCTTTTCCAGACCACCGGAGCACTGGAAAGCTGAACTAATTTATGCAGGATAAGTCATCAACTGCCGAGCCGAGAAGTATGTGACGAATCGAATTTACTGTAAGTTCGCTCATCTCTAATCACCAATGAAAGTGAAACATTGAAGTAGATGGCCACTTTTAGCTTGGTGTTTTAAAAATTTTAAATAAGTCCGGTATTCTTTGCTGATTCAGGGATGGGGAAATCCTATCACCCAATGCTTGGGACATGTAGTTCTGGGCGCCAGGCAGGTGAATTTTTTTAGACATTGAGCCATGCTTCGGGCAAGCAGAGCCATGGCACTTGTAATGAAGAAAACTCTGTCCCTAGAGCCCCCTGGGGATGAGGGTGCCACTAGGGGATCCAGGACTTTTGTCCCGGATGCCCTGAGCTAGCACTACTCTTCGACCCTTGTGGCACAATGCCATCTTTTATATGGTGCTGCGGCTCGGCAGGTGGATGAAGCGAGCTTAGGAGCGGTCAGCAGGCGGAACGTGTGGCTAATGCCGGACATTACTGATCCTGGTGATCCCAGCCAGCTCCTGTGCTGCAGACAGCCATTGCAGGCTGTAGCAATGGAGCGCTGATAACACTGATGAATGCTGTTCTATGGAAAAGCATTGTTCAGTGTTTTTAATCTGATTGCAGGTGATCGTCCCCTGTTGACTTAAAAAAATTGTAAATAAACTGTAAAAAAAAAAAAAAAAAAAAATGAATAAGCCCCCTCCCTAATAAAAGTTTGAATCGCCCCCATTTTCCCATTTTTTAAATTAAAATTATATAAATAAATAAAAAATCTAAACATCTGCCATATTGCCGCGTGCGTAACTGTCCGAACTATAAAAATATCATGTTAATTAAACTGCATAGTCAATGGCATAAATGTAAAAAAAAAAAAATACCAGTCAAGAATTGCATATTTTTGGTTGTTTCATGTACCAGAAAAAAAGTGGTAAAAAGCAATCAAAGTCACATCAAAACAAAAAATAGTACCAATAAAAACTAGAGATCACGACACAAAAAATTAGCCCTCATACATTCTCGTATACGGAAAAATAAGAGTTATGGGGTCAAAAAACCAATATTAAGTTTACTAATTATCTCACAAATAGTTATATTTTTTTAAACTAGTGAAATAAAACAAAACCTATATAAGTTGGGTATTGTTGTAATCATAAGTACCTACAGAATATAATATTATTTGTACCGTGAAGTGCACTGCGCAGAAACGGAAGCCCACAAGAGTTGCTAAATTGCATGTTTTTTCAGTTTTTCCTTTTTCTCATTTTACTGTGGAGTTAATAGTAAAATGAGTGATGTCCTTGCAAAGTACAGTTGGTGAAAGCGTTTAGAAGGGGAGGAGAAAAAAAAATCAGGACAAGATGATGTGCAGGAGGCGTTCCTTACCAGAGGTCATGGGGGTCCCAGTGGTCTAACCCCCAAGATCAGCTACTTATTCCTTACCATATGTAAATTTTTGCTGGACATTCCCTTTAACTTCCAACCATGCAGTTGCGTTGCTCCACATTTGGTGTATGCATGGTGGAACACTAAAACATAATGCTCCATATTTACTATGATTTTTGCACCAAAATTTTGACTCCATAAATGGCCTAATTGTCGTACAAAGCAACTGAAACACATTTATTATGCTGTGTATGCCAAAAAAGAACTGGAAAATGAAAATTACTTGTGGGGAGATTTAGCAAAACCTGTGCAGAGGAAATTTGACCATAGCAACCAATCAGATCGCTTGTTTATTTTTAAAGAATTTAGAAAAATAAAAGCAAGCTAATTGGATGCTATGTGCAACTGGTAAATTTTTTCCTCTGCAAATGTTAAATAAATCTCCTCCAATGGTGTCAGAAAGTGGACATCAGTCGGCACTAGAACCGCTCTGAAATGTCCTATTGATTGCAAAGCATATCCAAGCGGATTCCGCTATAAGAATGAACATGTTTGGAATTAGAATTTCCCACTATGGAAAGTCTGCCATGTACATGGTGCCACAGGCTGCTGCATCACAATTTCCAAGCAGAATTTTAAGCTGGATTCCATTTGGAAATGCTTCCATGTAAATGGGCCCTAACAGGTGTCTGCAGCTTATAGCAGAAAATACCCTGACAGATTCCCTTTTTATTTTGTCTTCTTCTCCTAACAGGTGATGATCCTCATTACTGGAGCCCACAAAGCTTTTGCTTTATATAAAGCTATAGAGGAAGGTGTGAATCATATGTGGACAGTGTCAGCTTTTCAACAACATCCTCGCACTATATTTGTCTGTGATGAAGATGCTACATTAGAACTTAGAGTCAAAACGGTGAAGTATTTTAAAGGTGAGAAAAGAAAAATGAATAGAAGGAGGATTGTCCATAGTACATGTTTAGCTAATTCCATATATCTTGTGGTGGGGGCTCGGCAGTTACAGCATGTTGACATAATGGATAGTGAATGGGCACTCTGATATAGGCTATGTTTCTTTTTTTCCCTCTATCTTAGCTAGTGGATATAGGTTAAAGGAAAACTGTCATCAGTGTTACCCGCACTAACCTGTTGGTACAGGTGTGTAGTGGGGGTGACACTGAAGACCACCATACTTGCCTGATCCCGTTCCGTGGTCGCATTGTCCCGATATCTTCATCCATATCTTCTGTTCCAGAGCCGACTTAGGGCACGGGCAGGGCTTCCTGATGTCACCTGCTGGTTCCTGCTGCAAAGGAAACAGCAGCGGTGACATCAGGAAGCCCTGCCTGTGCTCCAAGTCTGCTCTGGAACAGAAGATCTGCAGGAAGATAACGGGATCGGGCAAGTATGGTTGTCATCAGCGTCGTCCGCACTACACACCTACCAACTAATGACAGTCTACCTTTACAATATAAAGTGTTTTAACCCCTTAAGGACACATGACGTTCTCATACGTCTCCATTTCCGAGTCCTTAAGGACACATGACGTATGAGAACGTCATGTGTTTTACCGGCCCCCCGCAACCATCTGGAGCGGAGCCGGTCCCCGATGCCTGCTGAAATCGTTCAGCAGGCATCGGGGCATATCGCCCAGGGGGGTCATTATGACCCCCCATGTCGGCGATGGCCGCAGATCGCTGGACAATTCAGTCCAGTGAGCTGCGGCGGATTCTGGGTCAATCGGGTCTCCAGTGACCCGGTGACCCGGAATTATTGGCTGATCGGGGCCGTCAGAGACGGCCCCGAACAGCCGGAGCCAGCAGGGGTGAGGTGGCACTGGTGCCACCTCACGATCGCCCTGATTCGGCGGCCGGATTACCGGCCGACCAATCAGGGCGCCTGCTGCGGGTATCACTCCCGCAACCCGCTCCGCCCCTCTTCCGGAGGACGTGAGCGGGTGCGGGACGTGCACCCCGGGTGCTGGGGACCCCGATCCCCGGCGCCCCTGTTGGGATCGGGGCCCCAGGAGCAGCGGCGGCGGCGGATACGACGAGGGACTGACCTGTGCGGCGAGGATCGTTGGAGGTGAGTGACAGCCTCCTGCTGTTGCTTAGCAACAGCTCCCAGCATGCAAAAAGGGCATGCTGGGAGCTGTAGTTATGCAACAGCAGGAGGCAGACCACCACAACTCCCAGCATGCCCTTATGGGCATGCTGGGACTTGTAGTTTTGCAACAGCTGGAGGCACATTCTTTCTATGGAAAAGTGTAACTTCAGCTGTTGTGTAACTACAACTCCCAGCTTGCACAATCAGCTAAAGTGCATGCTGGGAGTTGTAGTGGTGCATCTGGTGGTTGCATAACTACAACTCCCAGCATGCCCGTTGGCTGTCGGTGACTGCTGAGAGTTGTAGTTTTGCAACACCTGAAGGCACACTGAGTTAAGTAGCAAACCAGTGTGTCTCCAGCTGTTGCATAACTACAATCCCCAGCATCCCCAGCCAAAGTAGTATGCCTCCAGCTGTTGCATAACTACAACACCCAGCATGCCCTTCCGCTGTCCGTACATGCTGGGGGTTGTAGCTTTTGCAACAGCTGAAGGCACACTGGTTGCAAAACACTGAGTTTGTTACCAAACTCGGTGTTTCACAACCAGTGTGCCTCCAGCTGTTGCAAAACTACAACTCCCAGCATGCACTGATAGACCGTACATGCTGGGAGTTGTTGTTTTGCAACAGCTGGATTCCCCCCCCCCCCCCCCCCCCCCAATGTGAACGTACAGGGTACACTCACATGGGCGGAGGATTACAGTAAGTATCCGGCTGCAAGTTTGAGCTGCGTCAAATTTTCTGCCGTAGCTCAAACTGCCCGTGCGACTGTACCCTAAAAACACTACACTACACTAACACAAAATAAAATAAAAAGTAAAAAACACTACATATACACATACCCCTATACAACCCCAATAAAAATGAAAAACGTCTGGTACGCCACTGTTTCCAAAACGGAGCCTCCAGCTGTTGCAAAACAACTACTCCCAGTATTGCCAGATAGCCGTTGACTGTCCAGGCATGCTGGGAGTTTTACAACAGCTGGAGGCACCCTGTTTGGGAATCACTGGCGTAGAATACCCCTATGTCCACCCCTATGCAAGTCCCTAATTTAGGCCTCAAATGCGCATGGCGCTCTCACTTTGGAGCCCTGTCGTATTTCAAGGCAACAGTTTAGGGCCACATATGGGGTATCTTCGTACTCGGGAGAAATTGGGCTTCAAATTTTGGGGGGTATTTTCTGCTATTACCCTTTTAAAAGATGAAAAATTTTTGGGAAAACAAGCATTTTAGGTAAAAAAAATATATTTTTTTTACATATGCAAAAGTCGTGAAACACCTGTAGGGTATTAAGGTTCACTTTACCCCTTGTTACGTTCCCTGAGGGGTCTAGTTTCCAAAATGGTATGCCATGTGTTTTTTTTTGCTGTCCTGGCACCATAGGGGCTTCCTAAATGTGACATGCCCCCCAAAAACCATTTGTCGCTCCTTCCCTTCTGAGCCCTCTACTGCGCCCGCCGAACACTTTACATAGACATATGAGGTATGTGCTTACTCGAGAGAAATTGGGTTTCAAATAAAAGTAAAAAATTTCTCCTTTTTATCCCTTGCAAAAATTCAAAAATTGGGTCTACAAGAACATGCGAGTGTAAAAAATGAAGATTGTGAATTTTCTCCTTCACTTTGCTACTATTCCTGTGAAACACCTAAAGGGTTAATACACTTACTGAATGTTTTTTTGAATACTTTAGGGGGTGTAGTTTTTATAATGGGGTCTTTTATGGGGTATTTCTAATATGAAGACCATTCAAATCCACTTCAAAACTGAACTGGTCCATGAAAAATAGTGAGTTTGAAAATTTTGTGAAAAATTTCAAAATTGCTGCTGAACTTTGAAGCCCTCTGGTGTCTTCCAAAAGTAAAAACTCATACATTTTATGATGCAAACATAAAGTAGACATATTGTATATGTGAACCCCAAAAAAATATATTTTGAATATCCATTTTCCTTACAAGCAGAGAGCTTCAAAGTTAGAAAAATGCAAAATTTTCATTTTTTTCATCAAATTTTGGGATTTTTCACAAAGAAAGGATGCAAGTTACCATAAAATTTTACCACTAAGTTAAAGTAGAATATGTCACGAAAAAACAATCTCGGAATCAGAATGATAACTAAAAGCATTCCAGAGTTATTAATGTTTAAAGTGACAGTGGTCAGAATTGCAAAAAACGCTACGGTCCTTAAGGTATAAAATGGCCTGGTCCTTAAGGGGTTAAAGGGGTACTCCCATGGAAAACCTTTTTTTTTTTTTTTTTTTTTATCAACTGGTGCCAGAAAGTTAAACATATTTGTAAATCACTTCTATTAAAAAATCTTAATCCTTCCAGTACTTTTTAGGGTCTGTATACTAAAGAGAAATCCAAAAAATAAATGCATTTCCTCTGATGTTATGACCACAGTGATCTCTGCTGACCTCTGCTGTCCATTTCATGAGCTGTCCAGAGCAGGAAAAAATCCCCATAACAAACATATGATGCTCTGGACAGTTCCTAAAATGGACAGCAGAGGTTAGCAGAGAGCACTGTGGTCATGACATCAGAGGAAATGCATTTATTTTTTGGATTTCTCTTTAGTATACAGACCCTAAAAAGTACTGGAAGGATTATGGCATATTTTTTGCGTCGCCAATTCTACTTTGCAGTGACATTAGTCATTTTACCCAAAAATGCATGGCGAAATGGGAAAAAAAATCATTGTGCGACAAAATCGAAGAAAAAACGCCATTTTGTAACTTTTGGGGGCTTCCGTTTCTACGCAGTGCATATTTCGGTAAAAATTACACCTTATCATTATTCTGTAGGTCCATACGGTTAAAATGATACCCTACTTATATAGGTTTGATTTTGTCGCACTTCTGGAAAAAATCATAACTACATGCAGGAAAATGTATACGTTTAAAAATGTCATCTTCTGACCCCTATAACTTTATTTTTCCGCGTACGGGCTGGTATGAGGACAAATTTTTTGCGCCGTGATCTGAAGTTTTTATCGCTATGATTTTTGTTTTGATCGGACTTTTTGATCACTTTTTATTAATTTTTTAATGGTATAAAAAGTGACCAAAAATGCGCTTTTTTTGACGTTGGAATTTTTTTGCGCGTACGCCATTGACCGTGCGCTTTAATTAATGATATATTTTTATAGTTCGGACATTTACGCACGCGGCGATACCACATATGTTTTTTTTTTTTACACGGTTTTATTTTTTTATGGGTAAAGGGGGGTGATTCAAACTTTTATTAGGGAAGGGGTTAAATTACCTTTATTAACACTTTTTTTTAACTTTTTTTTTTTTTGCAGTGTTATAGGTCCCATAGGGACCTATAACACTGCACACACTGATCTCTCATCCTGATCACAGGCGTGTATTAACACGCCTGTGATCAGTGTTATCAGCGCTTGACTGATCCTGCCTGGATCTCAGGCACGGAGCAGTCATTCGCCGATCGGACACCGAGGAGGCAGGTAAGGGCCCTCCCGGTGTCCTGCAAGCTGTTCGGGACGCCGCGATTTCACCGCGGCGGTCCCGAACTGCCCGGCGATGTGTGGTATTAGCCGCGGGTCCCGGCCGTTGATGAGCGCTGGGACCGACGCGACATGATGCGGGATCGCGGCGCGATCCCGCTTCATATCGCGGGAGCCGGCGCAGGACGTAAATATACGTCCTGCGTCGTTAAGGGGTTAAGGTTTCAGTGGGAAAACATGGGTGGTGTCTGTAAGCTGCATCAATTGTTTGTACAAGGACCTTAATAAGTTTTGAACATCTATAATATAAAGTCTCACTTGCCACATAGCACCTTCTACCAATATATGCAACTTATTCATGCCCATTCCAGCCAGTTCACTTGATTTAAAAGGATACTCCGGCCTTTAACATCTCAATGTGGGCATTGTGGCCACTTGGACCCAGCGATCTCTAAAACGGCATCTGACTCTCCCTTTGCACGTAGCTTGGGGTGAACACGTCCCCTCCATGCCTCTGTATGTGAGGCCCAGAGTTAAACAATTGCTGTACTCATGGCACATTGGGCACCATTCTGGAGATGGCAGTGGAGGATAATAACTTAGATGTAGCCATAATGTTATGAAAGAAGAGAGTTACTGTATATGGGTTATCAAGATATAGCAAAACAGAGCTGATTTCTTCCAAAAACTGCACCACCCCTGTCCTCAGGTTGTGTGTGGTATTGCATCTCAGTTACGTTGATGTGACTGGAGCAAAGTTGTAATAGAACACACAACCTGAGGACAGGGGTGGTGCTGCTTTTGGAAGAAATTTACTGTTTTTCTGTTGCTGTGACGATGGCTAAGTATTTGCCTAGTCCAATTCCTCTGACTTTTTGTTTATTGCTTGGATGATTGATACTATAAGTTTCCAGATAAGAATGCTAAACGTTAGCCTGAATCCAAGTCGAACGAATTTAGTGGCCATGGATAGACACTCCTGGGGTACCCTTAAGACGTCTTCACAGGAATCTGGTCATATGTGCTTGGCTACCTTTATTACTAGAGCGAGACAATGAATAATACATGACAGGATAATTGGTTGCATAATAAAGTTTATTATTTTTGAATGCACAGGCTGGGAAAAATCGTGCTGAAAAACTCGGCTTATACTCGAGTATATACGGTATATTAGATTATGTTCATCATTTTATATGTATGGTATCTTCATTACAGGGTTGTTTATGTAGGTTTGCTGTTATAACATGCAACAGCTGGAGGCACCCTGGCTGGGAAACACTGTGTAAGTGCTACAATAGTAACAGATTTTTATTTCTTCCTTAAAGGGTACTCCGGTGGAATTTTTTTTATTTTTTATTTTTATTTTTAATCAACTGATGCCAGAAAGGTAAACGGATTTGTAAATTACCTCTATTAAAAAATCTTAATCCTTCCAGTACTTATTAGCTGCGGAATACTACAGAGGAAATTATTTTCTTTTTGGAACACAGTGCTCTCTGCTGACACCTCTGTCCATTTTAGGAACTGTCCAGAGCAGCATATGTTTACTATGGGGATTTTCTCCTACTCTGGACAGCTCTTAAAATGGACAAATGGACAGAGATGTCAGCAGAGAGCAATGTGCTCGTTATTCAGCAGAGAACTCGGTGTTCCAAAAATAAAAGAATTCCCTCCGTAGTATTCAGCAGCTAATAAGTACTGGAAGGATTAAGATTTTTTAATAGAAGTCATTTACAAATCTGTTTAACTTTCTGGTACCAGTTCATTTAAAAAAAAAAAATACATTTTCCACCGGAGTACCCCTTTAAGTGGTTTAGTTTAGCTAAGCTCCTTCATGCGGGAAAAAAAAATGTGTGTGACAGAATCCTTGGTAAAACGAGAGGTGTTATTTCTGTTCTCTTCCTAGGTTTAATGCATGTACATAATAAACTGGTGGAACCACTGCATAGCATGAAGAAGAACTGACACGGTGTGTATGCGGTGGATGACGCAGCGGCTATGCACTCTTACTGTAACCTGGTCTGCAAAACAAGTACTGTATTCTCAAGGTCCAAGTTCTGCTTTAGCCATGTAACATTCCATACTACGCAGGATCGGTTTTATAGATGACCTAACCATTCTCTGAACCTATAAGGCTCAGCAAACGTTGCCTTCTTATTGTCTAATGCAAATATATTGCTACTTACAAATGTACTGATCTGCAGTTACTGCTGGAAGAGTTTTGCTTTCTGGTCCTGTATATATCCAGTGAATGTTCGCAATGGGAGTGGCTTAGCACTTAGATGTGTACATTAAATTCAGAAAATTTAGTTCGGAACGCTGGGTGCAGGCTTCGTGGGTCGCCACGCCTCCCTGTGACATCACGCCCCGCCCTTTCAATGCTAGTTTATGGGACGGGGTGTGACTGCCATCACGCCCGCTCCCATAGACTTGCAGTGAGGGGGCGGGGCGTGATGTCACAAGGGGGCGTGTCGACCCGAAGCCCACACCCAGTTTTCAGAATTAAATGTTCTGAACGCTGGGGAGTGGAGTTCCCCTTTAAAGCATGTAGCTCACTACCTGTTCCCTTACATTATGAGTTCCTGTTTTTTTTTTTTTTTTTTTTTTTTTTTTTTTTGTTTCTTCCTCTTTATTACATTTTGTTTTGAAAATTCTTACAAACTATAAAGCTGTTGCAATCAATGTAAACACATTGCTGTTTTCTGACATTACGTGCTGACTTTAAAAAATATAGTAAATAAAATATTGGTTTTCGAAAGTGTTTTATTTTTATTTTAGCTGCTTTAAAACATTTATCCCAAACCATTACATTTAGCAACAGTATTACTGACTTATGTGACTTAACTGATGCATGTAATTGTCTTCAGAGCATATTGCTTACTCCTGGGTAGACAGTCACTTTGCCGGCACAAGTACACAGGAAAGCAGATGTACGATCAGTCACACAGATCATGGGTGCTTGACATCCGTCCAAGGCTGGTACTTCAGTCCTGGGTCGAGTGCTGGGGTGAGTGGCCATTATACTTCATCCTGGGCATCTGTGTCAGTACTTGCCAACCAGGGTGCCTCCAGCTGTTGTGAAACTGCAACTCCCAGCAAGCCCGGACAGCCAGGAGTTGTAGTCTATGCTTGCTGGGAGTTGTAGTTTTGCAGCATCGAGAGGCACCCCTATTGGGAAACACTGATCTGTGTAATAGTTTTAGATGCCTTTGCAAGAGTGAAAAATATATAAACTGACCTTTACCTGCAAAATTGCATGTTGTAGGAACCTTGCCTTTAAAGGGGTACTCCGGTCCTTAGATATCTTATCCCCTATCCAAAGGATAGGGGATAAGATGCCTGATCGCGAGAGTCTCACCGCTTGGGACCCCCATAATCTTGCACGCGGCACCCCATTTATAATCAGTCCCCGGAGCATGTTCGCTCCGGGACTGATTACAGGCGACCACGTCACGCCTCCGTCCTCAATGCAAGCCTATGGAGGGGGCGTGACGGCTATCACGCCCCCTCCCATAGGCTTGCATTGAGGGGCGGAGCATGACGTCACACGCCGCAAGCCCGGTGGTCGCCGGTAATCAGAACCGGAGCGAACACGCTTCGGGGACTGATTACAAACGGGGTGCCGCGTGCAAGATCACGGGCGTCCCCAGCGGTGAGACTCCCGGCGATCATGCATCTTATCCCCTATCCTTTGGATAGGGGATAAGATGTCTAAGCACCGGAGAACCCCTTTTAATGTTGTATACAGGGTATCGGATCCAATAATCAGTGCTAGAAACCTGCTAATATGTGCCTTTTTAATAATATTGATAAACATTCCTATAAGTAAAAATATAATGGCAAGTTACTTATAATTGTAATCCCTTCTGTTCCAAGCCCTGTACGCTTGCAGCGAAGCTTCTTTTACATTACAGCCTGTACGGGGTTAGAACAGGTAGGTTAGGAACCTGACCCTCCCTTGGGCAGCTTCCGATTGTTGACACGCAGACTGAACATATTGCTGAACTAGAGCTATCGCATGAATTTCTTCAAGCTGTAATCAGAATTGGAAAGTCACAGACATTTCTGCACCAAATCTACTATGTGTGAATTTACCCTAGAGCCGAAAAGTCTGAGATAAGAAGCCTGCACAGAATTATTAACATCAGATTTCGGGAGATCAGCGGAGATGTAGTATTTTTGGCCCTGAAGGCTTGATAGTTCAGAAGAACAACAACAAAAAGTATCACCAGCATATTTTTTGCAAAAAGAAAAAGGAAATGTGTGTGTGTATGTGTGTGTATATAGATAGATAGAGAGAGAGAGAGAGAGAGATAGATATATATAGAGAGAGAGATAGATATATATAGAGAGAGAGAGAGAGAGAGAGAGAGAGATATATATATATATATATATATATATATATATATATATATATATATATATATAGAGAGAGAGAGATATACAGATATATATATATATATTATATATATATCTCTATCTCTCTATCTCTCTATCTCTCTATCTCTCTATCTCTAATCCTCTAATCCTCTAATCCTCTAATTTACATGGTGTTTTTTTTTTTTTATGGGAAAAGGGGGGTGATTTGAACTTTTATTAAGGAAAGGGTTAAATCCTCCGCTCGTGTCCCAGCTGATCGGGACACCACATTTTCACTGCGGTGGTCCCGATCAGCCCCGCTGAGTAGCCGGTCATCTTTCACTTTCTGTTTAGACGCGGCGCTCAACTTTAAACGCCGCGTCTAAAGGGTTAATAGCGTGTGGCACCGCGATCGGGTCCCGGCATCAGATACATTCCGGGACCGACCCGATATGACGCGGGGTTACCACGTGACCCCGCGTTATATATCGCGGTAGCCGGCCAAGGACGTAAATATACGTCCTTGGTCGTTAAGGGGTTAAGAAGGATGTGGACCCAGTTTACCTTTTGTATATCTCCATATCTCCAATTTCATATAAATGTAGGGTAGGACATCTCCATACAAACAAAGGCTCACTTATGTAAAGACTCTGTGCTCATGGCTTTGCTGTGTTCATGGGGGTCTAAGGCTTCAGCCATCATTCAGGTTCTGTGGTAATCTAAGTTGGTTAAGATTGTGTTTCCGCTTGGTGTTTTATTATTTTTTATTTTTGTTTTTCTTTGAAAAATGCTGCTGCAGTTTTTGAACCAAAACCAGAAGTGGATACATGAGGAAGGAGAAGTATAATTCTGTCCTTTATATTTCTCATTCCTTTTACACTTCTGACTTTGGCTCAAAAACTGAAATGGCCATTAGAGATGAGCGAAGTTACAGTGATTCGATTCGTCACAAACTTCTCGGCTCGGCGGTAGAGATGAGCGAACTTACAGTATATTCGATTCGTCACGAACTTCTCGGCTCGGCAGTTGATTACTTTTCCTGCATAAATTAGTTCAGCTTTCAGGTTCTGCGGTGGGCTGGAAAAGGTGGATACAGTCCTAGGAGACTCTTTCCTAGGAATGTATCCACCTTTTCCAGCCCACCGGAGCACCTGAAAGCTGAACTCATTTATGCAGGAAAAGTCATCAACTGCCGAGCCGAGAAGTTCGTGACGAATTGAATCACTGTAACTTCGCTCATCTCTAATAGCAATTTTCTCAAAAACTACCAAGTAGAAACACAGCCTACGGGTATGTTCATACGAGATACAGACATGTTACCTAGTTATTTAGTTTCACAGAGAAAGTGCATACATTCAGGAATGGGACCAGTTAGTCACAATTAGTCAGCTAAGGCCCCTTTCACACTACAAAATTACTCAGTTTTAAAGATCCGTATGAAGTTCCGTCTGAAAATCAGCTGTAAAACGGCAGTTACAAAATCCTATACGGCCGTTAGAAATAGTGCATGCGCTATTTCTCCCGTTATTATCTTCCGTCACAAAATAACGTATGTTATTAATAAGGGGCTATAACTGGTTAAAACGCTATTAGAAAAATACCATAGGCTATAATGGGATTTTCTAACGGCCATATAGGATTTTGTAACTGCCGTTTTGCAGCTGATTTTCAGACAGAACTTCGTACGGATCTTTAAAACAGAGTAATTTTGTAGTGTGAAAGAAGCCTGACCTGTCCAGAACATGCTTAAATGTTTGTACAGCCCAACAGATGCCCCTGAAGGTAATGTGTGTGGGACCTGACCATTCCTTGCACAACAGTCTTAACCCCTTAAGGACCAAGCGTTTCCGTTTTTGCACTTTAGTTTTTTCCTCCTTACTTTTTAAAAATCATAACCCTTTCAATTTTGCACATAAAAATCCATATTATGGCTTTTTTTTTTTTCACCACCAATTTTACTTTGTAACATTTACTTGTCATTTTACCCAAAAATCTACGGCAAAACGGAAAACAAAATTATTCGACAAAATTGCAGAAAAAAAGCCATTTTTTTTTCTACACAGTACATTTTATCGGTACACTGATCAGTGTTATCTGCGCTTGATTGCTCAAGCCTGGATCTCAGGCTTGGAGTAATCAAACGCCAATCGGACATGGTGAAGCCAGGTAGGGAGCCTCCTGCTGTCCTCTCAGCTGTTCGGGACACCTCTATTTAACCGCGGCATTCCTGAACAGCTCCGCTGAGCTAACCGGCAGAATTTTCTCCCGTTTTAGACACCGCAATCAACTTTTGATTGCGGTGTCTAAAGGGCTAAGACATGAGCGCGATCGGCGATGTCCGGTATTAACCGGGACCCCGCAGATACGAGCGCGCTTCACAGATTGGGAGCCGGCCACGGATGTAAATATACATTTGTGGTCGTTTAGGGGTTAAAGGGATACTCCCATGTACTGAAGAAAACTGTTCCCTGTAGAGAAATGTTCCCAAGCAACTGATGATAAATGCCAAGTCAGCAAACCACTGTGATTGGCTGAGACGCACACACCCGCCCCATACTATTGGTTGTTGGGGGGGGGGGGGGGGGGGTGCAGTCCCCTCTGCTCACTATTTTGCAGCCTTGCTGTGCCTGGACACAGTTCACAGTTCTCTGCAAACCCTACACGAGCGGACAGCTCTGGGGAACAATTCTCCCTCCCTCCTTCCCCTTCAGACAACCAGCACCACAGCAGCAGGATATGTCCTTTATCATGTCCCCCATCTCTGTGCTTGGTCTGGCAGCTGGCAGGGGAACATTTCTTTTCACCGTCTTCTTGCACCTAAATGTACAGTGGAAAATCCACATGATTTAGCATTTCTGCGATGGGTGGCCACATCCTTAGGGCAGTGGTCTCTAAATTGTTGACCTCCAGCTGTTGCGAAACTACAACTCCCAGCATGTCCAGACATCCATTTGCTGTCTGGACATGCTGGGAGTTGTAGTTCTGCAACATCTGGAGAACCACAGTTTGCACATCATTGCGCATAGCTCCCTAAACTGTGGCCATCCATATCTTGCAAAACTACAACTCCCAGCATGCCCAGACAGCCCTTTGCTGTCTGGACATGCTGGGAGTTGTAGTTTTTCAACAGCTGGAGGTTTGTGCCAACCCCTCGCTCCTCATGTGAAAGTACAGGCTGCATTAACATGAGGGGGTTTTCAGTGAGTTTCCTGCTACGTTTGAGCTGCGGCAAATTTTCCGCCACTGGTCAAACTCCCAGCGGAAAACTCACTGAAAACCCTGCCCGTGGGAACATACCCTAAAAACACTACACTACTCTGCACAAAATACAGATTAAAATGTGGTTTCCCTGCGCCTAAGGATGTCCTGCCAGCAGTGGATCTGTGCTGTTTCAGGCTGAGTGGCCGGACCCCCACTGACTTTTGTGTCCCCTGCTGCCACCAAGCACTAATCAATGCGCACACCACTGATTAGGTAAACACATTTTTTGGTGCAGGGCTTTTTGTGCTAGAAGTGCCTTTAAAAAAAAAAAAAAAAAAAAGTTACCTTTTTTTGTAGTTTAATTTTATTTTATATATCTTTTTCTGTTAGGTGATGATTTAGGGTAGGTTTTTGTTTTTGCTAGGCCTAATGGCTGGTTCCCAGTCAACATAGCTGAAAGGAGGACATTTTGGGGCCTCGTGCTGCATATGAGCCTAGTTAAAAAAAAACCAGTGTCAGGCAATACTGGAGTGGGGACGTCTTCTACCAGACTTCACTCTACAGTATGGCCATGACCTGTCTCTGATTCGAGGCCATTCGGAAATGTTTGCATTATGCTGATAATGCGGCATACTGATCACACGTATGACCGCCTGTATAAAATCAGGCCCGTCATCAATCACTTGTGGGAGGCCTATGTCTCTGGGAGGGAGGTCTCTATTGTCCTCAAGCCATATAATGACATGCGGAAAACACAGGTATGGTACAAAAAAGTTGCTGTCTACATGCTACAGGTTGCCATGTACAACTCTTTTGTACTGTCCCAGGACGCTGGCAACACAGGGACATTCCTGCAGTTTCAAGAGAAAGTCCTAAGGGCCCTTATCTTTGGCGACCGCCAAAGGGCCGTTCCGAGCGCCTCTGGAACTGTAGCCGCCCAGATCGTCCCCAGCCAACACTTTCCAGGTGAAGTCCCCCACACTGGAAAGAAGGGATGATCCCAGAAAAAAATACAGTGTGTGTCACAGGAGAGGGATACGGAAGGACACCACCACTCAATGCGACACAGTGCAGTCAAAAGTTCCAGTGCCTGTGTCCACCCATTGGAGGTCTCAAGTCAAAATTACTGCAGCCACCAGTCGGTCCTGAGTAAGTCAAGTCATCTCATTTGTCTGTCACCATCACAGTCAAGTCACCTTCAGACAACGTGGCCTGCATCATAGTCTGTTAAGTCACTGCAAGTCCCAGCAAGCCTGAGAGGTCCCCCTGTGTCACTGGCCACCTCTCTGGGATATTAGCTGAACTGCATAGACTGTACCATCTGTCTTGCCTCAGTTAAGTTACTGTTATCTTTAACCTGGCCTTGGATTCTTTATTGCCTCTGCCTAGCCTAGGATCAGCGGTACAACCTTTCGGGTGGTTTAACCATGCACTGGCGTCACGACAGAAGGGGTTAATTCCACATGCCCCTTGGGCCATAACATCTACCCCGCATCTACCTCAAATCCCGACACCACCAGGGCTGCCATCAGAGATTTAGGGGCCCCTTACACAGCTTGTAGTCTGGGCCCCTCCCCTCACTGTGGCACACCCTAGATTTTCTCTTAGTATCAGGCTAAGAAACATAAAATATCGCCACTCCATGTTAAAGGGGTACTCCGGTGAAAACCTTTTTTCTTTTAAATCAACTGGTGGCAGAAAGTTAAACATATTTGTAAATTACTTCTATTAAAAAATCTTAATCCTTCCAGTACTTATTAGCTGCTGAATGCTACAGAGGAAATTCCTTTCTTTTTGGAACACTGATGACATCACGAGCACAGTGCTCTCTGCTGACATCTCTGTCTATTTTAGCAACCATGCATAGCAGGTGTATGCTAAGGGCAGCATGGTGGCTCAGTGGTTAGCACTGCTGCCTTGCAGTGCTGGGGACTTGGGTTCAAAACCCACTAAGGACAACAATAAATAAAGTGTTATTATTATTATAATAACGTCAGCAGAGAGCATTCCAAAAAGAAAAGAATTTCCTCTGTAGTATTCAGCAGCTAATAAGTACAGGAAGGATTAAGATTTTTTAATAGAAGTAATTTACAAATATGTTTAACTTTCTGCCACCAGTTGATTTAAAAGAAAAAAGGTTTTCACTGGAGTACCCCTTTAATTCTGCAGTGACTAAATAATACCACCATACTTTAAGGAAATAAAAGCCACTATACACAGACCAGTATAACTAATAACACCACAATACAAGGGACATGTAATTCTGCCACACCAAGACCACTACCATTACCACTGACACTGCTATATTGTTATTGAAGAAAAACCACTATACAAAAGATCAATAACCCCTACATAGGAGTAGATTTGAGCTGTACACAGTTGCTGCACACTGTATAAATGATTATAGTCACATATTCACAGGGTCCTGTCTTCTCTGTTTGGAGTCGTTCATGTTTCTCTTTCTTCTCCATCTGTCCTGGGTCATCATGAAGATTTCTCCCGATCACAACTCGTCTTCACCAATCTGCCAGACAAACATTTTAGGCTTCTCGCTGCAGCAAAGTCCCCACCTCTATACAAACCCCCTATATGTATTACACTGCCCCATATAGTGGTCCCTTCTGTGCCCCTGTATAGTATTAGGCCCCAACATTGTCCTGATACATTATAATGCCCCCGCACATTGCTCTGATACATTATAATGCCCCCTCGCATTGCCCCCATATAATATAATGCCCCTGTACATTGCCCCATACAATATAATGTCCGTGTACATTGCCCCCATATATAGTAATGCCCCCTCACATCGACCCCATATATAATAATGCCTCCTTACATTGCCCCCATACATTATTATGTTCCCTCACATAATAATGCCCCCTAACATGGCCCCCATATATAATAATGCCCTCTCACATTGCCCCATATATAATAATGCCCCCTCACATGGCTATATATATATATAGAGTAATGCCCCCTCACATGGCCCCCATATATAGTAATGCCCCCTCACATGGCCCCCATACATAATAATGCCCCTTCACATTGCCCCCATATAAGTAATGCACTCTCACATTGCCCCCATATAAGTAATGCACTCTCACATGGCCCCCATATATATATCGTAATGCCCCCTCACATGGCCTCCATACATAATAATGCCCCTTCACATTGCCCCCATATAAGTAATACCCCCTTACATGGCCCCCATATATAGTAATGACCCCTCACATGGCCCCAATAATAGTAATGCCCCCCTCACATAGCCCCCATATATAGTAATGCCCCCTCACATGGCCCCCATACATAATAATGCCCCTTCACATTGCCCCCATATAAGTAATGCACTCTCACATTGCCCCCATATAAGTAATGCCCCCTCACATGGCACATGGGAGAAATTGGGTTACAACTTTTATAGGGGTTTTTCGCAGGACTATGGAAATAGATGCACATATGGAGTAACGTGCTGGACGGGCGCACAACAAGGGTCAGAAGGCATAGAGGTCTGTTTGCATTTGTGGGCCAATGGCATATCAGTAGCTGATGGTTACATACATTCAGAGGAAAATACAAAAATGAAACACCCACATGTGACACCATTACAGAAAGCCCGCACCCTGAGGAATGGGTATAGTGTAAAAAAATGACATTTTGAATGCACAGTGTTTCCTAAATTTATTTTCCAGGAATGGATGAAGTGTAGTTTGGGGAACATTAAAATTTAAAAAAATTTCGACTAATATGCCAATTATTTTCCAAGAATAATGAATAATGAACCAGAGTATAGCCAACCCTATGTTCTGAATCATCATTCTTGGAATGTGATGTGTGTGGCTGTCCCTATTCTGTTACCTGAAATGTGCACCCCGCTCAGGTGGGGAGAGAGCGCTGCGCATTTGAGGTAACATGCAAACCCCCCGATGATGGTGACTCAGTGACCCATGACCCATTTTGGGTGTTAAAACTTTTTTTCAGGGGTTTTATGAAAGAGGTTTTTTTTGGGGGTGTTTGGGCTCAAATTTTGGAAGACAATGTACTCTGGACTGGTACATTAGAATAGAATTCTGGGAAATTAAAATGAGGGAAAATGATAAAAAATTTAGTGCTCCATGGAAATGTGATACTCCCTGAAGCAATCTCGGGGCAAGTGTCACACTGAGTGGTGGTGTCCTTCCGTATGCCCCTCCTGTGACACACTCTGCATTTTTTCTGGAATCATCCCTTCTTTCCAGTGTGGGGGACCTCACCTGGAAAGTGTTGGCCGGGGACGATCTGGGCGCCTACAGTTCCAGAGGAGATGCTCTGACACGATCTTAGGGCTTTTAGGACTTCCTCTTGAAACTGCAGGAATGTTCCTTTGTTGCCAGCGTATTGGGACAATACAAAAGAGTTGTACCTGGAAACCTGTACCATGTAGACTGCAACTCTTTTGTACCATACCCATGTTTTCCTCATGGCATTATATGGCTTGAGGACAATAGAGACCTCCCTCCCAGAGACATAGGCTTCTTATTTTATACAGGCAGCCATACGTGGGATCAGTTCGGGGGTGTGTGTGGACATGCCGCATTATCAGCATAATTCAAACATTTCCAAATGGCCTTGAATCTGTGACGGCTCATGGCCATACTGTAGAGCAAGGTCTGGTAGAGGTCTGTTTTTTTTTTTTAATTAGGCCCATATGCAGCACGAGGCCCCAAAAGGTCCTCATTTCGGCGGCATCGACAGGGAACCAGCCATTGGGCCTAGCCAAAACAGAGCCACGGTTTGCAACAACAAAGTTTTGGGCGTACAGATTCGTCTGCTCAACCATATGATTGACGTTGCTGAAATAATAACTACAATAACCCATTTCAGTGAACCCGGGCTCGTGGTCTGCTGACTGAGTCCAGATAAGTGCACCGGTACGGGGCATCAGTGAACTTGGCTTGGGGTTTGACCAGTATGAGCACCAGGGGTACTCCTACTAGCATGAGGCACACGGTCATTAGCAAGGGAGGTTTGCTGTCCCGCATGGCTGTGTCTCCACCGCCTTAGTTGCCCGTTATCACTAGATGATGAGCAGGGTGAAGAAGATAATAATGTGGTTCCTCGTCCTCAATGGCACTTTCAGTGTCAGAGACAAGTAAGGCATATGCGTCCTGTGCCATAAAAGCCCTGCAGGCCGATTCCCTGCTCTAATTTTTATTTTTTTGGGGGGATGTGTGGGAACACTTTTATTGGTATGTGTGTGTGTGCTGCGCGTGGTGTGGTGCTTGACTACTTGCCCTTACCCACCACCTAACAGAAAAAAAAATGATGTATATTTAAACTTTTTTTAAAAAGGGACTTCAAGCACAAAAAGCCCTGCACCAAAAAAAGTGTTTACCTAATCAGTAGTGTGCGCACTGATTAGTGCTTGTTGGCAGCAGGGGACATAAAAGTCAAGGGGGGGTCCGGCTACTCAGCCCGAAACAGCACAGATCCACTGCTGGCAGGACATCCTTTGGTGCAGGGACACCACATTTTACTCTTTTTGTTGTGTAGAGTAGTGTAGTGGTTTTAGGGTATGTTCCCACGGGCAGGGTTTTCAGTGAGTTTTCTGCTGGGAGTTTGACCTGTGGAGGAAAATTTGCCGCAGCTCGAACGTAGCAGGAAACTCACTGAAAACCCGCCTGTGTGAATGTAGCCTGTACATTCACATGAGGGGGGGGGGGCGCAAACTTCCAGCTGTTGAAAAACTACAACTCCCAGCATGTCCAGACAGCAAATGGCTGTCTGGGCATGCTGGGAGTTGTAGTTTTGAAAGATGTGGATGGCCACAGTTTAGGGAGCCATGCGCAGTGATGTGCAAACTGTGGCTTTCCAGATGTTGCAAAACTACAACTCCCAGCATGCCCAGACAGCAAATGAATGTCTGGACATGCTGGGAGTTGTAGTTTCGCAACAGCTGGAGGTCAACAATTTAGAGACCACTGCACTAAGGGTATGGCCACACATAGCAGAAATGCTAAATCATGTGGATTTTCCACTGTACATTTTGGTCCAAGAAGACGCTGAAAAGAAATGTTCCCCTGCCAGCCGCCAGAGCAAGCACAGAGATGGGGGACATGATAAAGGACATATCCTGCTGCTGTGCTGCTGGTTGTCTGAAGGGGAAGGAGGGAGGGAGGCTGTAGAGAATTGTTCCCCTGATCTGTCCGGGTTTGCAGAGTACTGTGTCCAGGTACAGCAAGGCTGCAAAATAGTGAGCAGAGCAGACTGCACCCCCTTCCCCAACAACCATTAGTATGGGGTGGGTGTGCACGTCTCAGCCAATCACGGTGGCTTTGCTGACTCAGCATTTATCATAAGCTGCTTGGGAACATTTCTCTACAGGGAACAGTTTTCTTCTCCACACCGGATGGGGGATGATAAAACTGGGCGCTCCATACTGCAGCCGGACCCGGACCCCTTCTCGTTCATTGGATGAGCCGACCGGAGTCAAACAGCAATTCCGGTCAGCTCGTTTTCGCTCCGTATCAGTTTTTTGGGACCGGTGTAGTGCCATATTTTGTGTTTTGCCGTGGAATGTGTTACATGACTCAGCACTTTCCACTGCTGGACTAATACAGCTCCATTGGCTGACACCCGCACACCCGCCCCCTACCATTGGTTCCTGGGGGGGGGGGGGGGGGGGGGGCGCGTGTTACGTGACCACAAATATGCTGTCTCAAACACCGTTCCCTTAAGTGTGAGTTCGGCTACCACAGCAAGATGGATGTCTCCTGCTGTGATAGCCGAAGCGCTGCGGCTGCAATGTAATTTGCGCTGTGGCTGTAATGTAATTGATTACCCACTATGGGGACCGTGCGCCCACGGGGGGATCTGTATGAGATGCCAGCCACTGTGCTCAGCTTATGACACCCGCAGGCACACGGTCCCCATAGCGGGGAATGAATGTAATGTCTGCCGCAGTGCTGAGATCCCCCGGCGGATGCACGGTCCCCCTAGAAGGGAATCAATTACATTACAGCAGCAGCACGAATAACATTGCAGCTGCAGCGCTTCGGCCATCACAGCAGGAGACATCCTCTTGCTGTGGTAGCCGAACTCACACTGAAGGGAACAGTGTTTGAGACAACATATTTGTGGTCATGTGACATGCACACCAATGGTAGGGGGCAGGTCTTAGTCCAGCACTGGAAAGTGCTGAGTCATGTAACACATTCCACGGCAAAACAAAAAATACTACGGTTTTAGGTCCAGTTACAGAACTGGATACAGGGAAAAAATGAGCCGACAGGAGTTACTGTTTGTCTCCAGTTGGCTCATCAAAGTAAATGGGTTTCAGCACTGATCTGGCTGTGGTACGGGAGCGCCTGGCTTTCCCATCCCCCAGCCTGATTCGGTAGCCGTAGGCTGCAATCATCATGTGAATGCAGCCTTAAAGAGTGAATACAGTCTTATCGCCCCTAAAATCTCTAAATCTGTGTTCCAAGCTTCAAAAGGAGTATTACCCCCTCTCATGAGGTAACAGCTGTACTCTGAACTACATTTCGTGTGCTTTTCAAAGACTGTATGCTGTTAACTGTTTGCACAAGTTCACGAGTGTGTCTGGCCGCTATATACCTCCATCAAAAGTATTCCATATCTGCACCCAGACCCTACACCCATAGGTGTACCCTGGGGTCATAGACTATTTATGCCAGTGAAGTTGCCCAGGGTCCAGCAATTACCCTCCAGCTACAGTGGCATTCATATTTTTACCTGGAGAACAACATCTACCTGCTGGCCCCTAAATACCATCTCTAACCTTTTGTGTAGGTCATGTGTAGTCATCAGGATATAATATGATTCATGGAAAGATGATGGTGTCATTGTAACTTCATTGCTATGAGGTCAAATAATTGTTCCGGTTTAGGTGGCATTGTGCTTATGTGAAGGTCATAGTGGGGTGCTGTTCTTATTCATATTTATGTCTCTATTGATTTTGCTAGATCTCTTTGTAGTGCCTGACACTGTAGATCACAAACTTCTCCTTAGTAGTCTGTGTTCCATTGGCCATAAGCAATCTCCTGGTTTTCTTTCTACCCCTCTGCTTGCTCCATGTGTGTTTTATTTCTGGCTTTACTTCTCCTCTTCCCCCTGCTGTTGGGGTTCCTCAGGGATCAGTCCTATCCCTCTTCTTTTTTTCTTTCTACACAGCCCCCGAGTAGTCTCCTTGAGCTCTTGGTCAGTAAACAGGCAGTGCACTCTCGAATACCTTAGCCAATAATAGACAGAACTGTGTGGCTACAAAGGAAGAAACAAAGTCACCCGTAACGCAGTCTCCCGTAACTCCGTCCGGTGAAACGGCATCCCACCTCCTGCCTCGGACCAATGGCTGTCAGTCGTCAGCCGCAACTTCATCCTCAGTCAGGTGAAACAGAGTCCCACCTCCACCCTCACACCAATCGCTGTCATCCTTCAGCCACAACTCCCTTGTGCAAAACGCCATCATGCCTCAGACGTATAGCAGAGCCGAAGCTGCACAGCATGTATAGCAGAGTCAAAACTGTGAAACTTGCACGTGTGTACTACAGACACTACATGTGCTACAGAGCCTGTATAGCAGAGTCGACACTGAATAGCGTGTACAGCAGAACCTGTATAGCAGAGAGCCGACACTGACTCAGCTCTGCTACACGGCAGGAAAGTTTTTCGTCGAGGGATGACGGAGTCTCGGATGTGAGACTTTAGGATAACAAAGGAGGGAGGAGGGAGTTGCGTCTGACGGAGATTGGCCCGAGGGAGGAGGCGGGACGCGGTTTCACCTGACGGAGGACGGAGTTACGGCTGACTATGTCCTAAAATGGACACAGATACCTATGAAATCTCCACAGTGTATTGGGCCCTTCTACTGTTTGTTCCCCCACTCCTAACAGAGTCCCAGTCTCCCTCAGACAGTCCATGGCATCTTCTCTGCATAAATTCCATCTTTGAAATCCTCACTCATTGGGTTAATGGAAGAGTTACCACTAGTGGAAGAGGTGCTGCCCCCTACAGTACCCATTCCACTCTTCACCAATTGCCTCCTACACTGTTCTTTGAAACATGACTGCATGCAAAAACAACCTATGCATTGAAGTGTACGGAGAATGCTGTAAACAGGGATTAGGGACAATTTGCATGGAGGTCCCAGAATCAATTTGGCTGGCTCCCTAGTCCAAAACTAAGATAGGATAATCTCTTTTCAGGATAGATGTATCAAAAAGGGAGGTTGACCTGGCACTAGTCACAGCACTATTCGCTGAAGGAATGCTCACCTGTCGGCAAACAGGGAGCAAAGGCAGCCAATGTCTGTGTGTCTCTCCGTGTGGTGCTACTCGATTTCAACGACGCAGTTCAAACAATGTTCTTTTAAGGCAGAAAATATATTTGGAGCACTCACCTCGGACACGGATTGTCATTCAGAATATTCTTTATTCATGGTACAAAGACATGTGCGTGGCAGGGAGATAGCGGGATGGTGCACAAGCGCGATAACGGACCGTCGCCCACCGGCCGAACCCACCCGCTCCTGCACCATCCCGCTATCTCCCTGCCACGCACATGTCTCTGTACCATGAATAAAGAATATTCTGAATGCCGTGTCCGAGGTGAGTGCTCCGAATATATTTTCTGCCTTAGAAGAACATTCTTTTCAGGATAGTTTTAATGATTAGTCACATTACTTTTCTACAAACATTTTATTATAAGAAATGTAGTCATATTGTATCAACAATATCATTTCATTACATATATACACTTCAGAAGTGACAGGTGCTGTATAGGAAAAAATACAGTTCTTCCAGGTTCAAAGTCATATTCAAATACTTGGTATTTATTAGGCCCAACAACATTACAACAACTAGGTGCTATGGAGGTCACTTGTCCGGCTGTCTTTTTAATACACTGATGAATGCATCTTTAGGCACTTCCACATTACCAATTTTTCTCATTTTTTTCTTCCCTTCAGCTTGTCTCTTAAGCAGCTTCATCTTCCTTGTGATATCACCACCATACTGCCAAAACATTAACAATACATATTGTCAATATATAAAGATTTAGGATAGGAATATTCTAGAAATACACCTCACTGGCCACTTTATAGGTACACCAGACAATCACATGGCAGCAACTCAATGCATTTAGTCATGTAGATGTGGTCAAGACAACTTGTTTAAATTCACACCAAGCATTAGAACAGGGAAGAAAGGAGATTTAAGTGACTGAATGTGGCATGGTTGTTGGTGCCAGACAGGCAGGTATGAGTATTTCAGAAACTGCTTATGTACTCGGATTTTCACGCACAACTCATAACAATAAAATATCCAGTTAGCGGCAGTTGTGCGGGTGAAAAAGCCTTGTTGGGGAGAACGGGCAGATGATACACATTACAACCAAGGTATGTAGAATACCTTCTCTGAACGCACAACACATTGAACCTTGAATCAAATGGGCTAAAGTAGAAAAAGACCTCACCGGGTGCCACTTCTGAGCTAAGAACAGGAAACTTCATTCTACGCCTCCTACTAAATCCAGTTGCAACATTCAGATAGCAGGGCAGCCCACTGGGGTATTGTTACTGACCATATCCATCGTGTACCCATTTTCTGATGCCTATTTCTAGCACGATAATGCACCATGTAACAAAGCTCTCATCATCTCAAACTGGTTTCATACAATGAGTTCCCTGTACTGCAATGGCCTCCACAGTCATCAATCTCAATCCAATAAAATCACCTTTTGGATTTGGTGTAACACAAGGTACTTATCATTGATGTATTGCCTACAAATCTGCAGAAACTGTGTGATGCCATATCCATATGTTTCCAGCCCCTTGCATAATGTTTGCTACAAAGAATGGTGGCAGTTAAAAGGCAAAAGAGGGTTCAACCCAGTAGAAGTAGTGCTCACCGAGTAGTAGAAGTAATGCTAACTGAGATTTTCCTAAATCATTAATTTTGGCAGAAATGACTTAAAGAAGATCTATAATGGGGAAAAACGTATCCCCTATACAAAGGATAGAGGGTAAGTTTTAGATTGCGGGGGGTCCGGCGACTGGGACCCCCCGCAATGTCCTGTATGGGTCCCTTGTTCCCTCTATGGGAGAGCTGTGTGCTATCTTCAGCTCTCCCATAGATATATATGCAGGGGGCGTTTTGGTTGTCACAACGTGAGGCTCCCGGGGAGAGCAGAGGCCCCGTACAAGAGATGGTGGCGGGTCCCAGCTGTTAGACCCTCTGCGATCTAAAACTTATCCCCTATCCTTTGTATAGGGGATACGTTTTCCCCCCATGATACTACTTTAATAAATTCTCCCCAAAAATGTGTTGGCATTACATAGTTAAAAAGTAAGAATTATATTCTTCAGGCACCCTTTACTGGCATATGTGCTATACCAGCATACTAACTTTTCTAAAGTTTTCCAATAACACATGCCAGAATCACTTTTCCCTTTAGCTCCACTAAAATGCATAAAGGTGACGTGTTTTTATTTTGTATCGACTAGAATTCTTCAAAAACACAAAAGGTGTTAAATCTAAAAGTTTAAGCAGAGAAACTGTTTGACAAGTTAATGTATTCTACAATGCTGCCACACAAGGATTTAATATTTTATAACCCCAGAGACATTGATCTTCCAACTGAGCTGTAAATTACAGTGAAGACATAGTAAGCTTATCATGGTGTAAAAAGAAGAAATATAGATATGTATATATAATCTCAAACTCAAATACATACGCATTTTGCCAAGACATTCTTCCTGTAGGCTTTAACTCTGGAAAAGAAGAAACATAATATGAAAGCACACACACAAATTCATCCTGGTAGAGTGTAACCCAATGAATTAGGTTATGACCTGGAAATATAAGCCCCTCAGTTACAGTCTAGTGTGAAGACTTAATATTCTATTCAGCCATTATTGAGTGATTTCAAAAGGTAACAAGAAAAATAAGTTATTTCAGTGTCCTTAGGGGTCGTCACTTAAAGTTTCTTGCTCCCATCTCCTGTAATGTTCTGGTTATTGTAAGTCTAGGGGCTGCAACTCCACACAACTTTAGTGTGGCATTTTTATTTATTTTTTATTTTGTTTTTGGTTTTAGTATAGGCGTTTTTTTGGTGTTTTTAAACATGTAATTCAAGGAAATGTACAGAGGAATTGGGGAAAAAGGCCAGAATAAATGCCAATTTAAAATCCACATTGTGTCTATCGGACATGTTACAAAGTGCGCCCAGATGACTAAGCAAAGAGGTTTTGATTTATTTACCCTCTTGTAAAAGTGAAAGATCAAAAGGGGGGGGGGACCAATGACTTGGATTGTGAAAAAGTAGAAAGCCTCACCCGCATTTTTGATAAGTAACAACTTTCTCAGAAAAAAGGAAACTTTTGTGCATGCTTGACGTGCAGTGTTAATAAATAGAGATAAATGCATTTCCTCCATACTTTTCTTTACCACAATTTGTAAGGGAATCCACTAGTAAATGAGGGCCATTGTACAGTATGTATAAGTCAGTATGTCATTACTTACGTTTCTCGTGCAATTATCTTGCTACCGATGGCGGCCTGAACTGCTACCTCAAACAGTTGTCTTGGTATGGCATCCCGTAAGCGTTCACATATTGCTTTACCCACAGAGTATGCCTTTTCCCTAAATAAAATTGTTAGCTCATTAGTGATAGGGAACACATCATCTCCTGGTACCTGAGATTCATACATCCCCAAACTTTAAACTCTAGTCCATTATAAAGTGCTTCTCCCCTACAGTCACCCATAGGTAGAAACCCTTAAGCAGTTCCCATCTGCCAAGTTGTTAGAAATTCTACTTAGCTGCTTCCAACCTATATAGACATAGATGTCATCACACAGCTTTCCCATGCTCCTGAATGGTAATTATCATAGTTGTTCAGTTATGGAAGTAGATGGCATGCCAATAATTAATAGGCTGATTCCGGACTAGAAAAGCCGTATTCATGCGCTAACAAAGAACAGCCTTCTAAATCAAGCAGTCATCTCCCATGTGATCTCTGTTCTGGAGGTTATACACAATTCACTTATTACATACTGTATGTGATCCTCCATGTTATTTTCAGATACTCTATTCAGTTATTTTACCGATCACAGCACTTACTTATGTGCAATAGTCACTAATTCTTCCACCAGACGACCGTTCAGTAAAATATCCATTTTCACCAGATCAGCGGGCTGGTATCCTGCATCTTCATAGTCGAAGCTATAGAATAATAATATTTCAATGGTGTCATCCAGTGTAAATCCATTGCTCTTCTACAATAAAATACTGTAGATGGCATCATAGGTAAATGTAGAGACAAGAAAGTAAAGGAATATCAGAGGACTGTGGAAATGGAACAGACCCAAAGACACACTAATATAGATATATATATATATATATATATATATATATATATATATATATATATATATATATATATATATATATATATATATATATATATATATATATATATATATATCTCCAGCGCCCAAAACTGGTAGTCCGGGGCGTCGGGCAATAGAAATTCCACATCCCTGTGTATATATATATATATGGATATATATAGGAATGTGGAATTTCTATCGCCCGACGCCCCGGACTAGCAGTTTTGGGCACCGGGCAGGTGAATTTGTCCGGCCCTTAGCCCGGCTTCGGGCAAGCAGGGCCGGACCTGACAAGTGCGGCGATCTGCAGTCTGTATGGAGCGGCTCCTGACTCCTGCCCGCTCCATACTCTGCAGCCTGTGTCCTCGGAAGCAGAGCAGGGGAGATGAGAAGCTGTGTACAGTATTTGTCTTCTCTCCCCTGCTCTGCAGACGTGCGGGGGGGGGGGGGGGGGGAGATGAGGGGGCGTGGCTTCTTTCTCCCCGTGCAGACCTGCATCCTCTGCCTTCACTCCCCGCACGTCTGCACGGGGAGATGCTTGCGGCGCTCACAGGGGAGTATGGAGCGGACTCGGGATTCCTGCCCGCTCCATACTCTGCAGCCCCCGGCAGTTCTCAGTAGCCGGGGGCCGCCGCTAATAGCCAGCATGCGGCGATCGCCGCGGCTGGCTATTAACCCTTTAGATCGCCGCTGTCAAAGCTGACAGCGGCGTCTAAAGGGAGATGTGAATGCTCCCTGGTGGGCTAGTGGGGTGGATCGCCCCCCTGCAGCGTGATCGCGAGATCCATTATGGAGAAAAAAAAAAATGAATGTGTACCTGTCACTTTAAGAAACCTTGACATCAACAGTTTTGATTGGTGGGGGTCTGGGTGTTCAGACATACACCAAATCAGTAGAACAAGCAGGGCGAGCACAGTGTGCAGAGAAACTGTACTTAACAAGTTCTTCTATTGGCTTTATCTAACGATAGGTGAGGGTCTGAACCCAGACCTACAACATTCATAGCTTTTTAAATTGACAGAGTCCAATAAAGTGAAAGGATCCACCCATAGAGGGACCTGTTGAATGGAACATGTATAATGTAAACAAAGACTGAGAATCCCCCCCTTTCCATTCAGCAGTTTTCAGTAAGATTTTAGTTCTTTTGACTGCGGTCCTGCTCAGTGTTACACAGATAGATGTCAGTCAATAAGCAGGACTGCCCACTTGACTGTTCACAAGATTGCACTGATAATTCCCTAATAACGAATAAATGACAAATTATCCTGGAACTTATCCTATAAAACTCTATATCAATTTGCTCAGTTCCGCCTGGTCTATAAGATAATGTTTGCAGTTTGGACTGCATTTTCAATGTGACAAAGTCCTTCTGGAAGCCAACAAGTCTGTGTACAACTGACCTGGCATATCCAGAAGATAAGGATTTTAAAGTGTCGTAAAAATCCACCACAACTTCGTTCAGAGGGAACAGATACTTCATCATGATCCTGTGTTCATCTATGTAGAGAAAGCTCTTCTGCTCCGCTCGGCGGGTCTGGGGAAACAAGCATTCAGGTTGACTGTACTGTGCTGAGGCTCTGTTCTCATCATGGCTTCTGCTCCTCATATATCAACTTATGAAATTCTACCGACTGCACGGTGCAGCAGAATGGCGCAATGGAATTTTAAAGTGGAATTTTTTCCACTGGATTTCGCCATGTGGGGCAAATGGGGCCTTACAATTCTTATGTAATATCCCAACAGGACATTGTGGGGTCTTCAGTGGTTACTGACCTGGCACAGAGACATGATCTTCCCAAGATATTCATCTGGTGAAATAATTGTGCCCAGTATCATAGGTTCCAGATACTCCTTCGCTACAGATCTGTCAGGAAATTCAGATGGATTCACAATGGTGATCACTTCTTCTCCATGCTCCTGTGTAAATATTAGAAAAACAGAAGCGAACTGGAAGGAATTGTGTAAAATGAAAACTCAACATCCCAGCTTCCAAATTATAGCACACATTTTCCTGCTTCATGAAAGCACTAAAAACATAAGTCAGTCATATGTCATGCCATATGAAACGGCGTGGCCCACAATAAAGCAACAATGCGGTAATATTGTATACAAGTCATGTGTGTGAGGCCTTACTTAACAGATGACAAGAGATTATGTAAACCTCACAATTTACCTTGATCAGCTTTGGAGAAGACAGCACAGCTTTGTATGGGACTGTAGGGGACGTCACTATGAGAGATGCATTGTACTCTTGCTCCAGTCTCTGGTTAAAAACCTCCATGTGTAACATCCCCAGGAAGCCCAACCTGTAAAAACATTATTATTGGTTATTCCTTAACTTTAAAAAAACATGGAAGAAAAACAAGAAGGTAAAATGCTCTGGACTTAATAGGGATCTACTATATTTATCCTCCTGAAGAAGCTGTGGATGCAGCAAAACATGTTGAGGGGTGTATAGTTGTGTTTTTAACATTTATTTTTTGCTGTGCCTAGATGTCAGAGGTCTGCTGCCTCATCATACAGATATAATATATTTGAGCATTAGTGATGCTAACCTGATCTTCCACATGACAAAGTGATACTGAGGTTTTTAATTCGTATTATTTCACCTCATTATTTGGACATTTTTCTAAGCCATATCAAATGTTCTTTGTTTACAAGGTTTAGGCCTTGGGGCAGTGAGTTCATTTTGGCATAGTTAGGTAGGCATAGTGGTCTGGGTTCATGAGGTAGGGCTGTGCCCATGTGATGAAATTATGACAGCGTGTTGCAGCATTTCTACCTGCATAAAGGTTAGTGTTTGAGATGAAATACCTAATACATAACCCAAAAACTATGAAGCAATGGAAACAATGCTAATAGCAGACGCACCTCCAGCCCGCACCGAGCGCTGAACTGCTGTCCCGGGTGACAGACACGCTGGAATCATTCAACGTCAGCTTTTCCAGGGCACTTTTTAAGTTGCTGTATTCAGACTGGTCAACTGGGAACATCCCTGGAAAAAAAATAAAAACAAAAATCAAAGAAACTGTTAACGTGAATTGTTTAGGCTTTTCTTATGCAAAGGAGTATCAAGAAACATCACTGCGCCACAAGGAAAACAAACATCAAAGACCAAATGAGAAGAGACATCACATGCATTATTTATCACCACGGCGTGGTGTTATCAAACCCATCGCTTCAGCACTCCCTAAATTCCTGACAATGTGGCAAAAACCCTGTCAACGTGTCATGGTTGGAAGCAGACTAGTTCTTGTCTAAAGTGCAACTGCTTCCTCACATCTCTGCTCCTGTACAATACATCATGGCTGCAGAACAAACAGGATACTTCTCATTTCTCTAACACTTCAGGCATGCTCCTCCAAATATACTGAACAATACACAGGGGAAAATGGAATGTTCAGCTGTTTAAGAATATTTTAAGTCCTGAATTACCTTTATTTCTACATATTTAAAGGGTTTGCTGCAATACATATACAGTGCTGTACAATACACATCTCTTGTAGGCTGGAATGAGAAGTCATATTTCCCCTACATGTCTTAGATAAGTTACTTAAACGCAACCGAGTAAGGTACTCTCTCCATGTGTCACAGTCAGTTGTGTCCCCTTACCTCTCTGTGTCGCAGTCATTAGTGTCGCCTTTCCTCTCCCTGTGTCACAGTAATAAGTGTTCCCTTCTCCTTCTGTCTCAGTAATTTGTGTCCCCTCATCTCTCCTTGTGTCACGGTCATTAGTGTATCCTCATATCTTCTTTTGTCATTCATTAGTGTCCTCCTAGCTCTCCCTGTTTCACAGTCATTAGTGCCCCCCTCATCTCTCCCTTTGCCACAGTTCATTAGTGTCCCCACATCTCTCATTGTGTCACAGTCATAAGTGTCCCCTCATCTCTCGCTAAGTTAAGTCATAGTTATTAGTTTCCCCTCGTATCTCCCCGAGTGACAGTTTTTAGTGTCCCCTCATCTTTCCTGGTGTCACAGTCATTAGTGTCCCCTCAACCATCCCTGTGTCAGTGGTTAGTGTCCCCTCATCTCTCCTTGTGCCATGGTCATTAGTGTCCCCACATCTCCCTTTGTGCGTCACAGTCAGTGTTCCCTTATCTCTACTTATGTCACAGTCATTACTGTCACCTTATGTCTCCCTGTGTGTCACAGTCATTAGTGTCCCCCCTCATCTCTCCCTGCGTCACAGGTGTAAGTGTCCCCTCATCTTTTTCTGTGTCAGGATCCTTAGTGTCCTTATCTCTCCCTGCGTGTCACTGTTAATAGTTTCCTCTCATCTCTCCCTGTGTGTTACAGTCATTAGTTTCCTCTAATCCCTTCCTGATTTTGGAGGAGTATGTGAGAATGTTTTCCCATTCATCCAGAAGAGCATGTCTGAGGTTCCACACAGGTTTACAATAAGAGGCCCTGGCTAGCGGTTGTGTTTAAGTTCACTCCAAAGGCAGGGCTTGACAAATCTTGGGCACCAGGTTGCCATATCGGCTAAGAATTTTGATGTGGGGCCTAGGTTTTTATCAACCCTTTCAAATAGATTGTGATACCCAGGGAGACCTAAGGGGACACTAATGACTGACACAGAGGGAGAGATGAGGGGACACTAATGACTGACATACAGGGAGAAATGAGGGTACAGCAATGACTTGGATACAAAGGTACATTCAACTCACCTGCAAATACCATGGGCTTTGCAGGCTTAAAGCCAGGCAGAGGCTCCACAGGCTGCTTCAACAAATGTAGTGTGTCTCCTATCTGTGCTTCCTGTACGTCTTTCATTCCAGCAACTAGGTACCCCACCTGCCCTGCACACCTGTAAAAAAAAAAAAAAAAAAAAAAAAAAATATATACATATATAACCACATCCAGTTTCATACATACCATAGAAATAGGTGAGACAACTTTTAGGACACTGCTTATCCTCTTGCCCTGATAAGTCACTACACACATTTACTACAGTCACAAGAGAGAGAGAAGACTTCATGCATATATATATTGGCCCAGATTTATTATGAATGTTGGTTTATTTTCCCTATATGCATTTTATCTGACTGTTTGTTTTCTTTTCACCAGATTTACTAATTTGATGCACCGTTGGTGCTTCATGCTCCAATTTGGTTTAAACAACCATTGACAGAAAAAATTACAATACAAAAAATCCTATGCAGTACATATGAGGGCAAACCCAAAGGAACAGGACCCAGCTCTGCGGTAGACGGCACGCGCTCCTCACTGATAGAGTTGAGGTCCCATTCTGGAGATCGCGGGGTCTCCGAGCGGTCGGACCCCCAACAATCAGCTACTTATCCCCTATCCTGTGGAAAGGGGATAAGTTAATTTTGGCTTTGGAGTTCTCCTTTTAAGTGTCACAGTTTGGTAAAGTTTTGGCACACGAAAACATACACCATTACTGTCGCAATAGCCGAAACTAAACTGTCGGGATGGGAATAGTTAACCTGGGCCATTGTAGTTAGCAACACAATTCCAAACTATGAGCAGATTATCCAGCACTGTGGATGTAAAAATGACATGGTGGCCATATGGACAATTCAAATATGTGACAGTACAAATAGGTTTATTGAAAAATATTCCCAAACTTAGCCGAGCAAAGTACCAAGACCACCACCTTAGACCCAAACCGGTCTTACTGGTCTTACTAGACTTCTACTGCTCATGTGGTGATCACACAAGTGGGCGGCTTATTACAAGAGAGCTCTGATAACTGTATTGTAATAAGCCATGCACTTACATGTCCATTACATGTGTGTCCATCCAAGCTGTAGACTTCTAGCTGATGCCAAACTACATCTCCCAGCATGCCCGGACAGCCGCTGGCTGTCCGGGCATGCTGAGAGTTATAGTTCTGCAACAGATGGAGGTCCACAGTTTGAAGTTGTACGATTTAGACACCACTAGAAATGACTGCCTTTTACAAGAATCATTGACAGCAGCTTCACTACAGGATTTAAAGGGGACTGGAGCGCCATCTAGTGGTATTAAAGTAAATTTTGTCAAATTGTGATGTAAACCTACACAAGGTTTCGCACATAACATTAGGGCAGCTTCATTTTAAAAATGCTGTTAAGTTCTAGACACCAGTTCATAGAAAGGATGATTAGGACATGAAAAAAAAGTACAAAGAAGTGCAACTAAGCTAAGGCTGGGTTTACATCACGTTTTTTACCAATACGGGACCGCATACGGCTGGGGGGAGCTACTACCTAGCGCTCCCGTATCCCTGCCGTATGCCGCCTGTATGTAATTCATATCAATAGAAACATAGTATGTGTCAGCAGATAAGAACCATTTGGCCCATCTAGTCTGCCCAATAATTGAATCCTACCAATAGTCCCTGGCCCTATCTTATATGAAGGTTAGCCTTATGCCTATCCCATGCATGTTTACACTCCACTGTATTTGCAGCGACCACTTCTGCAGGAAGGCTATTCCATGCATCCACTACTCTCTCAGTAAAGTAATACTTCCTGATGTTAGTTTTAAATTAGAGGGGCAAAGATTTAAAACTATGTCCTCTTGTGGTAGTTTTTCTTCTTTTAAATCTCCTCTCCTCCTTTACCATGTTGATTCCCTTTATGTATTTAAAAGTCTCTATCATATCCCCTCTGTCTCTTCTTTCTTCCAAGCTATACATGTTAAGGTCCTTTAGCCTTTCCTGGTAAGTTTTATCCTGCAATCCATGTACTAGTTTAGTATCTTCTCTGAACTCTCTCTAGAGTATCTATATCCTTCTGGAGATATGGGGGGAGATTTATCAAAACCTGTGCAGAGGAAGAGTGGTGCAGTTGCCTATAGCAACCAATCAGATTACTTCTTTCATTTTCCACAGGCCTCTAAAGAGACCTGTGGAAAATGAAAGATGCAATCTGATTGGTTGCTATGGGCAACTGCACCACTCTTTCTCTGCACAGGTTTTGATAAATCTCCCCCATGGCCTTCAGTATTGCGCACAATAATGAGCCGACCGGAGTGAAACGCTGACTCCGGTCGGCTCATTTTTGCCCCGTATGCGGTTTTCCCACCGCATCTAAAACCGTAGTCGACCACGGTTTGAGGTCTGGTGGAAAACCGCATACGGGGCAAAAATGAGCCGACAGGAGTCAGCGTTTCACACCTGTCAGCTCATTGAAATGAATTACATAGGGGCGGCATACGGCAGGGATACGGGAGCGCAAGGTTTTAGCTCCCCCCCAGCCGTATGCGGTCCCGTATTGGTAAAAACGTGATGTGAACCCAGCCTGATAATGGATTGAAGGACCTAACTTATGAGGAAAGAATTGCATGCTGCACCCTTTTAAAGAGCAAGTTAGACATAAGGAAAATTGACAAAACTTACAGTTTTTCAGCAGGTACTTCATCAGGGGTCAGTATGCCAACCTCATTGACTTCATAGCACTTGCCAGAGTGAGCAGACACTATTTTATTGCCTTTACACACTTCCCCTCCAAACAGGGCAACACTGGCGATCACACCTCGGTACTGGTCAAACATGGAGTCAAACAGCAGGGCTTTCAGGGGGCGTCCCTTTTCTACTGCAGGACTGGAACACAAACAAAAGGCATCCTGTTAATAGGAGACCTATCCACAAAAAGTGGACACAATTACATGCACATAAAGTTTAGTACTTGTCTGAAGAAAACATATCACAACAGATAGACACAGTGCTGCATCTTTAAAGAGTTTTCAAGGGCTGATGGCCTACCCTAAGATCTGATCGGTGGTGGTCCAACAACCAACACCCCACCACTGTCTACCAAAGCTGCAGTTCTCACATACACTGTAAGATGAAATGGAAGCAGAAGGCTTTGTACATTGTATAGTGATTGAGAGCTAATCCTGCACGGCCACTACACAATGCTGTAGTCTCTTTTAACCGGTGCTGTGGTTCTGTGTCCAATCCCTACTGAGAAGATATTGACCGTTTATCCTGAGAATAGGCCATTAATCATGAAGCCCCAGAAAATACCTTAAAGCATTACTGTGAAAAGTTAAGATCGTTCAGGGCCTGTGCGGTCATTAGTTATAGATGAGTGCAGTAATGCACTTCACTCCCCAGCTCACTCAATATAGTACAGTGGTCCCTCAAGTTGCAATATTAATTGGTTCCAAGTGGACCATTGTATGTTGAAATCATTGTATGTTGAGACCATAACTCTATGGAAACCTGGTAATTGGTTCTAAAGCCCCCAAAATGTCCCAAAATAGTAAAAAGTGAGGATTAAATATAGATAAGTAGATAAGTAATACAAATAAAGCAAGTCCTTACATATAAAAAGTAAGAAAGATCTGCTGGAAGCTGTAAATCACTGTCTATGTAGAGGACAGGAGCTTCTTCAGGGTCCTGTACAGTACACACAATGTCCTAAAAAGTAAAATGGAGCTGCCTCATCTGGTGCCCAAAGGAGAAGCTATCCCTGGCACAGGTAAAGAGTTGTACAGAATATGTAATACCTCCCTGTACTGTTGGTGGGCACTACCAGCCAGCCAGTCAGTGCATGCACTTCAGGAATAGAGGGGTTTTACCAGTAAATATGTCCACTCCGATTGGTCAGATCTATCAGCCATTGACACATTCTGCAGATCTGGACTGTCGGTACATTGTATGTTGAGTCTGGTTTCAAGTTACAATGGTTCAGAAGAGACGATTGTATGTTGAAACTATTGTATGTTGAGGGATCACTATACTTATTAAGAATTAATCAGAAATTTCTAAATACAACTGATCGCTAAGTTTCCCATCTGCAAACTAAAATGGTAAAATGTAACTTATTAGGTGGCTAAAGGTTTAAAAAAAACTCAACCCATTGGTCTCAACAGTATAAACAGAGACAAAATAATATTAAAGCATGCAGCTGCATGCAATACAATTGTGTATCTAGGTACAGTGGCTGCAGTACACAGTAACCAAGTGCAAGTACAAGACCTAATGGGTTATTGTTAAAAACCTAACACATCACTCCCCAGCTTGTCACACAGTCCAACACATTACAGGATACTGATCTGAAAAAGGGGGTGCCTCCCCCGAAACTTGTTATCCTTGTTTTACTTTGTTTTATACAAGTTAAATAAACCTACTTGGTTTCATTATATCCTACTTTGTTGGATGGTTTTGAATTGCATCTTTGCAAGACAGCAGTACCTCTCCACTGGGTCATTTTCCTTCGCTTCCACATTTGCACAACCCATTACAAGAGACAGGCTCCATTATAGTCTACAAAGGCTATGTTCTGCACTTAGCGCAAGGCGGGGAGTAAAGCGCTTGGAGGGGGTGTCAGCACTGAGACCCTGTTCAATCTTATCTATTGACTTCTTAGTGCTTTAAAGAGTTACTGTCATTATGAAAAAAAAAAAACTTTTGACATGTTGCTCACACATCTAAAATGAGACCTGCTGAGATTGCAACAAACAGGGAAGTAAGCAACAGCGCACCGCTCACTCCCCGTCCAGCTAGTAGAGCTACAGAGAAGAAAGTAAGATAGGATCTGCCGGCCAATGAGTGAGTAGCATTGTCACTCACTTTCCTGGCTGATAACTAGTGATCACAGTGAGAGTGAGATCTGGTGTGATCAAATCTTTTCAGATGTGTGGGCAACATGTCAAAAGTTTTTTTTTTATAATGACAGTAATGCATTAAAGCACAGACATATCAATTTTTTTTATTAGAACAGTAACCCTTTAAACACCATTTGGTATGAAATCTATGAAAAAAGCAGATCTCATAAAGCCACAGAAGTCCATACTCACGGTGGAAGCCTTCGGACAACTTCTTGAAGTACTCTCTCCACATTTGTTCCAAACTTTGCTGAGATCTATTAGTAAAAGAATGACTATTACCTAAATACAGAACCAATTACCAACACACAGAAGCTGGAGCTTGTCACAATCTAGTATGTATGCAAGTCTTCAGAACAGCTTTGAAGTATGACAACTAGGTGATCCAAAAATAACTCGGAAAAGTGACAAAGAACCAATTCCCCATGCTGATTTTGCATTATAAAAGTCTATGGAACTTGTCTACTGTAGTCAGACTTAGCTGAGAGAGAAGCGCACAGCAGCACACTTCTCCCATATATCTAGAGATTGTGCGATCTCAGCACTTTAACAGAACTTTTCTTTCCACACAAAGCATTTTATAGAACTTCAGACCCCCTTCCATGCTCAATTCTCTGTATCAGCGCAGTATAAGGCACTTAAAGCAGGCAAGGCACACATAGATGCCTAGAGTAAATAAACCAACACATTTAGATATAAGCCATACATACTCTAATGCAGTCACTAGCAGGAATGTCAAACATCTTTTCAATTTGTTTCTCCACTCTCTCTGGGTCGGCATTCTTCAAGTCAATCTAAAAGTAAAATAAATGATTTGTATATGCAAACCAACATCTAGATTAAAAGCCATAATAAATAAGGAAGGCTATGTTCACATGTCACAGATTATTATTATTTTTTTTTTTTTTACATGGGCATGAAATCTGCGTTGTGGAAACCTGTCACTTCGTTGCAGGCTCAGGCATGTTTAAAACCTTGCTCAAATCCAATGTAAGTTGCAAGTATATGTGAGAAATCTGAGCATATACAATTTTTTGCTGTGGATTCTGAATAGAAAAATGTGCTAACATACCCTAAGGGCTCTGTATTAGGCATTAACAACAGATACACAACTGTCAATGCCCTATAGCATATCTGTTGTCTCAGGTAACATTTCAGGATAAGCTGTTATGTGAGAAGAAGAGTACCAGCACTATTTCTAGCCATTATATAACCTGTATGGAGGGCCGAAAAAAGCAGTACTGTGTAGTGTAAGCTGTAAATCCATCTCTGGGGTGAGATGTATCACTCACTACAAGCTGCTGAAGCCTCTCCCACAGTATCTGTCTGACTCTAGCCACTCCCCCTACTTCCGTTTCCCTGCTCCATAGATTTTTATCAATGGCTGTAACCTAATATTACAGTAGTCTGATCCATCTTGAGACCGATAAGAGCAATTTTTGCAAGTGGATGAGAAATTTAGGTAGGGGAGAAGAGCAAAAAAGTAACCAGATAAAAGCATATTATAAAAAAATAAAAAATAAATTAACTATTAACTATTCCCTTATTAATCGCAAAATACAATACTTAATAGCTTACTACAATAATAGTACATTACATTAACTATCTATAATTACTAAATACATGCAAAGTACATACAGGAGCAGGGACTCATGTCAAAGACAAGTGTCCCTCTTTCTGTACATAGCGTTGAATGCAAATTATGCTAATAGCATAGCACTCTGAGAAATATTGTAGTGCATCACCAATCATAATGGCAGTGGCTTCATCTGAAAACTAATAAGGGACAATTCTGACATGGCCTTAGGGCTTTAGTTTTGCCATGGTAGCTCATCAGCTCATTGTGATCTTGTCTGCTGTGCTGACTGACTGAGGAAACCTGTCACCATTGACTGCGGCATCTAAGGGGTTCAGTCAGACTCAAAACAGGCAGGATTACATATTCAGCCGATACCCACTGTTAATTGTAGGGGTTCAGCTCCTGTACCTATCGCATTGCATTGCCTATACGTACTGCTATGTCCTATTGTGATATGAGACAAATTAATAAGGATGTAACAGTATGTCCAAATGCAGGAATGGGATAAAGGGTGGCAGTACCTAAAAAGGGGTATTCCTGTGAAAAATATTTTTTTTTTCATATCAACTGGCTCCAGAAAGTTAAATCTTAATCCTTCCAGTAGTTATCAGCTGCTGAAGTGGAGTTGTTCTTTTCTGTCTGACAACAGTGCTCTCTGCTGACACCTCTGTCAGTCTCGGAAACTGCCCAGAGTAGGAGCAAATCCCCATAGCAAACGTCTCCTGCTCTGGACAGACAGAGGTGTCAGCAGAGAGCACTGTTGTCAGACAGAAAAGAACAACTCAACTTCAGCAGCTGATAAGTACTGGAAGGATTAAGATTTTTAATAGAAGAAATTTACAAATCTATTTAACTTTCTGGAGCCAGTTGATATGAAATAAAAGAAAATGTTTTTTTACTGGATAACCCCTTTAATGTCTCCTATTGTGTCTGATATTGAAATGAATGGAGTGTGCAGCCTATAAAGTGGAGGAAGCTACAGCAAAGAGAAAATACACTGCTCAAAAAAAATAAAGGGAACACTTAAACAGCACAATGTAACTCCAAGTCAATCACACTTCTGTGAAATCACACTGTCCACTCAGGAAGGAACACTGACAATCAATTTCACATGCTGTTGTGCAAATGGAACAGAAAACAGGTGGAAATTATAGGCAATTAGCAAGACACCCCCAATAAAAGAGGGGTTCTGCAGGTGGTGACCACAGACCACTTCTCAGTTCCCATGCTTCCTGGCTGATGTTTTGGTCACTTTTGAATGCTGGCGGTGCTTTCACTCTAGTGGTAGCATGAGACGGAGTCTACAACCCACACAAGTGGCTCAGGTAGTACAGGTCATCCAGGATGGCACATCAATGCGAGCTGGGGCAAGAAGGTTTGCTGTGTCTGCCAGCGTAGTGTCCAGAGCATGAACACGCTACCAGGAGACAGGCCAGTACATCAGGAGACGTGGAGGAGGCCGTAGGAGGGCAACAACCCCGCAGCAGGACTGCTACCTCCACCTTTGTGCAAGGAGGAGCAGGAGGAGCACTGCCAGAGCCCTGCAAAATTACCTCCAGCAGGCCACAAATGTGCATGTGTCCACTCAGACAGTCAGAAACAGGCTCCATGAGGGTGGTATGAGGGCCCAATGTCCACAGGTGGGGGTTGGGCTTACAGCCAAACACCGTGCAGGACATTTGGCATTTGCCAGGGAACACCAAATGGCAAATTCGCCACTGGCGCCCTGTGCTCTTCGCAGATGAAAGCGGATTTGTGAAACAAGAAAAAAGGCTAAATGCCACAATGGATGCACACCCAAAAGTCAATGTGTAGAAAATGATCAATTTATTTATTAACACCATGTATCTATACTAAACAAAGACACAGTAAAAACATTTAAAAAGCTACAAAGAGCTGCACTACATCAGTGGGACCTGTAAGGATCACCACTGGACATGGGTGAAACATGCAGGGGTTCCCCCTACCCTGACCGTACCAGGTGGCCTGGAAAATACAGTGTATACACCAAAAATCTAAATACACAGCTTAATGCAATGGCAACGTGATAGAACACAATATCAGCATTAATAGCATGAAATAAAGCACAAAGGAAGGTGCCAAAACTTGCAATAAAAGCAATATATGTTAAAAATAAATGCAGCAAAAAATAATAGAGATCACCACAATATGCCGGCCACAGACAGAGGAAAGGGGAAAAGAAAACAGTGACTCAGTCAGCCCATGTCCGCAGGAACAAACCCCACGCGTTCAGTCACTGGATGTGACTTCCTCAGGGGTGTAGTGCAGCTCTTTGTAGCTTTTTAAATGTTTTACTGTGTCTTTGTTTGGTACAGATACATGGTGTTAATAAATAAATTGATAATTTTCTACACATTGACTTTTGGGTGTGCATCCATTGTGGCATTTAGCCTTTTTTCTTGTTTCCCATTCGTGCATTTCTTATGTCTGATAGCACCCTGCCATTAATTGATACATATCTGCTTGAGCCCCCCTTTCTTTTTGAGTTTCAGATGAAAGCAGGTTCACATTGAGCACATGTGATAGAGGTGACAGAGTCTGGAGACGCCGTGGAGAATGTTCTGCTGCCTGCAACATCCTCCCGCTTGACTGGTTTGGCGGTGGGTCAGCATTTCTTTGGGGGCCGTACAGTCCTCCATGTTCTTGGTAGAGGTAGCCTTACTACCCTTAGGTACAGAGATGAGATCCTCAGACCCCTTGTGAGACCATATGCTGGAGCGGTTGGGCCTGGGTTCCTCCCAATGCAAGACAATGCTAGACCTCATAAATTTGATTTCCATAGATAATTTTTGTGTGGTTTTGTTGTCAGCACATTCAACTATGTAAAGACAAAAGTATTTCATACAATTAGTTCATTCATTCAGATCTAGATTGTGATATCTTACTGTTCCCTTAATTTTTTGAGCAGTGTACTTGAAGTGACATACTGAGAGGCTTTAGGATGACTAGATGGACAATTTAACTGTGTGTAACTTGTCACCAGGAATGAAAATGAGAAAAAAATCCAAGCAGTGTGAATCCTTCTTAACTGGATGATGGCTTCGTGTAATGCCCAGCTAGCTCATTGAGTTATCTTTACTTGGAATAGGAGGAGAGCCGGCATTCTTTACTGCTTTATCTGCTGTGGGATTGAAGGAGTTTGATGGCGTGCTCAGATGTGTGAGCTCTTTACCTTGTTTATGACAGGAATAACTGAAAGCTGCGCTTCAAAGGCGAGGAAGAAGTTTGCCACAGTCTGTGCCTGAATGCCCTAGAGGGGTGGAATGACACACACAAATATTGAAACATCTAAATGCATTACAACATCAAACCTGGCGGTCCGATAAATGACTCGCCCTCCAGGGATTAAAATATTGTTATCCAGTAATTATTTAAAAGCAGCTTTACATTTATGTGATCACCAGACTGGAATATCAATGAAGGGGGAAAAAACTCAAGTCATGTCATCATTTACTGCTATTTGATCTCCTATTGGAAAGGATTTCTTTTACAATAACATCACTGATTAACTACGCACCATGTCCTATATTTCCGGCTCCTTATAGACTAGTGATATTGTATTGTTGAGCTCAATACTCAATGGGGATCACAGTCAGATTGTCCTATAACGCACACCAGCATTGGACTGGCCCACCAGGGAATTCTTTAGGGGTCCTGCCCTTCCTAATGCTATAATTTCTCCATGGGCCTGACCTGTCTTGTGCTGGCTGAATTATGTCTGACAACAGTTATCTAAGGCAAGTGTGTGTGTGTGTAAATACACTGTATGTGTGTAATGTGTATATACTGTATGTGTACATATACTATACTGTTTATGGTATTAACGGGCAGGAGATAACTAGATTTATCAGGACAGTCAGCAGCATTTTATCTGTACAGTATAGCGGTGCTGTTATGGCTTTGATTACAGTTGCGCTGAAGATGTTGTGACAAACAGCAATATTCTTCCCTTCCAAATGACTGACACCATGATGGAACCCCAAAAGGGCCCATTGTAAGTCACTGGGGTTTTCAAGCAATGGTACCATTCATTGTATGATGGATCTAGCATTGCATCATGGCTTCTGTAAAATAACGGAGGCCATGATAAAGATGTGTCCAATATATGTGTAGAGTTTAAATGTACATATTAATTACGCCAAACCTTTGTATGATTGGTAGATGGTCAACCAGAATCATTTTCATTAGTGGGTTCAGTGTACCCAAATCCAACAGTAACACACCAATGCTAGGGCCTGTTTCTTAGGATTATTTAAAGAGTACTTGTCTGCACACTAATTTTCCTCATGAGATAACAATTCTGGAGCAGATATTTTCAGTATTCTCTTGTTGTCTAATGAGTGGTGTTAAACTGTACAGTCAACCCTGCTCACAAGAGAAATGGTAATATTCAGTTGTCAATTCATTCTTACATTTATAGGAGGAGTAACAGGAACAACGTCATATAGATAAGTGATAGGAATAATGCAGCAGTGCTCAGTCCTAAGTGAAAAAACTGCATTTCAAATGGCACACATGTAATAAAGAAGTCTACAAGATAAATTTGGAAATATGAGGAGGCGAAAGCAAAAACAGCCCAGAGAAATCATTACATATAGAATTCACTTATAAAAGCAGTGAGCACTAGAATTTTTTTTTTTTTTAATTACCTCATTTGCGTCAACCACCAATAATACACCTTGGCAAGCAGAGAGGGACCTTGAAACTTCATAGCTAAAATCAACATGACCCTAGAAAAGAACAGAATAAAAAAACTGTTAGACCATTATGGAATGACTGGAATCATTCTACCCTACTATTTTTGCACAGTAGTAATACAAGACAAACCAGGCACTAAACAGCACTAAAGAGCTTCCAGTGTTGATGCACTCATACTTATCAACAGTCCAGATTTAGGTAGGACAACCCTGAAACTAGGACATCTACACAGAATAGAAAATCTAAAACATCCTATAGCCATGTATGTTATTAAATGGTCACTCCTACAGCTAAGGAGGAGCAATTTCAATAATAACTGTAGAAAGAAAAATAAGTAAGCATTTTTACAAAAAGGACATTTTTAAAAAGGGGTTGTCTCATGAAGGCAAGCCCCGTTCATTCGCCCTAGTAATATATAAATATATTTCCAAGATGGGCAGCACTCCATAAAAAAATAAAAATAAAAATAGATGCACACGGGTGCCAGCTGCCATATGGTTCTGGCCAGGGAACCCAATGTAGACAATCCAAGAATAGACAGCAGCAACTACAACACAGTGAAAAAAGTGATTGTCTTTATTCACACAATGTGATGCGACATTTTGGCAAGCCATTTTCAAGCCTTTTTTTCAAGGCTTGAAAAGGGTTTGGTGAGCAAGCCGAAGCGTTGCATCACATGAAGCATGAATAAAGACAATCACTTTTTTCACTGTATTGGAGTTGCTGCTGTCTAGTCTTGGAATATTATAATTATATATATATATATATATATATATATATATATATATATACACACATACACACATTACATACACACACACACACACACACACACACAACCATGATCTAATCTGTACCAGAGGCTCCCGTTCTGGTGGACTTGATCCGCCCTGGCTTAATGACAATAAAAATGCTACATTTCCCCTGTATAAGCCACTGCCTGGCTAGCCATGGCTTCCCTAGCAAAAAACAACTGTGCCAGCTGTGAGACCCCGGGCTCTTTCAGAATCTTAATAACCTTCTATGGTCTCATATTCTAAAGATGTAAAAGATTGTTAGCCCACAGATGGCAGTGCTCAGACTTCTATCCAGCTCATACGTCAACTTGCCCTTTTTATAGTGGTTGTACTTTTCATTGTTTATTAGGATATGAAGTCAGAATTATTTGTTGGTATTATATCCATGATTGTATCGAGACGTTGGCTGAAAACAAGATTTTGTGAGTAAAAAATTTAAAAAAAAATGTCCTTGCTTACTTCATTCGGGATCACAGGAGACCGTGAGTATAGGTTGCTGCCACTAGGAGGTGACACTAAGCAAAGATAAAGTGTTAGCTCCTCTCACATAGGCTACACCCCTCCTCCAGACACTGAGCTAATTCAGTTTGTACAAGGGGCAGTAGGGGCAACAGGAGAAGCAAACACCAAAAGTAAAGAAAGCCATAAGAAACTAGAGAAAAAAAAAAGATCAGAAAATTCCTAGAAATTGACAAAATAACTAGGTGGGAGCTGTGTTCCCTAATGAACTTGACAAGAAAAGGATTTTACAGTGAGTATTCGGAAAATCCACTTTTCTCGTTCAGGTCGTTGAAGACCATGGGATGTCCTAAAGCAGCCCCCAAGGGAGGGAAGCAAAAATTACAAAGGACAACCAAGCAGCAAAGCCACTGCTACCTGCAGGAGCTCGCAGCCTGGAAAATAAAAAACCATACAGGGATGCTACAATGTGTCCCATAAAAGTTAAGAAGAAGCTGATCCTGCAGAGAGTGGCCCGATATTCTGAGCAGCAAAAAGCCACACTGTGAAAAAAGGGGATAATTGGCACAGAAGGACTACCCCTCCTGGAAGAAAGTGACATTGTAAAGCCACGTACATGACTGAAACAGTCTAATAGAAGAGGACAGAACATCTCCATAAAACCCCCACAAGGGAAGTGGAAGCATACAGAGGACGCATCCTTGATACCAGAGTAGACCTCACAGTGAAACCACCAAGAAGAAGGCAAAAACAGGCTGAACGCATAAGAGGGAACCTTGCCTAACAAGACACCTGGAAAACCAAAAGGCATAGCAAAAGCAAGAAGGCTGTATAGCAGAGGAGGGTAGCCTGCTTAGGGCAAATACTCCACAGATGTAAGGGAGTGAGTAGACCATCTGCATAGCACAGACAGAGCGGTAGTAGCAGAGGAAAGACACCAGTGTTGGAAACAACCGGTCATCTGTACATCAGAAGGTAACCTGCGTAATACAAGTACTCCAATGATGACACTGAACAAAATGGCTAAACAACCGGACATCTGTACATCAGAAGGTAACCTGCGTAATACAAGTACTCCAATGATGAAACTGAACAAAATGGCTAAATGCAACTATTTTGCCAATGAAAGGGTAATTTGCTCTTGCGATGGCAGAAATTCTGTATAGAACAAGACCGAACACTGGTACCCCACCATGGAATGGGGGAATATGGGTCTGTGCATCTGTGAAGTAAAGTCTGTTCTGTATAACAAGAGGGTAACCTGCATTATGCTATAACTCTACCCATGGAAGTGGAATATTCTTATCCATTTAGCCATGGCAGGCATGCTAACATGTAGAACACTACTAGACCACCTAGAGAAGGAGTAAAGATGCGCCAATCTGCATAGCAGAAAGTGACAACTGCACAACACCAGAACTCCACCAGTATCTGTGTAGCGATGTTAAGTGTCCCATGCATTAGGAAGGATAACTGCATAACACTGTTACTGTTATGGAAACTAAATAGTTATAGTAACTAGATGATTAAATACTAGAAAAAATAAGGGTTCAGTGAGCAAGACCATGAGATGGTTGTATGTGGAGGGGGGAGAAGGGCAACCTAGAGGAGACAATTCATTTCTTTTGTATCTGGGACATCTCCAATGATTATGAGGGATGTTCTCTTGTTTTTGTGTGAGAAAATGCTGTGTATGTATCCAAAACAATATAATCTGTGACGTATATGTAGTGTATAAAAGGTAGGTAGCCATTTTTATTAAACAGATCAGCACATTATTAACATCGTACTAGCTTGGCTGTGTATTCATTAATGTAGCTTCTCATTTGGCCAAATTATACCTCTCATCCCAATTTGGACCCGCACAGGTGACGTGTAAGTTGATGTTTTTCCAGATCATTACTTTCCTGTGGAAGGGGATAATGGGTTTGTCAGTGTAGCAATGTCAGGCACCCTTTGGGGCATAAAGGAAAAAACACCATAACACTACTAGTACACCTGCGGAAAGAACTATTGTGTCCACCTGCATCACATTGATACTCCATCTGTGGAAGAGGTAACGTGTCCACCTGAATATGGTAGCTCATAAAGCAGGACAGATGCATCCACAGAATACTACTGCGCTGTCCAATGAGGGGGTAGTAATGTCAATGTCCATGTGTCAGTAGAAGAAAGGTGCATAACCATGTCCATGGAAAGGGAAGAGGGTTATGCACCTGGACTGTGTAAACGTGTCGGTATGACAATAGGCCGATCCCCCAGTAGGGGAGAAAACTTTCAAACACACACATTGGCCTGGCAAACGGAGTACAAGTTCAAAATACTGCACTGAAAAGAGTGCATGGGCCGTATCAATGTGCCAGCTGTGGCAGAAGAACCAGACAAGATTCTTGGTTAACAGTATTGCTTGGAGCCACTTGTTATGGCATGCACAAGGAGCAGTACTAGGCTTAAAGGTAAGGAAATGCAGAGAGACCAATAGTGGGCCGGGAGCAAAGAGTTCTGAGCCAAGGACATGCCTCCTGGCCAGTGGCCTATCAAGTCCAGAAGCCGGGCCAATATTAGAAAGGGAAGCCATGGCCCAGCAAATAGAACTCTGCAGCCGCACGGAGCTCCCCAGGAGAAGGAGACAGCCTGGGATTGCCATGGAGTGCCGAAATCCTGCAGCTGCGCATAGACGAGCCAGCACTGCGCAGGGCAAGAGCAGGGACATGGCAGGAAACGCAGGCCTCAGGGAAATGGCGGTTGGCTTGGAGAGGAAGCAGGAGAAAGATCTGGAATAGTTACCTATTCCTAATATACTCACTTCTCTCGCTCCTCTTCTCCTTGATTCCAAGATATGACCAGCAGGGTCACCCGCTTAGTGTACCTCTCTCTCAGAGGAGAGAGATTATTGATTTGAGCCGGTAGGCACCGGGGGGGTTGGCAGGTATGGAGCTGGTAAAATAGACTAAAATAGAATAGCAGAAACCTGCAGATCCTGCATGAGTGTCCGCCTCCTTGAGACACTAAGCAAAAACTGAAATAACTCTGCAGGAGGGATATGGGATGTGCAGGAGGGATATGCTGCCCATACTCATGGCCTCCTGTGTCCCCCAATGACATGTACGAGAAACTTTGTTAGTAAATTTAAAGAGTTACTGTCATTTAATTAAATTTTTGACATGTCACACAGAGATTGCCTTTAATCCTATAGATATAGCTGGAAGAAGTGCACTGCAGAGCACTTCACTCCCCAGCTCAGTGCTCAGTTTATCTGATTTCAAAAGATGTGCTACATTATATTCTATGGGGCCCATTATCTGCTTTAAGCGCTGAGACGGAGAATAAAACACACTGCAGCGTGCTTTATCCAGCAATATCAAATCTATGCAAATGTCACATTTAATTCAATGTCAGTAACACTTACCTATTTCTTCATTAGTTTAGTATTACTTACAGGTGTTGTGCAATTTTCCCCTATTCATAAGATAGGGGATATGTAGCCGATTGTGGGGGGGTCCGACCACTGGGCCCCCCAGAAATTTCAAGAATGGGGAAACAGGTCGCACATGCCTACTGCTACATAATTCATTCTCTATGGGAGCAGGAAAATAACCAAGTACATTGTTCAGCTGTTTATAGCAGTTACCATAGCAAATGAAATGAGCAGTGTCGCGCATGTCCAACCCGCTGCTTCATTCTAATGGGAAACTGGATTAGATTCTTGAGATAGGGAAAAACTTTATAAGATAGCACATTACTCTTTCATTACTCTTGTATAAGAAAATATTTGACATTATTGTTTTCCTTGTACTTCCCTCATGACTTAATAACTTTAAGTAGCAAAGGCCTCAGAGTTAAAGGGGTACTCCTGTGGAAAACTTTTTTTTTTTTTTTTTTTTTTTAAATCAACTGGTGCCAGAAAGTTAAACAGATTTGTAAATTACTTCTATTTAAAAATCTTAATCCTTCCAGCATTTTTTAGGGGCTGTATACTACAGAGGAAATGCTTATCTCTTTAGATTTCTCTGATGTCATGACTACAGTGCTCTCTACTGACCTCTGCTGTCCATTTTAAGAACTGTGTAGAACAGGAGAAAATCCTCATAGCAAACATATGCTGCTCCGGACAGTACCTAAAATAGACAGCAGAGGTCACCAGAGATCACTGTGGTGATGACATCAGAGAAATCTAAAAAGATAAACATTTCCTCTGTAGTAAAAAGTACTGAAAGGATTAAGATTTTTAAATAGAAGTAATTTACAAATCTGTTTAACTTTCTGGCACCAGTTGATAAAAAAAAATAATAATAATAAGTTTTCATCGGTGGTACCCCTTTAAAGGGCAACTGCAGCACAATATACACTTATCCCCCATCTACAAGATAGGGGATAAGTGTTTGATCGCGGGGGGTCCGACCGCTGAGACCCCCCTCGATCTCCCTAACGGGGCGCTGCCATTAGCGCTCATAGTGAGCTCTGAAGGCGCGCAGCGTCGACCTAGAGGTCGATGGGGGAGGCGGGGAGGCACAAACGCTGACTCCCCGCCTCTCCCATAGAGATGTATGGAGGAGGCGTGCCGGCCGCAACGTCATGCTGCGGCTGGCACGCCCCCTGCACGGGAGAGCCATGGCATAGCCGTGGCCCCGTACAGGAGATCACAGGGGGTCCCAGCGGTCGGACCCCCCACGATCAAACACTTATCCCCTATCCTGTGGGTATGGCATAAGTGTCAATTACGCTGCAGATGTCCTTTAACCCCTGAGCCACTGTAATGCCAAGAAAGTGATTGAGAGATTAAGTCTAATACTAATATTTTAACTACAAATGGTGGATGGTAACCAGGGCTTCACTTTAAAAGGCAGAAATAGATGCCTTATAATGTAAGGACTGGGGAACACTTCTGGGCATCATAGAGATACTTGTATATTTTAGCACCAACCTTTATTTCCCTGGAGTTCTCTGAAATGAAACTTGTACATAAAATCTAAGCAGCTGCCGAATTCAATATAACTCACCCGGCATCTGCGCGTCCGGAAGACCGGAGATTAGTAAATTATACAAATAAAACTTCACAGCAAACTCACTGGAGTGTCGATCAGGTTTAAGAGATACTTCTTCCCCTCCAAAGTATAAAACAGAGAGGCAGTCTGGGCTTTCACTGTGATCCCCCGCTCTCTCTCCACTTGTAGCTTGTCCAGAACTTGCTTATTGGAAGCAGCTTTCGGAATACACCCTGTGGGAAGGAGCACGAATAATGGATGAACAGAGGAGGCCAACATTTCATGGGGTAAATCTACATAAACAATCAAGTAGCTAAGAAAAGCATTTGTTTATCAGGGTTTAAACCACAATGAAATTATATTATGTTATTTTCACATATATACTTGTAACTCTTAAAACTAATTTGTCTACTCCTGAAAACAGGAGATAAACGCCCCCTGCTGTCCCACAGGTAACCTCGCAGTGTATATCTATCTATCTATCCATCTATATATTCTCTCTCCTTATTTATATTATATATCAATGTATTATTCATATACTATGTATATACTATTATATTTGAATAATGCAATACCTATATGTTATGTGAACAGCCCCTTACAGAATTTGTGTACAGTGGTCCCTCAAGTTACAATATTAATCTGTTCCAGGATGACCATTGTATGTTGAAACCATTGTATGTTGAGACCAGAACTATCGAAAACTGGTAATTGGTTCTGAAGCCACCAAAATGTCATCCAAAAATAGGAAAAAAAGGGAGGATTAAAGAAAAATAAGTAGATAACTAATATAGATAAAGCAAATCCTTACATATAAAAGTAATAAAGATCTGCTGGGAGCTGTAAATCACTCTCTATGTCAGTGTTTCCCAAGCAGGGAGCCTCCAGCTGTTGCAAAACTACAACTCCCAGCATGCCCGAACAGCCAAAGGCTGTCCGGGCATGCTGGGAGTTGTAGTTTTGCAACAGCTGGGGGTACCCTGCATGCTAAAACACTGGTCTATGTAGAGGACAGGAGCTTCTTCGGGGTCCTGTACAGTACACAAAGTGTCCCAAAAAAGTAACAAGGAGCTGCCCTCACCTGGTGTCCAAAGGAGCAGCTAACCCTGGGACAGGTAGAGTACAGAACATGTAATACCTCCCTGTACTGTAGGAGGGGCTACCAGACACCAGTCAGTGCATTCGCTTCAGTAATACAGAACATGTAATACCTCCCTGTACAGTAGGAGGAGCTACCAGACACCAGTCAGTGCATACGCTTCAGTAATACAGGGGTTTTACCAGTGAATACCCATTCTGATTGGTCAGTTCTTCCAGCCATTGACACGTTTCACAGATTTGGACTGTCTGTACATTGTATGTTGAGTCTGGTTTCAACTTACAATGGTCCAGAATAGACCATTGTATGTTGAAACTATTGTATGTTGAGGCCATTGTAAGTTGAGGGATCACTGTAGAATTATTTTTCTAATTATCTCATATTCGGGGTCCCGGCTCTTTGGCTATATAGCGCGTGTTTGGCCACCGCACAAAGTGGCTGCTGACATGCCTCCTCAATACAACTCTACGGGAAAGCCGCTGCTTCGTGCAGTGATCGACACACGCTATATAGCCAAAGAGCCGGAGCTCCGTACATGAGATCGCGGAGGGTCCCAGCAGTCGGACCCCCTGCGATCTGAAACTTATCCCCTATACTTAGGATATTGGATACGTTTTTATATCCTGGAATACTCCTTCAATGGGGCTTGAGAATACAGATAGTAAAATAAAATAAAAATAAAAAAGCCTATATAGCCGTACCTGTAATCTCAAGCAGTCTGTCTGCAAGCGTACTTTTCCCATGGTCTACATGAGCTATTATACTAAAATTTCTAATATATTCAACATCATAACCAGACATGTCAATTCTGTCCTGAAAAAGAAAAAACATCACAGATGATCACTTATCTTCATACCACATATGAGTTTCCTAATGTGCAGGCAGCTTCTTTCTCATGTAACCACTAAATCAGTGGTCTCCAAACTATGAACCCCCATATGTTGCAGAACTACAACTCCCAGCATGCCCAGACAGCCAATGGATGTCTGGGCATGCTAGGAGTAGTAATTTTGCAACATCTGGAGATCCACAGTTTAGAGACCTCTGCACTAAATGCTTCATTTAACTCCTTTCTCTCTGCACAGTACAGCACTGTTTAAACAATGTGTGCCCCCCCTCAACATGTTTTGCTGTATTTCAGTGTCTTCAGAAGGATATTGAGACAAAGTCATTGACTCATTATCCTCCTGGAGATGCTGATATACAGCAAAACAGCATTTTTTGTACAAGAGGCTTCTGCTTTGGGGTAAAGTGTTGGTTTTGTTGAGCGGACCCCTACCCACCATTAGAGGGGGTATATGGCTTTCATTCCTGAAGGAATTTTAAATATTTCAGACAAACAGCAATCTCCACCAACCCAAGGCTGGATTGTATTTCCTAAGTGACTGGTGGGAGCCCATTTCGTGCACCTCCACCGTGGTGGTTGCTTTGAGTGCCTCCTGATTTTTGGCTCACCCTCTATTTCTAGTATGCATGACTAAAATTGGAGTCATAATTAACCACAGACCCATAGGGTGGATGTGCTGTGGATTTATAGTATTTCCAAATATAAACCTGCAGCTGTAAATCTGCACTAAATTGTGCTGACTTTGGTGTGGATTTGTTGCAGGTTTGCTGTGGCGGAATCTTAGTGCAGAATTAATTTTTTTATTTTTTTGCATTTAAAATGTGCTAAAAATCTGCAGTTTTTCCAACACAATAAAATGTAATTAAGAATGAGTTGCAGATCTTGATTGTGGAATCTAAAATTTGCAGTGTAATTTTTTCATGGATTTTGTGCAGATTCTTTATGCATTTGTTAAAATGTCATGCACCATGCTACCAATACAGAAATACAATGGGGATTTTCTACACGTAAATTTGCAGCAAATCTGTGTGAAAAAAACAAACAAGTGTAAGTGCTTTTATATTAGGATGAGTTTACATCACCTTTGTGCTCCATATCATTCAATGTCCATTCAGATTTTGTTTTGTGCCAAATGGACCCTTAATGAGTGACAGTGGACACTTCCAGGTCCCATTGACTTTGAAAAGAGTCCGCCTGGTTTCCATTAAGTGTCAGTTGTTTTAGCTGAGAAAAAAAGTACTGCTCACAGTATTATTTTATCTGCTAAAGCTCTAGACTTAAGACAGACTCAGCAATGGAGCTCCTCACAACAGAGCACAATGCTGATGTAAGGCATTAGAAAGAGGCAAATAAGATGGTGACATCTCCTGAACAGCGCCCCAGCAGTCCGCAGGAAGGAGGCGTGCCAACCTCCTGCAAGAAGCCGCGGCTTCCTGTGGACTGCCAGGGTGCAGTGCAGGAGATCGCAGGGGGTCCCAGCAGTCGGACCCCCTGTGATCTATAACTTTTCCACTATCCAAAGGATATGAAAGGTTTTTTTTTCCCACTAAAGTACTATCTTAAAGGGGAACTCCGGTGGAAAACTTTTTTCAAATCAAATGGTGCCAGAAAGTTAAACAGATTTATAAATGACTTCTATTTAAAAAAAAAAGTTGAGTTGTTTTCTGTCAGACCACAGTGCCATTTCAGGAGCTGTCCAGAACAGGAGAGGTTTGCTATTGGGATTTGCTCCTACTCTGGTCAGTTCCTGACACAGACCGAGGTGTCTGCAATGAGCACTGTGGTCAGGCAGAAAAGAACAACTCAACTTCCTCTGTAGTATTCAGAAGCTGATAAGTACTGAAAGGAATAAGATTTGTTTGAAAGAAGTAATTTACAAATTTGTTTACATTTCTGGAGCCAGTTGATAAAAAAAAAAATAATAATATTTTTTTCCACCGGAGTACCCCTTTAAATATACTCTCCTTTTTTACTGTATGGATTTCATTTATGGATTTAAAAGTTTCTGTAATATCCTCTGTCTTGTGTTTCTTCCAAGCTACACATGTTAAGGTCCTTTAATCTTTCCTGGTAAGTTTTATCTTGTAATCCATGTACTAGTTTAGTAGCTCTTCTCTGAACTCTCTCCAAAATATCTACATCCTTCTAGAGATACGGACACAATACTTCAAGTGAGGTCTCACCAGTGTTCTGTACAGTGGCATCAGCACTTCCCCTAGTTCTACTGCTAAGACCTCTCCCTATACACCCATGATCACTTCCCTCTTTCATATAATGTAATTTATCTAATGTGTATGACCATCTTGATGAACAAGTTACAGAACACATTACATGGAGAAGAAAATAGGGATCGACCGATATCGTTTTTTTAGGGCAGATACCGATAATCGGTGGAGGTTAGGGCCGATAGCCGATAACTTATACCGATATTCCGGTATAAGTTATTGGCTATTTATCCCCCCGCAACACCGCTGCAGATCATTGATTTAAAGCGGGCGCTTTAAATCAATGCACTGCAGTGGCTTTTGCGGTGCCATAGGCCGCCACCACCACCTGCTTCTCTCCCCCTACCTGTCAGGGTGGTCCGGGCCATCCATCCTTCCTGTAGTGTCTGGCGGCATTCCGGGTGGAGGGTGAACCGGTCCGGGCTGTCCTTCTTCTCCGGGGGTGCTCTTCTCCACTCCGGGCAGGCTCCGGCCTAGTAGCGCAGCATAGACGCCGCTGCGCAGTGACGCCCGTGCGCAGCGACGCACCTGACATCACAGCGTAGCGGCGTCTATGCAGCGTACTAGGCCGGAGCCTGCCCGGAGTGGAGAAGAGCACCCCGAGAGAAGAAGGACAGCCCGGACCGGTTCACCCTCCACCCAGAATGCCGCCGGACACTACAGGAAGGATGGATGGCCCGGACCCCCCATTACGGGTAAGTAAAAAAAAAAATTTATTGACTCTGAGTGTGGGGGAGGGGCCCGACCGGTATAGCGGTATGGGCAAAAATCCATACCGTGGGAGAAAAAAAACGGTATCCGGTTCATACCGTTATACCGCCCAGCACTATGGTGGGGGGTGCGACGCGGTGCGGTGGGTCGGTTGCGGTGTGTCGGGTCAGGGGGGGGGGCGTTCGCAGTGCGGTGGGGGCGGGGCATTATCGACTTATCGGCAAGGTAATTGCCGATACCGATAATGCCCAAAATCATGATTATCGGCCGATAATATCGGCCATACCGATAACCGGTCGATCCCTAGAAGAAACCTCAGCATCCACACCAGTGTAGAAGAAAGACTTTCAGCATAATATCCTTATGATTTCACCTTTTTGGAACTGTACGGCGCCACCTGCAACAGATTTGTAGGATGGATAGTTTGCAACAAGCAGCGACTTCCCCATAGGGTCAGTGTCTGCCATCTCTGCCCAGACAGGCATCTCCTGAGGGCACAGACTTGATGCTTCCACTTCCACAGGCGCAGACATCTTGTGGTGTGACCAGGATTTATAGCAAACATTTCTCTTCGCTTAGTCCAGCAGATCTACCAGCGTCTCTTGGAGAAGGCCTCATACGTGCAGCCCAGCCTGGTGTAGGACATTAACCCCTTTACTACAAGTACACTCCATCTGGAAGAACAGGAATAAACGAGAATGTTAGGAAAAGCATTAGTCATCATGGGGTGAATATATCCACCCCCCTACAGAGACGTAACTCACGGCCAGGAGAGTAAGATTTCAAGCTGAAGGCTGTCCGGACATGCTGGGACTTGTAGTTTTGCAATTGGTTGGTCTACGGGAGATGATCTTTGGCTGCTGCTGCGTCTATCTAGCACAGCATTTCCCAACCAGTGTGCCTCCAGCTGTTGCGAAACTACAACTCCCAGCATGTCCGGACAGCCAACGGCTGTCCGGACATGCTGGGAGTTGTAGTTTCGCAACAGCTGGAGGCACACTGGTTGGGAAACGCTGTACTATCACTTGAAATTTTTAAGTATTATATTTTCAGAGAAAATGAAACATCTCTATATACTTGTTTTTTCTTCTTAAAGCAACCACTATTTTTATTTTTATATTTTTCTTTATTTTTTTTGTAGTTAAAATTATCTTATGTTTTTGAACATTACATTTTAAGGTTAACGGCTTTATCCAGGAATAGAAAAACAGAGCTAATTTCTCCCAAAAACAGCACCAACCCTGTCCTCAGGTCGCGTGTGATATTACAATTGTCTCCATACACTTCAATGGAACTGAGCTTCCATACCACACACAACCTGCGGACAAGAGTGGCGCTGTTTCTGGAAAAAAAATTAACTCCTTGATAACCATGTTCACACACAAGGCCATGTTCACACAGTGTAAAATGTCCGCACGGAAAAAAGAGTCTGGACATTTCGCACATTTCAATAATCTGGCAGGCGCTAGGACTACTCGGAAATGTGCAGTCTCATATTCTAACCAGGATTTCCGTGGCAGAAACATCTGCCACTGAAATTCCACCGTGTGAATAGTGCAGCAAATCAATGGGACTCTGATGCAGTGGAATGTCTGCGCCGAATATTCAGCCGGAATTCCACCCAGACACTCCACTGAGTGAACATAGTCAAAGTGAATCTATTAACAGGGTAGCTCCATACACTTCAATGGAACTGAGCTGCAATGCCACATACAACCTGAGGACAAGAATGGTGCTCTTTTTGGAAAAAATTAACTCCTGGATAACCTCTTTAAAAAGGGATGGAAAACTTTTTTTTAAAATTTTAAATAAACTAGTGCCAGAAAGTTAACGTTTTAGCACAGATTGTGCCTGCCATCTCCTTAAAGGAGTACTCTGGTGAAAAACTTTTTTTTTTAATCAACTGGTGCCAGAAAATTAAACAGATTAGTAAATTACTTCTATTAAAAAAATCTTGATCCTTCCAATACTTATTAGCTGCTGAATACTACAGAGGAAATTCATTTCTTTTTGGAACACAGAGCTCTCTGCTGACATCATGACCACAGTGCTCTCTGCTGACATCTCTGTCCATTTTAGGAACTGTCCAGAGCAGCATATGTTTGCTATGGGGATTTTCTCCTACTCTGGACTGTTCCTAAAATGGACAGAGATGTCAGCAGAGAGCACTGTGCTCGTGATGTCAGCAGACAGCTCTGTGTTTCAAAAAGAAAATAATTTCCTCTGTAGTATTCGGCAGCTAATAAGTACTAGAAGGATTAAGATTTTTTAATACAAGTAATTTACAAATCTGTTTAATTTTCTGGCACCAGTAGATTAAAAAAAAAAAAAAAAAAAAGTTTTCCACCGGAGTACCCCTTTATGGAGATGGCATGCACAATCTGTGCTAAAACATGTCATATATATATATATATATATATATATATATATATATATATATATATACACACACACACACACACACACACACACACACACCATATAAGGTCACATTTATTTATTCATTTTTTGCACACACATATTTTATGATCTACACTGGGAGAATCTGCAAAATCTAAGCTGATCACGGCGATACAGATTATGCAACATAATCAGCGCCATTTTAACATATGAGTAAGGCCTAAATACTAATGAGAAAAGTAGTGGATTCAGACTTCATAAGAGACACCCGGGTGGGGCTGTATCATTAGCGAAGATTCTTGCGTAATGCAAAATCCGCTGTGTGAGGTTCTCCCACACATTAAGTTGCACGTCAAAAATGTAAGCAGGGGACAGGAAACCCCTGAATAGGACAAAAAAGGGGTGAAAAGCTTACAGTGCGCCTACTAACCAGGAGCGACAGACAACATTGATCTGTATGAAGAATCTAATGATTCCTCCTAATGAAGTGTATTAAAAAAAAAAAAAAAAATTTAATAAAAGTAAAAAAACAACAACAAAAAAACAACATCCATATCCCCCACAAGTGACCCCATTTTGGAAACTACACCCTTTAAAGTATTCACCTAGACCAAAGATCAGTGGAAAAATTCTCATTTTCTTTTTTTTTTTTTCACAAATGCATAATTGTGGGACATATTTTTGTACATTGCATCTGAAAAGTAGAAAATGTGCCCCATATTTTATTACGCTGTTTGTCCCGTGTTCGGTAATACCCCCACTTAGACCATATTTGGTTGCATGGCCACATGGTGGGACCCAAAAGGAGGGCGCACCATTTGGCTTTCAGGATATCATTATACTAATTATAGGCCGCAGGGCTATAGAGGGCATCCGCAGCATATTTCACACCGGGGATGCCCCCCAGCAGTCACAAGGGCGAGGTCACTGCTGCGGCTGGGTAGCTCAGTGTGTCTGCTCATGACTGGGAAATCTGCCGCTATGAGTGGACACACAAAGCTACCAAGCCGCAGCAGGGAGCTCATAATTGTGACTCCTGGAAGGCATCCGCAGCACGTAATATGCTGCGACATGGGATCCTACACATTATGCATTTCTATTTTTCATTATATTTATTTAACAAATGTATTTGTATTTTTATTTTTTGTATCTTTTTTTTTAACCTATTTTACACTTTTTTTTAATGCTTTGGAATACTTAGTATTCCAAAGCATTGCAGTTATATGCTGCCTGACAGTTTTACACTAGCAGGCTGCATATCAGGACGTGCTTCTGGCAATAACCGGGGCAGACCTGGGGGTCCTTGTAATGACCCCCGGCTGTCCAGGTAACTAGCAGCACCCCGCGATCATTGTGGGGTGCTACAGGAGAGAGAGGGAGCCCCCTCCCTCTGTCAAAACTTTACAGTTCGCGGTCGCTTCCAACCGCGGCTGTAAGGGTTAATATGCCAGGACCGAAGTTTACAGCCGAGTCCCTGCCGCGATCTTGTGGGCACTGGGCAGCACCCACGAGAACCATGGACATGTATACTCATCCTGGTGCTGGAACGTGCATCCTGCCTGGAAGTGTATACACGTCCATGGTCCTTAAGGGGTTAAGTACTGAGGGCGTACCTGCACTCCTGGTCCCAATAATAGGGTCTAAACGTTTCTCACCAGGGGAGAACGGGTTAAAACCCGTGGATCCTGTTGCTACGGGCAGCCAGGACCCACGGCTAATGCCGGGCAACATCGATCGGGCCGATGCCTGGCATTAACCCTTTAGACGCAGCGATCAAAGTTGATTGCGGCCTCTAAAAAGAAATTGAAACTGTCCTGGCAGCTCAGCAGAGCTGATCGGGACTATCGCGACATAATCGCGATGTCCCGATCAGCTTACCTGACGATGAGAGGGTCCTCACCTGCCCTTTCGCCGTCCGTTTAGCGATCTGCTGCTCCTAGCCTGCGCAGCATGCTAGAGCAGCAGCGTGCCGGTTACACTGATCAATGCTATGCTATGGCATAGCATTGATCCGTATATGCAGTCAGAAGATTGCATGTTGTAGAAGGCTTAAAAATAAATAAAAAAGAGAGTTAATAAAAGTGAAATAAAATAATGTAATAAAAAATAAACACAATCATGTGGTACTGCCACGTGCATAAATGTCTGAACTATTAAAATATAAGGTTAGCTAAACCGCACAGTCGATTGCGTACACGTAAAAATAAAAAAAATCCAAAATTGTGCATTTTTGGTCACTTCATATACCATAAAAATATTAATAAAAAACATTAAAAAAAAGTCCTATCAAAATAAAAAGTGGTAGCGATAAAAACTGCAGAACGTGGCACAAAAAATGAGCCCTCATATAGCCCCATATGCGGAAAACTAAAAAGTTATAGGGGTCAGAAGATGACAATTTTAAACATCCACATTTTGGTGCATGTAGTTAGGATTTTTTAAAAGTAGTAAAATAAAATCAAACCTATATAATTTGGGTATCCCTGTAACCGTATGGACCTACAGAATAAAGATAAGATGTCATTTTTACCAAAAAGTGCACTGCGTAGAAACGGAAACCCCAAAACTTACACAATGGTGGTTTTTTTCTTCATTTTCACCCCACAAATACATATTTTTTGATTTTGCAGTAGATTTTGTTATTAAATAAGTGATGTCATTACAAAGTACAATTGGTGATGCAAAAATCAAGCCCTCGTATGGGTCTGTAGGTACAAAATTGAAAGCGCTATGATTTTTAGAAGGGGAGGTGGAAAAAATGAAACTGCAAAAACGATTATGGATGTGTGGTGTCTTTAGACCAGTGTTTCCCAACCAGGGTGCCTCCAGCTGTTGCAAAACTACAACTCCCAGCATGCCCGGACAGCCGAAGGCTGTCCGGGCATGCTGGGAGTTGTAGTTTTGCAACAGCTGGGGGCACACTGGTTGGGAAGCACTGCTTCAGAGTGTGTTCTCCCTATGAGCTCGTATACACAGTGCGGTAACGCTGCGGCATCTGATCCCCTCAGTCCCCCAGTCCATGTGTCCCCACTACCCGGCTCCCTCACTCACCTTCCTATCTGTACAGTGTCCTACACGTCCCTGTACTCCATGTGACAGCCGGCCTCCCGGCATGCACTGCAACCGTGCTGCTCTTAAAGCGGCGATGCCAGCAGAGTTCTTAAAGGGGAACCGGTCAGATGAGCAGTCTGGTTTACCTCATGTTCCTGTCACTGTACAGTATCTTCTCATATTATAGCCTTAGCATACATTTAACCCCTTCTCAACACAGCAATAATTAGTAAGAGCTTTTTTTTTATTTTTATTTTTCTTTATTTATTAATTTCTTTTTTTTTTTTAGAAAGTTTGTTTTTGTTCATTTTTTTGCACCCTTTATTGTACTTTAACCCCTTTTAGGGTGCGTTCCCACAGGGCATATACGCAGCGTATTTGACGCTGCGCAAAATGTATGGCAGCAGCGGGAAATACGCTGCGTATCCCTTGCTCACTATACACACAGGGCTTTCCGGCGACAGCCCTATGTGTGTAGTGAGTTTTGGAGGCTGAGCCGCGCGTCACAGACACGCCGGCACACGGCCCTGCCTCCAAAACTCACTACACACATAGGGCTGCCGCCGGAAAGCCCTGTGTGTATAGTGAGCAAGGGATACGCAGCGTATTTCCCGCTGCTGCCATACATTTTGCGCAGCGTCAAATACGCTGCGTATACGCCCTGTGGGAACGAACCCTTAAGGACACTTACATTTTTTTCCTCCTTAGCTTTTTGCATCTAAAAATCAATATGATGGCTTATTTTTTGTGCCACCAATTCTACTTTGTAATGATATCAGTCATGTTACCCAAAAATCGACGGCGAAACAGAAAGCTAAAATTTCAGAAAAAACACTATTTTGTAACTTTTTGGGGGCTTCCGTTTCTACGCAGTGCATTTTTTGGTAAAAATGACACCTTCTCTTTATTCTGTAGGTCCGTACAATTAAAATGATACCCTACTTATATTGGTTTAATTTGGTCGTTAAAAAGTCATATCTACATGCTCAAAAATTTATATGTTTAAAATTGTCATTTGTGACCCCTATAGCTTTTTTATTTTTCCGTGTACGGGGCGGTATGAGGGCTCATTTTTTGCGCCGTGATCTGAAGTTTTTAGCAGTACCATTTTTGTATTGATGGACTTTTTGCTTATTATTCATTTTTTATGATATAAAAAGTTACCAAAAATACGCAATTTTGGACTTTGGCATTTTTTTGCGCATATGCCATTGACCGTGCGGTTTATTAACAATATATTTTTATAATTAGTACATTTCCGCACGCGACGATACCACATGTTTATTTTTATTTACACAGTTTTTTGTTTTTTTTTTTATGGGAAAAGGGGGGTGATACAAACTTTTATTAGGGAAGGGGTTAAATGATCTTTATTAACTTTTTTTTTTTTTTTTTGCAATGTTCTAGCCCCCTCTTGTGGCTATAACACTGCACACACTGATCATTTACATTGATCATTATTATCCCATAGGATAACATTGATCAATGATTCTGCTGCTTGACTGCTCATACCTGGATCTCAGGCACTGAGCAGTCATTCGGCGATTGGACACGCAGGAGCGCATGGTAGTGTGGTACTCCTCAGGGGGTGTAGGGTAGCTGGGGTGTTGCTGAGCAGGTATCAGGGGTTTATTAACCCTTGTCACTCGTGATGCCAGGGTGAGGGTTAAATGCTGAGGTAATGCTGGGCCTATCGTCACCCTTCCCAAGAGCGATAGGTGAGTGCAGAATAACGGATTGTCCACAACCAGTGCATAGCTGAAAACTTGTTGAAACTTTACTGAAAATTTTCTGTAACATGCAGTAACCGGTAACAGTCCAAATAACAGAGTCTATATACAGTGATTGACAGTGGTTGGGACCTTGTAAGTTCTCTTTAGTTTAGAATGAATTTGTAGCATAGATCAGCTGGATTTAGGGGTAGATTTAGGTCCAGTGATCTTGCGGAGTTAGCGGGGAATTGTAATAACTCACAGTCTTTAGCGCAGGCCGAGGCCGCAAGGCTCTGGCTTAGTAATTGTCTTTGTAAGTTGCAGAGGTCCTACTTCATCCAATTTCAGCAACCCAAGAGAGCGATTAATGGCTGCAGCTCCCTTATATGGGCAGGGGCTGAGCGGTTTTGGATTGGTCCATACAGCTGTCACTTACCGTTACATGGCAGTGTGGGTGAACACCTGACAAAAGAACCACCAAAGGTCCTTCAACAAACCATAGAGTTCTGAACACCGAGTCACATGACGTAAGGTCCTGCAGGTAGGCATTTAAATATACATATTTACATTTATATTTAGATGAATATTAGCTAACTGAGGGGTGACGAGGGGTTAACTGGAAAAGAGGGACCCCACTGTTCCTAGGAACTCTGACTTTGGGGACCTCTAACAAGGTACGGTATGCAATACGGTACCGGGACACCACAGTAGCACATGGCACCGCGATCAGTGCCGCACACTATTAGCCATGGGTCACGACTCCCGGCCGTTGTTAAAGGCCCTGGCCCCGCGTTATAGAAAGGGAGCAGTCCTTAAGTGGTTAAAAATATATTATTTGTGTGGGGAAATTGATAAAAAACACAACTTTTATTTTTCCGCAGTGAACATAATGGTAAAACTGACGTGTTTTCTTTATTCTGTGGATCAATACTATTAAAATTATACCCATGGTTAGATGTTTATCTATTATTGTACTATGCTTAAAAAAACAAGATAAGTATTATTTGCCAATTATTTGATAAATACTACTGCATTCTTACCCTCATAACTTCTTTATTTTTCCATATACAGTGATTTTAAATCACTTTTTATTCCATTTTTGCTGGAATGTGAAATGCAATTTTAGAATTATATATATATATATATATATATATATATATATATATATATATATTTGTGGTGTCCCGGCTAAGGATTGCATCCGTTGCCTAGTGGTGAGGTCCCCAAAGTCAGAGTCCCTAGGTGTAGATGGGGTCCTCATCCTTATTTAGCCCCTTGTCACCCCTTTTGTAATTAAAATTATTTAGATTTAATGTGTATATATTTATATAGTAGGTGTACTTACCTAGTTAGCGTCGCAGGACCTGCGGGTCACGTGATGCATTCCAAAGACTCTATGGTTTGTAGTTTAAGGACCTTTGGAGGAAGTCAGGTGTTTACCCATCAGGCTACATAACGGTGAATGACAGCTGACTTGGACCAATCCAAAACGGCCCTGCCCCTGCCCATATAAGGGAGCGACGGCCATTACTCTCTCTTGTTCCTGAGGTGATGACAGGGAAGGATCTGCGCTGCTGTCATCAGTGAGTTAGGCCAGAGCCTTGCGGCGACGGCTGATCTTTACAAAACTGTGAGTGTAATCAATCCCTAAGCACTCTGCAAGATCACCGGACCGTATCTAACCCCTAAATCCGGACGGATCTTCGCAAATAATCCTAAATTCAGAGACTTGTATCAAAAGTCAAGGTCCGCAACAACTGTCAGTCACTGATGTGTATGGAGACTGTATTAATGAGACTGTTACTGTTCATTGGATGTACCGCAAGTCTTTAAGTAAAGTTTATCCAAGTTCAAGTTCAACTACCTTGTGGACCTTCAGTCATTTTATGCATGCACCTATCGTTACTGGGAAGGGGGGTGATAGGCCGGAGAATTACCTCAGCATACTAGCCCTCAGCCTGGCGTCACGAACTATAGGGTTAACCTTAACCCCTGATATACTGAAGCAAGACCCTGACTACACTACCCCTACCCCAGAGGCCTACCACATATATCTATATATATATATATATATATATATATATATATATATATATATATATATATGTATATTAGAGATGAGCGAACTTACAGTAAATTCGATTCGTCACGAACTTCTCGGCTCGGCAGTTAATGACTCATCCTGCATAAATTAGTTCAATTTACAGGTGCTCCCGTGGGCTGGAAAAGGTGGATACAGTCCTAGGAGACTCTTTCCTAGGACTGTATCCACCTTTTCTAGCCCACCGGAGTACCTGAAAGCTGAACTAATTTATGCAGGATGAGACATTAACTGCCGAGCCGAGAAGTTCGTGACGAGTCGAATTTACTGTAAGTTCGCTCATCTCATATATATATATATATATATATATATATATATATATATATATATGTATATATATATATATATATATATTTATTTTTTTTGTGTGATGTCCCAGTACAGGACATGGTCCTGCACTACCCTTAGGCCCTGTCAGGTTGAGACTCTCAGTGACCTGGGGGCTCCCCTGCAAGGTCTCCCTCTGTTGTTCCATAATGTTGGGTAAATTACTTTAAAGCCTAGACAGCAGCCTTATGTATAGGTAGATCAAAGGACCTGTGGGAGGTCTCAAGGACCTGTGTAAGTCTGCCACATGTTGTGTTATGCAGTCACATGATTTTTTGTCTCATGTTCTCCCAGAGAGCACCAGCTTAACCTATGACCCGCAGCTTGACCAATGGGCTTTAGTCCAGCCCCCTCCCCCACTATATAAAGAGGCGGCCATTACAATTCACTCTCTTCCATCTCAAGTCTCTACTGAGACAACAACCACCAGAGATCTCAGTACAAGTGATCAGAATCTTGAAGACCCCAAAAGCTACAGTCATTCCAGTAAGTCTCAAGTCTATGTCTGCTGCCACTGATACTAGTCAAGTCCTGCACATAGTCAAGTCCAGTCTAATCTCAAGTCAAGTTTATTACAAGTATATTGGTCTAGCAAGCTGCGAGGTCCTCTGGGTCCTGGCCACCTCTCTGGGAAATCTGACCTTAGCTGTGAAGATAATTCCATCTGTCTTATACTCAGTAAATCCTCCGTTTGACCATAACTGGTTGTGGACTCTCATTTCACTTCTAGCAACTGGGATAGCGGAGCATCCGGGCGTGTGGTGCTTTGGAACCCGAAAACCACACTGGCATCACAAACAATAGGGGTTAATACCATCCAGCCCCCGGGATTAATACAATCTGATCCCACCACTCACACCGCTACACCCGTGGTACCGCCATACCACCGTGGGTCACCACATATGTTTATGCCCTTCACTGTACAAGGTCATAAACATTATGGGGGAGATTTATCCAAACCTGTGCAGAGGAAAAGTTGCCAACTTGCCCATAGCAACCAATCAGATCGCTTCTTCCAGTTTTTAAAAAGGACTCTGAAAAATGAAAGAAGCGATCTGATTGGTTGCTATGGGCAACTTCTCCGCTACACCGGTTTTGATAAGTCTCCCCCTTTGTATTAATATGTTTTTAACTTTTTTGTTAATCCAGTGTTTCCCAACCAGCTAGCCTTGTCGATTCAAAACTACAACTCCCAGCATGCCAGAAAAGCCTTTGGAACACTGGTTGGGAAAGACTGATTGGGGTTACTGGGGTCTTCTCTGAGGATCCTGACTGCCATGTTAACATCGTAACATAGTTCATAAGGTTGAAAAAAGACCAGTGTCCATCAAGTTCAACCTATAACCCTAATGAGTCCCTACTGAGTTGATCCAGAGGAAGGCAAAAAACCATCATACTCAAAGTAAAAATTCCTTCCTGACTCCAAATATGGCATCAGAATAAATCCCTGGATCATTCTTCTGTCCCTATAGATCTAGAATCCATAACCTGTAATGTTATTATTCTCCAAAAATGCATCCAGACCCCTTTTAAATTCTTTTACCGAGTTAACCATGACCACCTCCTCCAGAAAAGAATTCCACAGTCTCACTGCTCTTACAGTAAAGAACCCCCGTCTGTGCTGGTGTAGAAACCTTCTTTCCTCTAGATGTAGAGGATGCCCCCTTGTTATTGATACAGTCCTGGGTATAAATAGATCATGGGAGAGATCTCTGTACTGTCCCCTGATATATTTATACATAGTTATTAGGTCTCCCCTAAGCCTTCTTTTTTCTAAACTAAATAACCCTAATTCTGATAATCTTTCTGGGTACTGTAGTCCTCCCATTCCCCGTATTACTCTGGTTTCCCGTCTTTGAACCCTCTCCAGCTCCACTATATCTTTCTTGTACACTGGTGCCCAGTACTGTACACAGTATTCTATGTGTGGTCTGACTAGTGATTTGTACAGCGGTAGAATTATTTCCTTGTCGTAGGCATCTATGCCCCTATTGATGCACCCCATGATTTTATTTGCCTTGGCAGCAGTTGCCCGACACTGGTCACTACAGCTAAATTTACTGTTAACTAAGACTCCCAAGTCCTTTTCCACCTCAGTCGTCCCAAGTGTTCTCCCATTTAATACATAATCCCAGCCCGGATTTTTCTTCCCCATGTGCATTACCTTACATTTATCAGTGTTGAACCTCATCTGCCACTTCTCAGCCCAAACCTCCAACCTATCCAGATCCATTGGTAACAGTGCACTGTCCTCTATTGTGTTTACTGCTTTACAGAGTTTAGTATCATCTGCAAAGATTGCTACTTTACTATTCAACCCCTCTACAAGGTCATTAATGAATATATTAAATAGAACAGGACCCAATACGGACCCCTGTGGTACCCCACTAGTAACAGTCACCCAATCAGAATAAATACCATTAATAACCACCCTCTGTTTCCTATCACTGAGCCAGTTACTTACCCACTTGCCCACATTTTAACCCAGTCCAAGCATTCTCATTTTATACAACAACCTTTTATGTGGAACCGTATCAAATGCTTTGGAAAAATCCAGATATACGACATCCAGCAATTCCCCCTGGTCCAGTCTGGAGCTCACCTCCTCATAAAAGCTAATCAGGTTAGTTTGACAGGACCGATCCCTCATAAAGTCATGCAGATATGGAGTCCTATATTTATTTGTATTAAGATATTCCAAAATAGCATCTCTTAGAAAACCCTCAAACAATTTACATACAATGGAGGTTAAACTAACAGGCCTATAATTCCCGGGGTCACCTTTTGACCCCTTTTTAAATATTGGCACCACATTTGCCATATGCCAGTCCTGGGGAACAGTCCCTGTTACTATAGAGTCCCTGAATATTAAAAATCAGTAAGGGGATACATTGTCAAAATCTCTCTCAAAATGTTCACTTTTGGGTGGGTTACCCATTTTAAACTGTTCAGGACGCTGGGCATATGCATACACCCTGCATCCAGTGTCCTTAACTCCTTGGGGACGGAGCCCATTATGACCCTAAGGATGGGAGCATTTTTTGCAAATCTGACCACTGTCACTTTAAGCATTAATAACTCTGGGATGCTTTTACTTATAAATTTGATTCCGAGATAGTTTTTTCGTGACATATTCTACTTTATGGTAATGGTAAATTTTCATCGATACTTGCATAATTTCTTGGTGAAAAATTCAAAAATTTCATGAAAAATGTGAAAATTATGCATTTTTCTAACTTTGAAGCTCTCTGCTTATAAGGAATATGGATATTCCAAATAAATGATATATTGATTCACATATACAATATGTCTACTTTATGTTTGCATCATAAAGTTGACATGTTTATACTTTTGGAAAACATCAGAGGGCTTCAAAGTTCAGCAGCAATTTTCCAATCTTTCGCAAAATTTTCAAAATCGGAATTTTTCAGGGAACAGTTCAGGTTTGAAGTGGATTTGAAGGGTCTTCTGGTTAGAAATACCACATAAATGACCCCATTATAAAAACTGCACCCCTCAAAGTATTCAAAATGACATTCAGTAAGTGTGTTAACCCTTTAGGTGTTTCACAGGAATAGCAGCAATGTGAAGGAGAAAATTCAAAATCTTAATTTTTTACACTCGCATGTTCTTGTAGACCCAGTTTTTGAATTTTTACAAGGGGTAAAAGGAAAAAAATCCTCTCAAAATTTGTAACCCAATTTTTCTCGAGTAAGAAAATACCTCATATGTGTATGTCAAGTGTTCGCGGGTGCACTAGAGGGCTCAGAAGCGAAGGAGCAACAATGGGATTTAGGAGAGTGAGTTTTTCTGAAATGGTTTTTGGGGGGGCATGTCCCATTTAGGAAGCCCATATGGTGCCAGGACAGCAAAAAAAAAAAACACATCGCACACTATTATGGAAACTACACCCCTCAAGGAATGTAACAAGGGGTACGGTGAGCCTTAACACCCCACAGGTGTTTGACAACTTTTTGTTAAAGTCGGCTGTGTAAATGAAAAAAAAATTTTTTTCACTAAAATGCAGTTTTTTCCCCAAATTTAACTTTTTTTTTACAAGGGGTAAAAGGAGAAAATGCCCCCCAAAAATTGTAACCCCACTTCTTCTGTGTATGGAAATACCCCATGTTTGGACGTCAAGTGCTCTGCTGGCGCACTACAATGCTCAGAAGAGAAGGAGCGCCATTGAGCTTTTAGAGAGATAAATTGAACAGTGGACCCCCCAACATGTGACCCCATTTTGGAAAATACACTCCTCACGGAATGTAATTAGGGGTACAGTGAGCATTTACACCCTACTGGCGTTTGACAGATCTTTGGAACAGTGGGCTGTGCAAACAAAAAAATTTGATTTTTCATTTTCACTGACCACTGTTCCAAAAATCTGTCAGACACTTGTGGGGCGTAATTGCTCACTGTACCCCTTATTACATTCCGTGAGGAGTGTAGTTTCCAAAATAGGGTCACATGTGGGTATTTATTTTTTTGTGTTTATGTCAGAACCGCTGTAAAATCAGCCACCCCTGTGCAAATCACCAATTTAGGCCTCAAATGTTCATAGTGCACTCTCACTCCTGAGCCTTGTTGTGCACCCGCAGAGCATTTTACGCCCACATGTGGGGTATCTCCGTACTCAGGAGAATTTGCGTTACAAATTTTGGGGGTCTTTTTTTCCTTTTACCTCTTGTGAAAATAAAAAGTAAAGGGCAACACCAGCATGTTAGTGTAAATTTTTTTTCAGGCTGGTGTAGCCCCCAACTTTTCCTTTTCATAAGGGGTAAAAGGAGAAAAAGCCCCCCAAAATTAGTAGGGTAATTTCTCCCAAGTACGGAGATACCCCATATGTGGCCCTAAACTGTTTCCTTGAAATACGACAGGGCTCTGAAGTGAGAGAGCGCCATACGCATTTGAGGACTAAATAAGGGATTGCATAGGGGTGGACATAGGGGTATTCTACGCCAGTGATTCCCAAACAGGGTGCCTCCAGCTGTTGCTAAACTCCCAGCATGCCTGGACAGTCAGTGGCTGTCCGGAAATGCTGGTTGTTGTTTTGCAACAGCTGGAGGCTCCGTTTTGGAAACACTGCCGTACAATACGTTTTTCATTTTTATTGGGGGGGGGGGGGGGGGACAGTGTAAGGGGGTGTATGTGTAGTGTTTTACTCTTTATTAGGTGTTAGTGTAGTGTTTTTAGGGTACATTCACACTGGCGGGTTACGGTGAGTGTCCCGCTAGGAATTTGCGCTGTGGTGAAAAATTTGCCGCAGCTCATACTTGAAGCAGTTTCATTACTGTAAACCCGCCCGTGTGAATGTACCCTGTACGTTCACATGGGGGGGGGCAAACCTCCAGCTGTTTCAAAACTACAACTCCCAACATGTACTGACAGACCGTGCATGCTGGGAGTTGTAGTTTTGCAACAGCTGGAGGCACACTAGTTGGAAAACCTTCAGTTAGGTTCTGTTACCTAACTCAGTATTTTCCAACCAGTGTGCCTCCAGCTGTTGCAAAACTACAACTCCCAGCATGTACTGATCACAGAATGGCATGCTGGGAGATGTAGTTATGCAACAGCTGGAGGTACGCAACTACAACTCCCAGCATGCCGAGACAGCTGTTTGCTGTGTGGGCATGCTGGAATTTGTAGTTTTGCAACATCTGGAGTGCAACAATTTAGAGACCACTGAACAGTGATCTCCAAACTGTGGACCTCCAGATGTTGCAAAACTACAACTCCCAGCATGCCCAGACCGCAAACAGCTGTGTGGGCATGCTAGGAGTTGTAGTTTTGCAAGATCTAGAGGGCAGTATAGAGATCACTGTGCAGTGGTCTCTAAACTGCAGACCTCCAGCTGTTGCAAAACTACAAATTCCAGCATGCCAACACAGCAAACAGCTGTCTGGGCATGCTGGGAGTTGTAGTTTTGCAACATCTGGAGGGCTACAGTCTAGAGACCACTATAGTGATCTCAGACTGTAGCCCTCTAGATGTTGCTAGGCAACTCACCGGCTTCCGTCACATCCAGGGAGCCGTCCTCTTCTGCCGCACGCCGCCTGCAGATCTCCGTTGCCGCCCGTCGATTGCCGTCGCTCCGCTGCCTCCGGACCGATAAGTGGACTCCGGCGCCGCTCCTCTTCGTTTTCCCCGTTCTGGCCCGCCTATTGTGGGTGGGAAGGACGGGGAAAACGAAAGTAAACCCCCCCGCCCCCGATCTGCTATTGGTGGTCGCGTCTAGACCACCAATAGCAGGGATAGGAGGGGTGGCACCCGTGCCACCTCACTCCTATCGCTTTAGGGAGATCGTGGGTGTCCCCCCATCTATTCCGGGTCACCGGGTCACCATGGACCCGTAATGACCCGGAATCGGCGCAAATCGCAAGTGTGAATTCACTTGCGATTTGCGCCGATAGATATCAGCAGTCACCCCGGTCCCACGGGCGTATGGATATGCCCTTCGTCCTTAAGTACCAGGACGCAAGGGCGTATGCATACGCCCTTCGTCCCCAGCAGGTTAAGGACGTGGGGTGTATGCATACGCCCGTGGGAATTCCGGTCCCCACCGCTAGCCGGTTGGGGACCGGACCGGAATGCCCGCTGAAATCATTCAGCAGGCACCCCAGCACATCGTTCAGCAGGCACCCCGGCACCCCCCCCCCCCCCCATATCGGCGATGGCAGGAAATCGCATGTCAATTCAGACATGCGATTTTCTGCTATTCCGGGCTGATCAGGTCTCTGGTGACCCGATCACCCGGAAAATAGCGATGATCGGAGCTGTCAGGGACAGCCCCGATCATCTTGAGGGCTAGGAGTGAGGTTGCAAAGCTGCTATCTCCTCCTATCCCCTGCCATTGGTCAGAACTGATTCTGACCAATGGCAGAGCAGGACAGTGAGTTGCCATGGCAAGCCCCCATTCTGCCCACCCCTGGATGTCAAGGGGATCGTGGGAAGAAGATGGAGGCCGGTACCTGCAGGAGAAGATGCCTGGAGATCCCCGATCATCGCTGAAGACTGCTGGATCCTGGGTCAGGTAGGGAAACTACAGTGGGGGGGGGATTGAAAGTAAAGTGATCTTTACTGTGGCAACCACTAGGAAGGCCAAACTGCAACTCCCAGATGTCTGGGCATGCTGGGAGTTGTAGTTTTGCAACATCTGGAGGGTCACAGTTTGGAGACCACTGTTACAGTGGTGCCCAAACGGTAGCCCTCCAGATGTTGCCAAACTACAACTCTCAGCATGCCTGGACTGCCCAGGCATGCTGGGAGTTGTAGTTCTGTAACATCTGTCCCTTCAGATTTAGCAATTTTCATGAATTTTTTTTAAAATTGCTGCTCTACTTTGAAGCCCTCAAATTTTTTCAAAAAGCAAAAATATGTCCATTTTATGATGCCAACATAAAGTGGACATATTGTATTTGTGAATAAAAATAAAATTTATTGTGAATATCCATTTTCCTTACAAGTAGAGAGAGAAAGTTAGAAAAATGCTACATTTTCAAAATTTTCATGAAATTTGGGGATTTTTCACCAAAAAAGGATGCAAGTAACACAGAAAATTTACCACCAAAATAAAGTAGAATATGTTACGAAAAAACAATCTCAGAATCTGAATATTCGGTAAAAGCGTTTTCGCGTTATTAATTCGTAAAGCAATGGTGGTCAATGGGCTCAGTCCTTAAGGTGAAAAAGGGCTGCGTCCTTAAGGGGTTAAAGTCTGGTTACAAGACTGTTGGCAAATATGTTATTTTCTTATAAAATACAGATATGCCGCCGCTGTGTGAGGTCTTATCAGCTTACCATAAATGTACAGCAGTGCATACAATAAAGGCAGCAGCATACAAAATAACTATATAGAAATATAAACTATCACTCTCTATGGAGAATCTATTTAATTATTCCATAGGGCAATTATTTTATAATGACAGGTAGACAAATATTAAATGTAAACTTTACTTTTTCCACACACAAGTAAAGGACCGCCGAAATGTGAGCAGCTATTTGTTTTTGGCAATTTTTTAGAAGTTTAAAGTGTACCTGTTGTTAACAAAACTTTTTATATAATGAAGATAATATCATTTTATGTATATTTGTAATATACGTTGGTTAAAAAATGTGTATATTTTTGTCCCTGCAGCTTTTGCCAGTGTGTCTCTGTGAGGAGGACAAGCAGGGCTCTGTGCACTGAGGACCAGCAGGGCTCTGTGCACTGAGGACAAGCAGGGCTCTGTGCACTGAGGACAAGCAAGGCCCTGTTCACTGAGGACAAGCAGGGCTCTGTGCACTGAGGACAAGCAGGGCTCTGTGCGCTGAGGAAAAGCAAGGCTCTGTGCGCTAAGGACAAGCAGGGCTCTGTATGCTGAAGACAAGCAGGGCTCTGCACGCTGAGGACAAGCAGGGCTCTGTGCACTGAGGACAAGCAGGGCTTTGTGCACTGAGGACAAGCAGGGCTCTGTCCACTGAGGACAAGCAGGGCTCTGTCCACTGAGGACAAGCAGGGCTCTGTCCACTGAGGACAAGCAGGGCTCTGTGCACTGAGGACAAGCAGGGCTCTGTACACTGAGGACAAGCAGGGTTCTGTACACTGAGGACAAGCAGGGCTCTGTGCACTGAGGACCAGCAGGGCTCTGTGCACTGAGGACCAGCAGGGCTCTGTGCACTGAGGACGAGCAGTGCTCTGTGCACTGAGGACGAGCAGTGCTCTGTGCACTGAGGACAAGCAAGGCCCTGTTCACTGAGGACAAGCAGGGCCCTGTGCACTGAGGACAAGCAGGGCTCTGTGCACTGAGGACAAGCAAGGCCCTGTTCACTGAGGACAAGCAGGGCTCTGTGCACTGAGGACAAGCAGGGCTCTGTGCGCTGAGGAAAAGCAAGGCTCTGTGCGCTAAGGACAAGCAGGGCTCTGTATGCTGAGGACAAGCAGGGCTCTGCACGCTGAGGACAAGCAGGGCTCTGTGCACTGAGGACAAGCAGGGCTCTGTCCACTGAGGACAAGCAGGGCTCTGTGCACTGAGGACAAGCAGGGCTCTGTACACTGAGGACAAGCAGGGTTCTGTACACTGAGGACAAGCAGGGCTCTGTGCACTGAGGACCAGTAGGGCTCTGTGCACTGAGGACAAGCAGGGCTCTGTGCACTGAGGACGAGCAGTGCTCTGTGCACTGAGGACAAGCAAGGCCCTGTTCACTGAGGACAAGCAGGGCCCTGTGCACTGAGGACAAGCAGGGCTCTGTACGCTGAGGACAAGCAGGGCTCTGTACGCTGAGGACAAGCAGGGCTCTGTGCATTGAGGACAAGCAGGGCTCTGTGCAGTGAGGACAAGCATGGCTCTGTGCAGTGAGGACAAGCAGGGCTCTGTGCAGTGAGGACAAGCAGGGTTCTGTACACTGAGGACAAGCAGGGCTCTGTACACTGAGGACAAGCAGGGCTCTGTACACTGAGGACAAGCAGGGCTCTGTGCAGTGAGGACAAGCAGTGCTCTGTACAATGAGGTCAAGCAGGGTTCTGTACACCAAGGACAAACATGGCTACTTGCAATGAGGACAAGCAGGGCTCTGTACACTAAGAACAAGCAGGGCTGTGTGCACTGAGGACAAGCAGGGCTCCTTGCCCCAAGCACAAGCAGGGCTCTGTACACTGTGGACAAGCAAGGTTCTGTACACTAAGAACAAGCAGGACTCTGTACACTGAGGAAAAGCAGGGCTCTGTGCACTGAGGACAAGCAGGGCTCTGCACTGAGGACAAGCAGGGCTCTGTGCACTAATGACAAGCAGGGCTCTGTGCACTAATGACAAGCAGGGCTCTGTGTAGTGAGGACAAGCAGGACTCTGAGGCACTGAGGCTCTGTGACACACACCAGCTTACACAGCAGGATGATTGACAAACCAGGAATCTGCACAGAGCCCTGTCTGTCCTGCCTTCGCTTCCTGTATTTAGACTCCTCATAGAGTCACACAGGCAATATCTGTATGAACAGGATTTTTTCACCCAAAAATATAATTTTTTTAGCCAATGTATATTACAAATATACATATAATGGTATTATCTATATTATATAAAAAGTTTTTGTTAAGGACAGGTACACTTTAGGTACACTTTAATCAATGCAATTATATATATATATATATATATATATATATATATATATATATATACACACACACACACACAGGATATATACAGGATATATATAAATAAAAATATACAGTAGCGCTGTCATGATTTTTACAGTTTTAGTTGTGGAATAAAGCTATGATAAAAATGTGATATAAACACACAGGTTTAAGCTTGCTATAGTATTAGAAAATGTAAAAGAGAAGTACAGCGAATGTGAGCTGCAGTAACCCAGCCCAGCCACTAGGAAATGCATGGAGCTAAGGCTTCCTGCTCCATACATCGTGTTCACCCAGGTGCCACAGCTGTGCCAAAAAGCCTCCATGATGTAACTGTCTATATATATATATATATATATATATAAAAACCAGATACAGGCGCAGCACTCCAACAAAATAAGTGATTTAATGTCTCATGTCAGCATTACAACGTTTCAGCTCCTCCTGGAGCCTTTTTCAAGCATCACTGTGGCCCTCCAGATGTCATAAAACTTCAACTCCTAGGCATGCCCAGACAGCCAACGGCTATATGTGAATATATATATATATATATATATATATATATATATATATATATATACACACACACACACACACACACACACACACACACACACACACATATATATATATATATATATATATATATATATATATATATATATATATTCACATATAGCCGTTGGCTGTCTGGGCATGCCTAGGAGTTGAAGTTTTATGACATCTGGAGGGCCACAGTTTGAGACCACTGATATATATTGTTACTAGATGTGGACAGTTCTATCTACTATTATGTTAAGCTCATGTCTCCACAATATAACCAGATCTCACATGATGGGCAGCTCCATCTTCTTCAAACCTTTTTTTTTTTTTTGCCTTCCTCTGGATCAGCTCAGCAGGGAATCATTCGGGTTATACGTTGAACTTGATGGACTCTGGTCTTTTTTCAACCTTATGAATTATGTTACTATGATGGGATCCTAGTGACAGTCTGTAGTGGGGGCCATGATCTGTATTTAGTTGGTCATGTAGTAAATCTGTGTGGACACATTCTGTACCTTATGTATAAAATATTATGGCTACTGAAATATGCGACCCTACGCTTGATGCAATATCATAACAAGAAAAACAAGGCTTATACAGATCAAGTACAAATAGAAATCATTTTATTAAACATCACTGCATCATGAACATACATTTAAAAAAATATATATAAATACAATCATCTGGGAGTACAGACAGAGATGAGTCTGTCCAGTGCAGAAAAGGAGGTCCCCTAAACTACAACATATATAGGTATTAACAAAAATGTGATGTAAAAATACTGGTCATTACTGGGCTGGTGGCCAACAGTAGAGAAAAACCTTGATAAGGATATTTAAGCCTGCAATTATCATTTATAAAATGTAACAGGATGACCAATGTATAGGAGTCTATCCGTTATGCTTGTTGCAGAAATGCAGAGCAGTAATTACTTAGTAGGGACAGAACGGGACCTCTGACACCCAACATTTCACTATATTTGCTTCTTCCGGGGCGTAGTCTAAAGGGGTAATGGACCTTCTATTTATATCTGAAAAGAACCAATCACTGAACACTGATGGTAAAGTACGTCATTGTTACGGAAATCGCGAGAGCTCCGAATGATGTATGTGGTATATCGCGAGGATACGCTCGCTGACTAGATCAGACTATGTACTCTGCCCCTTAGAGCGCATCAACACAGTTCCCATAACTACCGGGATCACGTGTTCCACATTACATACTCATCATAACCCTGTGCATCACAGGGTCTCACCCTGGTCGCGAGAGTCCCGCGTCACATGACCACATAGTCTCGGGAGTTGCAAGACTATATGCACTGTATTTCTCAATGGAACTAAAAAAATGCAACTCATCACAATACAGTCATAGCCGTTGTCACGATGCCGGCTGGCAGGAGGTGGATCCTCTGTGCCAGAGAGGGATTGGCGTGGACCGTGCTAGTGGACCGGTTCTAAGTCACTACTGGTTTTCACCAGAGCCCGCCGCAAAGCGGGATGGTCTTGCTGCGGCGGTAGTGACCAGGTCGTATCCACTAGCAACGGCTCAACCTCTCTGACTGCTGAAGATAGGCGCGGTACAAGGGAGTAGACAGAAGCAAGGTCGGACGTAGCAGAAGGTCGGGGCAGGCAGTAATCGCATCCCGGCTGGAGGCGGTATCGCAGCGCACCCGGTCAGTGGATCTGACCGGGGCGCTGCGGGAGCGAGAGTGTAGCGAGCGCTCCGGGGAGGAGCGGGAACCCGGAGCGCTCGGCGTAACAGTACCCCCCCCCTTGGGTCTCCCCCTCTTCTTGGAGCCTGAGAACCTGAGGACCAGATTTTTATCTAGGATATTGTCCTCAGGTTCCCAGGATCTCTCTTCAGGACCACAGCCCTCCCAGTCAACCAAAAAGAAGGTTTTTCCTCTGACCTTTTTGGAGGCCAGTATCTCCTTTACGGGAAAGATGTCTGAAGAACCGGAGACAGGAGTGGGAGAGATAAGTTTAGGAGAGAAACGGTTGATGATGAGTGGTTTAAGAAGAGAAACGTGAAAGGCATTAGGAATACGAAGAGAAGGAGGGAGAAGAAGTTTATAAGAGACAGGATTAATCTGGCACAAAATTTTGAAAGGACCAAGATAGCGTGGTCCCAATTTGTAGCTGGGAACACTGAAGCGGACATATTTAGCGGAGAGCCATACCTTGTCTCCGGGAGAAAAAATGGGGGGAGCTCTTCTTTTCTTATCAGCAAACTTCTTCATGCGTGATGAAGCCTGTAAGAGAGAATTTTGGGTCTCTTTCCATATGGTGGAAAGATCACGAGATATTTCATCCACAGCGGGTACACCAGAGGGCAAGGGAGTAGGGAGGGGGGGAAGAGGGTGACGGCCGTACACCACGAAAAATGGGGATTTGGAAGAAGATTCAGAAACTCTGAAGTTATACGAGAATTCGGCCCATGGTAGAAGATCTGCCCAGTCATCCTGGCGGGAGGAAACAAAATGCCGTAAATAATCACCCAGGACCTGGTTAATTCTTTCTACTTGCCCATTGGATTGAGGATGATAAGCAGAAGAAAAGTTTAATTTAATCTTGAGTTGTTTACAGAGAGCCCTCCAGAATTTTGACACGAATTGGACGCCTCTGTCCGAGACGATCTGCGTGGGCAACCCGTGAAGACGAAAAATGTGTACAAAAAATTGTTTTGCCAACTGAGGCGCTGAAGGAAGACCAGGAAGAGGGATGAAATGTGCCATCTTGGAGAATCGATCAACGACCACCCAAACAACAGTGTTGCCACGGGATGGGGGTAAGTCTGTAATAAAGTCCATACCAATCAGAGACCAAGGCTGTTCGGGGACAGGCAGAGGATGAAGAAGACCAGCAGGCTTCTGGCGAGGAGTCTTATCCCGGGCACAGACAGTGCAGGCTCGCACAAAATCCACAACATCCGTCTCCAGAGTCGGCCACCAATAGAAACGAGAGATGAGTTGCACGGATTTCTTGATGCCCGCATGACCTGCGAGATGGGAGGAGTGACCCCATTTGAGGATTCCGAGGCGTTGGCGTGGAGAGACGAAGGTCTTCCCTGGAGGAGTTTGCCTGATGGAGGCTGGAGAAGTGGAGATCAGGCAGTCAGGAGGAATGATGTGTTGCGGAGAGAGCTCTACTTCCGAAGCATCCGAGGAACGAGAGAGAGCATCGGCCCTAATGTTCTTATCGGCAGGCCGAAAGTGAATTTCAAAATTAAATCGGGCAAAGAACAGAGACCACCTGGCCTGGCGAGGATTCAGCCGTTGGGCAGACTGGAGATAGGAGAGGTTCTAGTGATCGGTGTAAATAATAACTGGAAATCTTGATCCCTCCAGCAGATGCCTCCATTCCTCAAGTGCTAATTTAATGGCTAGTAGCTCTCGATCCCCGATGGAGTAGTTCCTCTCCGCCGGAGAGAAGGTCTTAGAAAAAAACCCACAAGTAACAGCATGCCCGGAAGAATTTTTTTGTAGAAGGACCGCTCCAGCTCCTACTGAGGAGGCATCAACCTCCAATAGGAAGGGTTTAGATGGGTCAGGTCTGGAGAGCACGGGAGCCGAAGAAAAGGCAGACTTGAGCTGTTTAAAGGCGTCTTCCGCTTGAGGAGGCCATGACTTAGGATTGGCATTCTTTTTGGTTAAAGCCACGATAGGAGCCACAATGGTGGAAAAATGTGGAATAAATTGTCTGTAATAATTGGCGAACCCCAAAAAACGTTGGATAGCACGGAGTCCGGAGGGGCGTGGCCAATCTAAGACGGCAGAGAGTTTGTCTGGATCCATTTGTAGTCCCTGGCCAGAGACCAAGTATCCTAGGAAAGGAAGAGATTGACATTCAAACAGACATTTCTCCATTTTGGCATAAAGTTGATTGTCACGAAGTCTCTGAAGAACCATGCGGACATGCTGGCGGTGTTCTTCTAGGTTGGCAGAAAAAATCAGGATATCGTCCAGATACACAACAACACAGGAATATAAGAGATCACGAAAAATTTCATTAACAAAGTCTTGGAAGACGGCAGGGGCGTTGCACAGGCCAAAGGGCATGACCAGATACTCAAAGTGTCCATCTCTAGTGTTAAATGCCGTTTTCCATTCATCCCCCTCTCTGATGCGGATGAGATTATAAGCACCTCTTAAGTCCAGTTTGGTAAAGATGTGGGCACCTTGGAGGCGATCAAAGAGTTCAGAGATGAGAGGTAGAGGGTAGCGGTTCTTTACCGTGATTTTATTAAGACCGCGGTAGTCAATGCAAGGACGTAGGGAGCCATCTTTTTTGGACACAAAGAAAAATCCGGCTCCGGCAGGAGAGGAGGATTTGCGGATAAAGCCCTTTTTTAAATTTTCCTGGATGTACTCAGACATAGCAAGAGTCTCTGGGGCAGAGAGAGGATAAATTCTGCCCCGGGGTGGAGTAGTGCCCGGGAGGAGGTCAATAGGACAGTCATAAGGCCTGTGAGGAGGTAGAGTCTCAGCTTGTTTTTTGCAAAAAACATCCGCAAAGTCCATATAGACCTTAGGGAGACCGGTTACAGGGGGAACCACAGGGTCACGGCAAGGAGTACTGGTAACCGGTTTAAGGCAGTCCTTGAAACAAGAGGAACCCCAACTCTTGATCTCCCCTGTGGACCAATCCAGGGTTGGGGAATGGTGTTGAAGCCAGGGTAGTCCAAGGAGAATTTCGGAAGTGCAATTGGAGAGGACCAAAAACTCAATTTTTTCGTGGTGAGGTCCGATGCACATTAGGAGGGGTTCCGTGCGGTAACGCATGGCACAGTCCAATCTTTCATTGTTAACGCAATTGATGTAGAGAGGTCTGGCGAGACTGGTCACTGGGATGTTGAACCTGTTGATGAGAGAGGCCAAAATAAAGTTTCCTGCAGATCCGGAGTCCAAGAAGGCCTTAGTGGAGAAGGAGAAGGTAGAGGCAGATATCCGCACAGGCACAGTAAGACGTGGAGAAGCAGAGTTGACATCAAGGACTGTTTCACCTTTGTGCGGAGTCAGCGTACGTCTTTCCAGGCGGGGAGGACGGATAGGACAATCCTTCAGGAAGTGTTCGGTACCGGCACAGTACAGGCAGAGATTCTCCATGCGGCGTCGTGTCCTCTCTTGAGGTGTCAGGCGAGACCGGTCAACTTGCATAGCCTCCACGGCGGAAGGCACAGGAACGGATTGCAGAGGACCAGAGGAGAGAGGAGCCGGGGAGAAAAAACGCCTCGTGCGAACAAAGTCCATATCCTGGCGGAGCTCCTGACGCCTTTCGGAAAAACGCATGTCAATGCGAGTGGCTAGATGAATGAGTTCATGTAGGTTAGCAGGAATTTCTCGTGCGGCCAGAACATCTTTAATGTTGCTGGATAGGCCTTTTTTAAAGGTCGCGCAGAGGGCCTCATTATTCCAGGAAAGTTCTGAAGCAAGAGTACGGAATTGCACGGCGTACTCGCCAACGGAAGAATTACCCTGGACCAGGTTCAGCAGGGCAGTCTCAGCAGAAGAGGCTCGGGCAGGTTCCTCAAAGACACTTCGAATTTCCGAGAAGAAGGAGTGTACAGAGGCAGTGACGGCGTCATTGCGGTCCCAGAGCGGTGTGGCCCATGACAGAGCTTTTCCAGACAGAAGGCTGACTACGAAAGCCACCTTAGACCTTTCAGTAGGAAACTGGTCCGACATCATCTCCAAGTGCAGGGAACATTGAGAAAGAAAGCCACGGCAAAATTTAGAGTCCCCATCAAATTTATCCGGCAAGGATAGTCGTAGGCCTGAAGCGGCCACTCGCTGCGGAGGAGGTGCAGGAGCTGGCGGAGGAGATGATTGCTGAAGCTGTGGTAGTAGCTGCTGTAGCATCACGGTCAGTTGAGACAGCTGGTGGCCTTGTTGCGCTATCTGTTGTGACTGCTGGGCGACCACCGTGGTGAGGTCGGCGACAACTGGCAGAGGGACTTCAGCGGGATCCATGGCCGGATCTACTGTCACGATGCCGGCTGGCAGGAGGTGGATCCTCTGTGCCAGAGAGGGATTGGCGTGGACCGTGCTAGTGGACCGGTTCTAAGTCACTACTGGTTTTCACCAGAGCCCGCCGCAAAGCGGGATGGTCTTGCTGCGGCGGTAGTGACCAGGTCGTATCCACTAGCAACGGCTCAACCTCTCTGACTGCTGAAGATAGGCGCGGTACAAGGGAGTAGACAGAAGCAAGGTCGGACGTAGCAGAAAGTCGGGGCAGGCAGCAAGAATCGTAGTCAGGGGCAACGGCAGGAGGTCTGGAACACAGGCTAGGAACACACAAGGAAATGCTTTCACTGGCACAATGGCAACAAGATCCGGCGAGGGAGTGCAGGGGAAGTGAGGTATACATAGGGAGTGCACAGGTGAACACACTGATTAGAACCACTGCGCCAATCAGCGGCGCAGTGGCCCTTTAAATCGCAGAGACCCGGCGCGCGCGCGCGCCCCAGGGAGCGGGGCCGCGCGCGCCGGGACAGGACCGACGGAGAGCGAGTCAGGTACGGGAGCCGGGGTGCGCATCGCGAGCGGGCGCCACCCGCATCGCGAATCGCATCCCGGCTGGAGGCGGTATCGCAGCGCACCCGGTCAGTGGATCTGACCGGGGCGCTGCGGGAGCGAGAGTGTAGCGAGAGTGTAGCGAGCGCTCCTGGGAGGAGCGGGAACCCGGAGCGCTCGGCGTAACAGCCGTAAATGTTGGCACCCCAGAAATTTTTCTAGAAAATTTTGTATTTCTCACCGAAAAGGATTGAAGTAACACATGTTTTGCTACACACATATTTATTCCCTTTCTGTGTATTGGAACTAAACCAAAAAAGGGAGGAAAAAAAGCAAATTGGACATAACGTCACACCAAACTCCAAAAATGGGCTGGACAAAATTATTGGCACCCTTAACTTAATATTTGGTTGCACAGCCTTTGGAAAAAATAACTGAAATCATTCACTTCCTATAACCAACAATAATCTACTTACACCTCTCAGCCGGAATGTTGCACCACTCTTCCTCCGCAAACTGCTCCAGGTCTCTCTTATTGGAAGGAGCCTTTTCCCAACAGCAATTGTAAGATCTCTCCACAAGTGTTCAATGGGATTTAGATCTGGACTCATTGCTGGCCACTTCAGAACTCTCCAGCACTGAACACTGACGGTAAAGTACGTAATTGTTACAGAGATCGCGAGAGCTCCAAATGATGTATGTGGCATATTGCGAGGATACGATCCCCAACTATATCAGACTATGTACTCTGCCACCAAGAGCGCGCCAACACAGTTCCCATAACTACCGGGATCACGTGTTCCACTTGTCATACTCATCAGAACCCTGTGCATCACATGGTCTCACCCTGGTCGCAAGCGTCCCGAGTCACATGACCACATAGTCTCGGGAGTCGCAAGACTATATGCACTGTATTTCTCAATGGAACTAAAAAAACGCAACACATCACAATATATAGTGGGAGGGACAAAGTGGAGGCCACCATTAGAGTAAATCCTGCATGGACAATGGGTAAGTATCATTTTTACTGACGACCCATGGGCTGGTATTCACCAAAGGCCATATTACATGCTAAATTAAAAATATATATATATGCAGACATATATAATATATGTGTATATATAAGAGAGATATATCACAGTACATAATAAAATTATAAAAGAGGTGTAGCATTTGAGCTCAACAAATCGGTGAAACAACAACACAAAACACAAATCACCCAAGTGAAAAAAGTGACACATACAGTACACATCACCCCATGACAAGGAATGGCTCTAAAGATATATGAAATTATAAATATAGTATTAAATGCATAATACAATTGGAAGAAATTATTATTATATATATGGAAGTCCATAGGATGATTATATATCGCTATCATAACAGAGTCAAGTGAACATTATTTTATCACCATAAAAATTTATAAATAATGATAAGAATTATAATAAATAATAAGTATACTATAAGTGAACATTTTTAGGTGATACAACTATGCAAGGGGAAGACAATAGAAAAATAATATATATATAAAACAGTATATGTAGTACCAACAACAACAGTTGGAAGATATGTGTCTAGTGTTAAAAAACTAAATACAGTGTAACTATTAATCCAGTAAATATACCAACAATTAGTGTATTTAGTATGATAATGATAATTCATTGTTTACATGTTAGTGCATATAATAAATGTATGTAATAGCAAGTACAAATAATTGTGTGTGCAACACACCTATAGGTAAATAATGGCAACACCACATCCCAAAGTCAGAGCTGATGTTATTGTTCCAATAGGTCCATTTAAATCATGGGTTCCAGCACAATGTCCAGTTGAATTCATGTTATTGACTCAGGCCATCAGTAGTCCAATTTAGATCTAATAGTTTTTGAAAAAGAAAGATCCAAGATGACAAAAAAATAACATTAAAATCAATTAAAAACATTTAAAGGGGTTATCCACCATAAGGTGATTTTAATATGTACCTAGCAGACAGTAATTGACATGATTAGGAAGGATCTGCGCTTGTCTTGGGGCTAAATGGCTATGTTGTGAGATTACCATAATGCTGTTGCTAGCTTTTTGTCAACTGGTATCTCCTGTTTGACTTTTCTTTTTTTGACTACAAATCCCACAATTCCATGTTCCTTCCTCCCACACATCAGCCACCCCACCCATTGAAGTATAAATGAGCTGCATCCATCAAAAGACCTGGGGTTTTCAATCAGGGTGCCTAAAGCTGTTGCATTAGTTGCATATTGATCTATCTCCCACCACGTGATCCCTCCACCCATTGAAGCAGACAGGCTCCCTGTCATCAGCTGACTAGTGAGTCAGGTCTCGGCTGCATTGCAACTTGGGAAAAATCCGAGACAACAGTCATTTTGTATGCTGATGAAAATAAATATTGGAGTGAAAATCACAGAAGAATTGTGAGAAAACCATCACACACAGGTACAGACACTATATTATGAACTACACTAACTTTACAGCCCCCGTAGCATAGTCAAATAAAAAAAATTCCTGGAGTACTCCTTTAAATTCCATGCTTTAAATGGACCTATTGGAACGATAACATCAGAACTGACTTTGGGGTGTGGTGGGGTACACATTATGGCTCTGTGTATTATTATGTGAGAGTCTAATGATTGTTGCCATTATTTACCTATAGGTGTGTTACATACACCATTATTTGTACTTGCTATTTGCACATACATTTATTATATGCACTAACATGTAAACAATTTATTATTGTTATCATACTAACTACACTAATTCTTGGTATATTTACTGGATTAATAGTTACACTGTATTTAGTTTTTTTAACACTAGACACATATCTTCCAACTGTTGTTGTGGGTACTAAATATATTATATATATATTATTTTTCTATTGTCTACCCCTTGCGTAGTTGTGTCACCTAAAAATGTTCACTTATAGTATACTTATTATTTATTATAATTCTTATCATTATTTATACATTTTTATGGCGATAAAATAATGTTCTCTTGACTCTGTTATGATAGCGATATATTATCGTTCTATGGGCTTCCATATATATAATAATTTCTTCCAATTGTATTACGCATTTTAATACTATATTTATCCTTTCATAGATCTTTGGAGCTATTCCTTGTCACTGGGTGATGTGTACGGTTTGTGTCACTTTTTTCATATGGGTGATTTGTGTTTTGTGTTGTTGTTTCACCTCTTTGTTGATCTCAAATGCTACACCTCTTTTATAATTTTACTAGCTGAGTACCCGGCGCTGCCCGGATTTTTCCTACCTAATCCTTGTGGGGGAAGGAAAAGCAACAAAGGAGGAAGCTTTTGTACTCATATCCGTTCCTCAAATCCTGACCCCATATCCCGACCTCGTATCCCTACCTCATATCCTGTGCCCATATCCCGTCCTCAGGTGGGGCTGCGTTGTGGTAAAGATATTGTAAGCTGAAATTAAAAGGGGGTGTGGCTTAGATTGTGGGCGTGTCTTTGTGAGATGGGACATGGCATGCGGGGAGGGTGTGGCTTACCAGCCGGACTGACACATTCACCAGGAGATGCAGAGCGGAGATTGTAGAGTAAGGCACCAGAAGTCCTATATACTTGCAGGGGACTTGAAACAAAAACCCCATCCTTCAAATAAGGGTAGGTTAGGGTTAATTTAACTATTTTATAATTTTATTTGACATATAAGTAACATGTGACCAAGTATTATTGAAATATCTCCAGCCGTACGGAAGTTATGCTGGAACATACATTTCCCATAGATTTGCATTGGACTTTAAACAAAAACCCCGACCCTGGCAAATGAGAGTAGGTTAGGGTTGAATTAACTGTCCTATATTTTTAGTGGACATATAAGTAACATGTGACCAAGTATTATTGAAATATCTCCAGCCGTACAGAAGTTATGCTGGAACATATATTTCCCATATATTTGTATGGTACTTAAACCAAAAACCCCGACTCTGGCAAATGGGGGGTGAGTAAGGGTTAAATCACCTATCCTATGTTTGTTGTTGACATATAAGTAACATGTGTGCCAAGTTTCATGTTAATATCTTTAGCCGTTGTGACGTGATGCTGGAATATACATACATACACACATACATACACACACACACATTGAGTTTTATATATATACTAGCTGAGTACCCGGCGTTGCCCGGTTTTTCCTTCCTAATCCTTGTTGGGGAGGAAAAAAAACAAAGAGGAAGCTTTTGACTTCACATCCCGTCCTCATATATTGTTGTCATATCCGAACCCCATATCCCGTCCTCCTATCCTGACCTCCTATCCCGACCTCCTAACCCATCATCATATCTCGACCTCATATCCCATCCTCACATCCCCTCCTCCTATCCCGTCCTCCTATCCCGACCTCCTATCCCGACCTCCTATCTCGACCTCCTATCTCGACCTCCTATCTCGACCTCCTATCCCGACCTCCTATCCCGACCTCCTATCCCGACCTCCTATCCTGTCCTCCTATGACGACCTCCTATCCTGTCCTCCTATCTCGACCTGCTATCCCGACCTCTTATCTCGACCTCCTATCCCGTCCATCTATCCCAACCTCCTATCTCGACCTCCTATCCTGACCTCCTATCCTGTCCTCCTATCTCGACCTCCTATCCCGACCTCCTATCCCGTCCTCCTTTCCCAGTCCTCCTATCCTGACCTCCTATCCTGACCTCCTATCGCGACCTCCTATCGCGACCTCCTATCCCGACCCGTAATATGTGTACCAGGTATTGAAATATCTCCAGCCGTACGGAACTTATGTGGGAAAATACATTTCCCATTGATTTGCATGGGACTTTAAACAAAAACCCCGACCCTCACAAATGGGGGTAGTGAAGGGTTAAATTAACTATCCTATATTTTAAGTGGACATATAAGTAACGTGACCAAGTATTATCGAAATATCTCCAGCCGTTTGGAAGTTATGCAGTAACATATATTTCCCATTGACTTGTATGGGACTGTAAACATAAACCCCGTCCCTGGCAAATGGGGGTGGGTAAGGGTTAAATCACCTATCCTATGTTTGTTGTTGACATATAAGGAACATGTGTGCCAAGTTTCATGTTAATATCTTTAGCCGTTTGGACGTGATGCTGGAACATACACACATACATACACACACACACATTGAGTTTTATATATATAGATTATGCACTGTGATATATCTTTCATATATATATATATATCTGTGCTGACAAGGGGCAAACACCCCGAAACAGCTGTCTGCAGATGGGTCCTCTTTCCTTCTGGAGAGAGTTCTGGCTTGGCATAAATCCCAATCAGTTTTGAGACTTCTTAAATGGAGCCTGAGCTGTTTTGCAGGACACACTACCTGTGAAAGTGGTGTGGTGAGCTAATTTAAATATTTTTTTACCCAGAAGCCTGCGGAGTGCGAAATGGCCTAACTTAAATCTCCGTTACACCTGAAGAGGTGTCCTCTCCCCAAGTAAAGTACTGACCCCATATATATATATATATATATATATATATATATATATATATATATATATATATATGTCTGTAAATATATCTTTTTAATTTAGTATGTAATATGGCCATTGGTGAATACCAGATTAATATCTTAATACATGATTGCACTTATCATTGTATACACTTTAGGACATTGTGGTTGCGCAGGTGGCCTCTGGCGGCCTGGGTGGCTGGGGCCGTGATTCTGTCCTTTTTTATGTTCATATCTTTTCATATGCTCCTCTGTGAATGTTATATTCATTGTGATGCATTTATAATTATAACACTGGTTCACATATTAATCTTATTGTAATACTTTGTATATTGATTGATTGACTGTTTTTCTATGGACAGCCCATGGGTCGTCAGTCAAAATGATACTTACTCATTGTATATGCAGGATTTACTCTATTGGTGGCCTCCACTTTGTCCCTCCCACTATATATTGTGATGTGCTGTGTTTTAGTTCCATTGAGAAATACAGTGCATATAGTCTCGCAACTCCGGAGACTATGTGGTCATGTGACTCGGGACTCTCGCGACCAGGGTGAGACCATGTGATGCACAGGGCTATGATGAGTATGACTTGTGGAACATGTGATCCTGGTAGTTATGGGTACTGTGTTGACGCGCTCTAAGGGGCGGAGTACATAGTCTGATCTAGTCAGCGAGCGTATCCTCGCGATATACCACATACATCATTCGGAGCTCTCACGATCTCCGTAACAATGACGTACTTTACCATCAGTGTTCAGTGATTGGTTCTTTTCAGATATAAATAGAAGGTCCATTACCCCTTTAGACTACGCCCCGGAAGAAGCGGATATAGCGAAATGTTGGGTTTCGGAGGTCCCGTTGTGTCCCTACTAAATAATTACTGCTCTGCATTCGTACAAGCATAACGGATAGACTCCTATACATTGGTCATCCTGTTACATTTTATAAATGGTGATTGCAGGCTTAAATATCCTTATCAAGGTTTTTCTGTCCTGTTGGCCACCAGCCCAATAATGACCAGTATCTTTACTTCAAATTTTTGAATAATTTACTATAATATACTATGTATATTGTAGTTAAGGGGACCTCCGTTTCTGCACCGGACAAACTCACCTCTGTCTGTACTCCCAGATGATTGTATTTTGTTTTTTAAAGGGGTACTCCGGCCCTAAGAAATCTTATCCAAAGGATAGGGGATAAGATGTCTCACAGCGGTCCCCGCAATCTTGCATTTGGCACCCACCTCTTTGAGCTGCACCCCGCGCTGCCAGCTCACAAACTGCTGTCACGCCTCCTCCCATAGACTTGTATAGCGGGGGCGGGGCGTGACGTCACACGGGGGAGGAGTGGTGACGTCACGATACTCTGGCCTGGTGGTCGGCACCTGGCAGTTTGTGAGCTGGCAGCGTGGCATGCAGCTCAAAGAGGTGGGTGCCGAATGCAAGATTGCGGGGGTCCCCAGTGGTGGGACCCCCGCGGTCAGACATCTTATCTCCTATCCTTTGGATAGGGGATAAGATGTCTTAGGGCCGGAGTACCCCTTTAAATGTATATTCATGATGCAGTGATGTTTAATAAAATGATTTCTATTTGTACTTGATCTGTATAAGCCTTGTTTTTCTTGTATGACATTCTGTAAATTGTCACACATAAAGTAAATGTGTTCGGGTGTATGATGTTTTCCATGTTTTGTTGTTAAAGGGGTTATCCAGGAATAGAAAAACACAGATAATTTCTTTCAAAAACAGCTCCACATCTGTCCCCAGGTTGTGTGTCGTATTGCAACTTGGCTCCATTCACTTCAATAGAACTGAGCTGCGCAACCACACCCAACCTGGAGACAGACAGAGATTGTGTTTTGAAAGAAATTAGCTCTGTTTTTCTATTTCTGATGAACCTCTTTAGGCCTCAGCCCTGATGGTGCCTTTGGTGTTGATCATGTATGGACACAGATTTATGGCCAGTGGTGCACATAGAAGATTAAAAAGGAGGCCCCATAGCAAAGATCAAAATTGGCCTCTGATTATGGCTTCGGGTTTTACCCCCAGCACAGAAAGTTCTGGTGTTTACTTTCCCTTGATTTCCATTGTCCTTCCAGGTCATCCCTTTATTTACTGACATGTAGTTCTACACAGTTTCCTACCAGTAGCAAAATAAATGGGACCAACTAGGGCTGGGCCCCCCTAACCAAGGTCTCCTTAGCAGCTGTATGGTCTGTCTGTATAGTATGTATGCCCTTGGCCATGGCCACTTAGGTAGTTGGTGGGGAGTCCCAGAGTCTGTACAGCACATGGGCTGTGGCCTTTCTGCTTCTAATCTGAGATGTTTTCTCAGCCCATGGGTGCTACGGTCATAATTGTCCATATACTGTATGTACTGTGACTTTACTAACGCTTCACAAGATATACTGTATGTTTACCCAAGACTAGTGGCAGATGTCATGCAGTAGCTTCGGTGGTGAGTACAAATATAGTACAGGTCAGCTGAGGGTTGTAGTTCCTTGTCTGATATGTCACATGGCAGGGTGGTGTTGCCAATCCAGTATTCCCTGTGAACCCCACCACAATATTTTGTCAATAAAGCTGTTCCTGTATGCAGAGTGCAGGAATGAGACATTTAGATTCTGTGAAACAACTTGGAAATTTTACTCAAACTTCTTATGAAATTCCAGTAAAATGCTTTTGCTTTGGTATAGCTTGGAACATTACATCTTTTCAGCCACGAGAATGCATACTTGGTCACTGTCTGTTTATTGGTGATTTTTTTTTAGCAGCTATACTGTGTACATGCAATGACTAATGCAGATATATTTGCTCTCTGATTCTTCTAGTTTTCAGTCCGATACAGTATAAGCAATATTAACTAATGGGGGGGCGCTACATGCCTAATGGGAAAAACTGCTGGCCTTTAGAGGACTACTTGCCTACTGGAGGGGATTGTTATGTGTCTAGTACCTATATTTCCCCTTATGACTGCATGACTTATCTTCCACCGAGTGCTGTGCTGGGTATCTTCATCCAATCACTGCTCTGTATCCCCCCCCTTCTCTGTACTGCAGTCTGATAGGACAGAAGTGAGCACAGAGGAGTGCTAGTCCAAGCCTTACTTAAAGGAGTACTCTGCCCCCAGACTCTATCCAAAGGATAGGGGGCAAGATGTCTGATTGCAATCTCCGGCCCAGCACCGCTGCATTCTTAACACAAACGCTTTGAGCTTCCGTGCTCGTGACGTCACGCCCTCTCCATTCATGCCTACGGGAGGGGGCGTGATAGCTAGTACATAGCCATCAGGCCTCCTCACGTAGACATGAATGAAGGGAGCGTGACTGCTGCGGTCGCCCGTCGTGTGGCACCGAGCAGAGTTTGCCCCATACACCGGATGACTGGGGTGCCGCACCGAAGATCCTGGGCGGGTTCCAGTGGCCTGACCCCCACGATAAGACTTCTTATCCCCTCTCCTTTGGATAAGGGCAGAGATGTTTAGGGGCAGAGTACCCCTTTAATAGACTTTGTCAATGCCTGTGGACAAAGATGATGAGAGGATTATATTCTGGATGGTATGGGATGTTTTTTTTCTAAGCCATGATTTTTTATTTTTTTTTATAAAAAGGAAATGGAATTTTCTTATGAAGTATATTAGAAAAGTGAATGTTTTGCCAATATGTACAAGATGATGAATCTTTGGAGGAAACATTTAAATTTAAGGATGTTTTCTCCAAAACTCAGCTTTCAGTTTTTGCAGCAATTACCCTTTATTCCGAGAAACCTTGTACCTGTAAAATGTCCGCAGCCTAAATTAAAGAAAGACAGTTTGATGGTGCAGATCAATACATATGTTCTTAGAGCAAGCCCGGTGGGATGCAGTTCATGGTCTAACTAACACCTTTGTTCCTTAATATTGCTGTTATTTAAAAAAAAAACAGACTAAAATGTCAATGATTTCCCAGTTGGGCTCCTGAGCTATTTTTCGCAGTTACTGTTCTGCAAAATCCCCAGAGTCAAGCAATTCACTAGAAATAGTTTTCAAGGGTTTGACTGGCTCAGTGAAAAAGCTTAACAGACCATCGGAACGCGGTGCGGATATTATTGTCTGAAGTAAATCACACAAATTTTATGCGCCATTTTTTCCCCCCAAAGAAATAAGGATAAAGGTTATTTCGGTGCCAAGGAGAAAATGTACATAGACATAAGTATTCTATATAACAGTGTTTCCCAACCAGGGTGCCTGCAGCTGTTGCAAAACTACAACTCCCAGTATGCTCGGACAGCCGTTGGCTGTCCGGGCATGCTGGGAGTTGTAGTTTTGCAACAGTGAGAGGCATACTGCTTTAAAAACACTGCTATATTAGAAAAGGAAATTACAATATAATGGTCTTGATAATATCGGATTTTTTCATAGGTCTCCCATAGGTGTGCATGGGGCATTTACCGTGACCTCATATGCCTCCGATTTCATATAGAGAGACAAAAAATTTTTTTTTGTCTGATTCAAATAAAAATATTCATTGCATGCTCCATCAAATTTAGTTTGCGTGGCGGGATTCTTCCCTAGGGAGCAACGCACGGGAGGACACACGGCCCAGTACCCTCTGTGCACGTGGTACTGCCAGTAATCCTTGTCATATGTAGAATGGGGTGGTCAGTACAGGGTTAAAGAGTACTTCTTCTTTCCCAAGCCATTTCCCAGATGCAGTTATGGAGAAAATAAGCTTCGGGGTGAATAATGTGATGTGTCTGCTTCACCTGCTCTCTATGCCATTCTTCCTGTCCCCTGTCATTTGTCACACTGAATGCTTTCTGATCTTCAAAGAGAATATATAGACACATGGTATTATATTTGTATATTTAATTTCTGAGCACTAAACTACTTTTCATCATTAGAACTGTAAACATTTTTTTTTTCCATTTTGGCATTCCAAAAAAATAATAATATATGTGGTGTCCTGGTCCTTGTCCTGTCCCTGTCTAAAGTCCCCTCAGTTAGAGTCCCTCCATTCCATAGGGCTCTCCCGCAGAGCTTTCCCCTTGTTCACCTCGTATAAATGTGTTTCTGTATATTGTACAATATGTATATAGTGATGGTGTAAATGTTTAGGACCTTCCGGGGTCATGTGATAATGTCATGTGATGTACCCAGAGTTCTCTGGGTTCAGGACCTACAGGCTATGCAACTAATGGGATTAGTCCAGCCCCCCTAGTAAATAAGGGGCTGTAGTCACTAAATTCACTCTCATGGTTCCTGCTCTTATTTCTTATCTCCCGGATCCAAAGCAAGCACAATCAGCATATCTCAACTCATCTCAACTAGGCCAAAGCCTAAAGATCCAGCAGCCACTAAAAACGTGAGTTATAAAGCTCTATCTCCAAATTATTTGTGACTACTATTCGACTCAAATCCTACAATTGGTAGCACAGTGGCCTGCTTAACAATCAAGACTATTAGTCCCAGCAAAGCCTGTGAGGAACCTGCATCCCGGTTGCCTCAAGAGAAACTGTGTAATTGTAAAGACTGTTTGCATAAGAAGTTCAGTAAAAGTTCCAGTAATCTCATAAAATCTGCTGTGGACATTCTGTTTATCATCCTGCCGTTTGTGGACTGGTTGTCGGCAGGGCCTTCTATACAAAACAACCTCACCCTGGCGTCACGACAAACTAAGGGTTAATACCACCGGGTTTACATTTACGTCCTAAGCATAACCGTGAGCCCGGATCATGCGCGGCAGGTCCCAGCTGCTGATCGCAGCCAGGGACCCGCCCGTAATGGCAGACATCCGCGATCCCGCGGATGTCTGCCATTAACCCCTCAGATGCCGTGATCAATACAGATCACGGGATCTGCAGCATCGTGGTCACTAAAATGGATGATCGGATCACCCGCAGCGCTGCCGCGGCGATCCGATCATCCAGCATGGCAGACGGAGGTCCCCTCACCTGGCTCCACTGCCTTCCCGGCGTCTTCTGCTCTGATTTGCCTTCCCGCAGACCAGACCAGAAGATGACCGATAATGCTGATCAGTGCTATGTCCTATACATAGCACTGAACAGTATTAGCAGTCGAGTGATTGCTATAAATAGTCCCCTATGGGGACTAAGTGTAAAAATAAAAGTAAAAAAATGTATTTTAAAAAATTTGAAAAACCCCCTCCACCAATAAAAACGTAAATTGTCCCATTTTCCCTATTTCACCCCCAAAAAGTGTTAAAAAAATATTTTATATACATATTTGGTATCGCCAATACCAAAAATATCTGAAATATTAAAATAAAATGTTAATGATAATGTACGGTGAACGTACGGTGAGTGTAAAAATAAAAAAAAGTCCAAAATAGGTGCTTTTTTATAACATGTTATTCCCCAAAAAATTCATAAAAAATGGATTAAAAGTTCTATATAAGCAAATATGGTATCAATAAAAAGTACAGATCACAGCGCAAAAAATTAGCCCTCAAACCGCCGCTTATACGGAAAAATGAAAAAGTTATAGGTCTTCAAAATAGGGGGATTTTCAACGTACTAATTTGATTAAAAAGTTTGCAATTTTTCTAAAGTGCAAAAGTAATAGAAAAGTATGTTATCATGGATATCATTTTAATTGTATTAACCCAAAGAATAAAGAACACATGTCATTTTAATTGTACGCCGTGAAAACAAAATCTTCCAAAATTAGCAAAATTGCGGTTTTCTTTTTAATTTCACCACTCAAATAGTAATTGTTTGGTTGCGCCATTCATTTTAAGGTAAAGTGAGGGATGGCATTACAATGGACAACTGGTCACACAAAAAACAAGCCCTCATACTAGTCTGTGGATGAAAATATAAAAGAGTTATGATTTTTTGAAGGCGAGGAGGAAAAAACAAAAGTGTAAAAATTAAATTGTGTCTCAACATACTGCAAGTCCCAGAAACCCTCTGTCACTGGTAACCTCCTTGGGATATTCGCTGTACTGCATAGACTGTGTCATCTGTCTACCCTCAGTAAAGCTATCGTTGTCCGTAACTTGGTGTCAGTGTCTTCATTGCCTTCGTGCCTAGCCCAGGACCAGCGGTATTACCTCCGGGGGGGGTAAAAGCTAAACCATGCCCTGGTGTCACAACACATCTGGCCCTAGGGTTATAAAAGCTACCCTGCATTATACCCCGCTGACACCACACATGTATAACATAACAAACAGTAAGGTATTGTATAGCACAAGCCGGCCATTGGGTATCTTCAGTTGTTGCACATTGAATTGATGGGGTCAATACAAAGTCCTTTTCCACAGTGTAACTTGGAGTAAGCTGAAACTTTCAAGATGTCCTCAATATGTATACAAATCTAGTGTTGCAGATAGCAGGAATCTTCCTGCTATTTACTCTTCTCCTGTTAACTAGGCTGCCTGAGACAGTTACTAGACAACTTTTTCAGTCTGGTTCCATAGTAATGGATGATGTAATTATTGATTGCTCAGGCCTGGATTGTAGAATTTCATTATTTAGGGTCCTATCATCCAGGCAGATTATAACAGGCAGACATTGCCATGTGTAATAAGATCAAAGATCACCTGATGATCACCTCATCACTTTGGGGTACTTGGATGAAAAGCTTGAGGAACATTAATCTCTGTCACCATATTTGATGGAATCTAACTGTGTGTCCCATTGTGTGGAGTGCACTGTATTCAGGGTCGGTGCAAGGATTTCTGTCTACACAAGCAAAGCTCCATTTTGGTGGTGACAATTTTTCACCAAGCTTTTCCATGTATCTGGATGGCATATGTCTATTATTTCACTGCATGTAGGTCAGTACCTTTTTGGGGCAGACTCTGGATAGGGCGGATCTAATCATCGCCGGCAGCACCTCAGGCAGCCACAGTAATATTTTAAATGTGGCAGGCACGGGCCTCCACAGGAAATGAATGCTTATGCTGCTCTTTCCGGCAGGGGGTGGAGCTACCTATGCACTACGCTGTCCCATCCCACGTGACCTCACCCAGTGCAGTAAGTAAATAATCAGTGCCGGTGCGCCGGCCCCCTTTTTTTTTGTTAATGTCGCAATCACGGGCACCGGGCGGCCTGTGTGGACCCAGTCAGCCTCGGCCCCCTGACACAGCTGTGCTGCCAACAACAGGGCCGGTGCAAGGATTTCTTCCTACACAATCGAAGCTCCATTTTGGTGTAGAGGAGTGTACATGGGTGACAGAGGGGTGTAGAGGAGTGTACATGGGTGACAGAGGGGTGTAGAGGAGTGTACATGGGTGACAGAGGGGTGTAAAGGAGTGTACATGGGTGACAGAGGGGTATAGAGGAGTGTACATGGGTGACAGAGGGGTGTAGAGGAGCGTACATGGGTGACAGAGGGGTGTAGAGGAGTGTACATGGGTGACAGAGGTGTAGAGGAGTGTACATGGGTGACAGAGGGGTGTAAAGGAGTGTACATGGGTGACAGGTGTGTAGAGGAGTGTACATGGGTGGCAGAGGGGTGTAGAGGAGTGTACATGGGTGACAGAGGAGTGTACATGGGTGACAGAGGGGTATAGAGGAGTGTACATGGGTGACAGAGGGGCGTACATGGGTGGCAGAGGGGTGTAGAGGAGTGTACATGGGTGACAGAGGGGTGTAGAGGAGTGTACATGGGTGACAGAGGGGTGTAGAGGAATGTACATGGGTGACAGAGGGGTATAGAAGAGTGTACATGGGTGACAGGGGGCATAGGGGGGTGTACATGGGTGACAGAGAGACAAAGGGATATGCAGGGGGACGCTGTGTGTGCACGCACAGCAAAGCGCACAGATACTTCCCTTCCCCCCTGCGCGCTGTGAGTCACAGGCGCGCGGGGCGGGAAATAAAAAAAATAAATAAAGTGCAAATTACCGTTCCGGTACGCTAAAAGCGCGTTCTGGGCACAGGGAGAGGTGCTGGTACTGTCAATAGGCATTTTTGGAAGTGGCAGTACTGAGTACCTCCGCGTTCCGGCCCACTTAAAGCGCTGGTCTTAGTAAAAAAAAAAGTCTTGATTTTTTTCCACCCCCCATCGGCTGCGGAGTCCTTGCGCCCTCAAGCGGACGCTTGGTTTGCCTAATGGCAGAACCGGCCCTGGCCAACAATACCAATAATACTGGTATACCAAGATAAATATTACCAATATTACACCTATATAAGGGACACATAATACCGCCACACAAGGACCATTACACCACAAAGCGATTAGTGACTGGATAATTTCACTATGCTGTTATTAAATAAACCCATTATATACAAACCAAGATTCCCCAACTTTCCCACCCAATACAGTGACCATATAGAGGTATATACCAGCTGTATACAGGTTCTGTATCATGTAAGTGATTATACACAGAACCATATAGAGGTATATACCAGCTATATACAGGTTCTGTATCATGTAAGTGATTATACACAGAACCATATAGAGGTATATACCAGCTGTATACAGTTTCTGTATACCATGTAAGTGATTATACACAGGACCATATAGCGGTATATACCAGCTGTACACAGGTTCTGTATACCATGTAAGTGATTATACACAGGACCATATAGAGGTATATATCAGCTGTACACAGGTTCTGTATACCATGTAAGTGATTATTCACATGACCATATTGAGGTATATACCAGCTGTATACAAAGCTGTATACCATATAAGTGTTTATATACAAGACTATATAGAGGCATATACCAGCTGTATACACATATGTATACCATATAAGTGATTATATACAGGACCATATATTGGTATATAGCAGCTGTACACATGTTCTGTATATCATATACGTGATTATACACAGGACCATATAGAGGTATATACAGATCTGTATACCATATAAGTGATTACAGTTACATTTTGGCACTCACAATTACATCTCTTCTGATCAGCGTCGTCCTCTTTCCTTTTCTTCTCCATCCTGCTCAGATCGCCATGTCGTCTTCTTCCAGCCAAAACTTCATCTCTTCAGCATCTGTGGGACAAACATGTTAGACGCCAATGCTATCCATTGCCAATCCCCCCTTTGCCATTTCAATTCCCAACTCCCCCTCTTTACAATTTCAATTCTCCCCCTCTGATCCCCTCTGTGCCATTTCAATCCCCCCTTCTAATAGGGGAGGGGAAGAAATAGCACAGGGGATCAGAGGGGAGGGGGGGGGACTGGGAATTTAAATGTCACAGGGGATCAGAGAGGGGATTGGGAATTGAGGTGGCCCCTCCTGTGCAATTTTAATTACCCCCTATGCCATTTCATTCATAATCCCCCACCCCTGTGCCATTTTAATTACCCCTCCTGATCCCCCTGTGCTGTGCCATTTGAATTACCCCCAATCTCTCTGTGCTATTTAATTAACCCCCCTCCATTCAGCCATTTCACTAACCCCCATCCATTCAGTCATTTCATTAACCCCCCTCCCCTCAGCCATTTCATTAACCCCCTCCCCTCAGCCATTTCATTAAGTCCCCCATCACCTTAGCCATTTCATTAACCCCCCCTCCCTGTGCCATTTCTTTAACCCTCCTCCCTGTGCCACTTCATTAACCCACCTCCCTGTGCCATTTGATTAAACCCCCCTCCCCTCTGTGCCAATTCATTAACCCCCCTCCTCCCCCTGTGCCAAATCTGCCAATTCATTAACTCCCCCCTCCTCCCCCCTGTGCCAATTCATTAACAGCCCTACTCCCCCCTGTGCCAATTCATTAACCCCCCCACCCCTCATCTCCCCTGTGCCAATTCATTAACCCCCCTCCCCTCCTCCCCCCTGTGCCAATTGTGTACGTCCTCTCTCCCCCTGCTCTGTCTTCTTGTCTAATGCAGAGCAGCATCCTCCATCCTCCGGGAGGGGGAGATAAGGGGGCGTGGCTTAATTATCTCCTGCAGACGTGCGACCTCGGGCTCTGCCCTCACTCCTCACCGCTCTAGCTTCGGAAAACTTCGGGGAGCGGAGGGGAGGAGCAGTCCGACTTTTGCATGGGTTTGAAAATCTCACCTCACACCGGGCCTGATTGTATACCTCTGTAGTGCAGGGTTGCTAAACCCCTCTACAATCTAGTTTTGCTTATTTTTCCTTTGTGTGAAGAAATCAACCTGTATTGTTAATAAAGAATGTTTTAAAAATCTGTAGTGTGTGCAGTTTAGCAGTATATGTGATTTATGTTCCTATTGATGGAAGTCCATCTTTAAAGCAGCCTTTGGAATGCAAATATTACTTACAGAACACACTGAGAGGGATAAATTAGTGTGTTCATCCAAATTTTGGTGCAGTTTGTGCAAAAAAAAAAGAAAAAGAAAAAAGATGTACATGTGTGGTAGCTGCCTTGGGGTGTAGTGTAGTTGGGGTATTGCTTCGTTATATGAGGGGTTAATTTAACCCCTGTCACTCGTGACGCCAGGGTGAGAGGTAATACGCTGAGGTAAATATTCGGCCCATTGCCACCCTTCCCAGAAACGATAGGTGCGTGTTTAAATGAATGAAGGTCCACAATAGAGAGGAACTTGAACTTGCATAAACTTTACTGAGGTACTTGCAGTACATCCAATTAACAGCAACAGTCTTAGCAATACAGTCTCTATACAGCACGGCAGTGATTGACAGATGCTGAGGACCATTGACTTATCCAAAGGATTATTAGAATTAGGATTGGTGCAGAGATCCGTCCGGATTTAGGCGTCTATTTTGGTCCGGTGATCTTGCGGGGTTAACAGGGATTGAGATAACTCACAGTTTTGTAAAGATGGCCGTTGCCGCAAGGCTTGGGCCTAATCACTGCTGATGACAGCTGCGCAGATCCTCCTTCATCAGCAGCCCACGAGGAAAGAGAGAGTAATGGCCGCCGCTCCCTTATATGGGCAGGGAGTTTTTGGAACGCATCACGTGACCCGCAGGTCCTGCTACGCCACAACAGGGTAAGTACACTTTATTTACATATTTACACATTGAATTTGAATAATGTTAACTATTAAAGGGGTGATAAGGGGCTAACTATTGATGAGGACCCCACCGGTACCTAGGGACTCTGACTTTGGTGACCTCACCACAAGGTAACGGATCCGGTACCGGGACACCACACGTGTCTTTTGTGGAAAGGGTAAGTGGCTTAAAAGAGAACCACAGCTTAAATAAACGTATCCCCTATCCACAGGATAGGGAATAAGTAGTTGATTGTGGAGAGTCTGACTGCTGGGAGCCTCCGTGATCTCCGGGACAGCATCCTCAGTGAAGAGTGCATGCCATCTACTGATAGACGGCATGCACTTTATTCATTTCTATGGGAGCGCTGATTATGCACAATTGCTATACTCGGGTCTTTTTGGTGGCCCATAGAAATCAATGGAGTGCATGCCGTCTGCAGCATTCACCCCTCACTGAATGCTGGGTCTCAGCAGTCTGACCCCACGTAATCAGCTACTTATCCCCTATCCTGTGGATGGGGGATAAATTCATTTTTGCTGGATTTCACTTTTAAATGTAACACTGTGCACCAAAAATGTGCCCAAATTTTGGGGCACATTTTTGGCTTAAAGTAAGCCAACGTAAAGTTGACAGTCTAAAGATATGCAGATTTTCAAAAAAGTTTTGAGCAACTATTAGGCCGGGTTCACAATACGGAATATCGGTCTGCAGAAATTCCTGAATCAGTTGGTGCTAGGACCACTCTGACATGCCTCATCTCCATAGACTGCAATACATTTCCAAGCAAATTGAACATGATCAGGCAACATTTACACTATGTAAGTTCTGAGTTGAGAAATTCCAATGCAGCAGCCTCCTATTGGATTCTGCTGCACTTCAGTATTTCTGCTGCAGAATTTTCTAATTCAAATTCTGAACTTGAAAGATTATTTATGTTCATTGTTTTGTCGTAATCCACTATGAAATGCAATGGGAATGTCCAAGCAGTCCTAGTGTCAACTTTGCTCTATGTGCATGGAATGTCCGATCATAATTTCTCTGGGTGGATATTGCGCTGCGTGAACCCGGCCTTATTATTTCAGTGGAGTCCAGAATTAGCATTTTTGCAGCATTTCCACTGTGGAAATTCTGCAGTATGTACAGTGCATCAGAATCCAATTGAAGATTTTTATTGATGCAACCCATGCGTATTTCATTTTAATTTGGGATTGAGCACTGTGTATATATTGATGAAACCTAATTGCTCATAGCAGTCTCTGGGGCCATACTGAACCCCAATATTTCTCTGATTTTATACAGTGTTTTTTTTCTGTTGGATTTCATATGAATCCTACAGGAAAAGATCGTGCTCTATCACATTCTACACTGAATGCCATAAAATGATTGGTTCTAGTGGAGAATCTGGTGCCATATGGAGGCATCAGATAGATGCTCTTTGGCCCCATAGTACACAAATGCAGGGTTTACCAAGTACAGTCCCTATTCACAGTGCCTTTGTATGAGGTCTAAGTTTTTTAGGCTGTACCCAATGGCCCTCATTTACTATTGCAAACCCGACATGATTTGTCAGGGTGTGCGCCAGATTCTGGCGCATTGAGCAAGAAATTCTGTCTGCGCCAGAATTTGCACCAGAATTGAGAAAAATCTGACTAACTCTCCATGTTACTGAGAAAACACGAAAAGGGGCATGGGCGTCTGGAAAAGGAGACGTGGCCAACGAAACGGGGGGTGTTCCCTACATTTTCACAAAAACCCAACATATTTACTAAGATTTCCACAGAAAATGTAGTCGATTTGAGTGAGGAAAACCAGACAAACAGTAAACCAGACAGAAAAGCAAAATGTAGGGAAAATGTAGGGAAACCTTAGTAAATACCGTGGAATTTTTTTTGTAGGGAATTAAAACCCACAAAGAAACCTACACAGCACTCTTAGTAAATCAGGGCCAATGTGCACTAAAAAAAAAGCTCAGTAGTATATGTTATGCAGACATGTCAAAAGTTTTGATCAGGCGAAGTCTCAGTGCTGAGATCCCCACCAATCGCTAGATTCTGCAGGGTGAAGTGTGGCAATATGCTTCACTCCCTGGCACATAATCCATTTCACTGCAGATGATGGGTTCAGTTGGATCTCAGGAAAAAAAAATTTCAGTGACAGTAACATTTTATGGGTAGGGTCCCACTTGCCGTATTTTGCTGTGTATTTTCTGACCCTACCCTAAAGGGATTTCCAAATTTTGTAAAAACCCCATAAAGTTGGAATATAATACACTTGGTTGTGTGTTTACCATATAAATTCTGCTACAATCTCCAAACACTGGTGTCTGGCGGCTAAAAAGATCTGATATAGGAGCATCCCCGATGAGATAATGTGTCATGAGTAATAATGTCTAATGACGTGACTATGGTGGTCATGTGAGGGTTTTGATAGGGACCAAGGTATAATTTAAAACGGAAATACAGAAGATGTGATTTCACTATTTGGTAGACATTCAGTTTCCCTTTAGGCAAAAAATTATGATGGTAATACTCTACAAGGCAGAGAACTAAATAAAAAAAAAAAAAAAAAAAAAGGAGAGACAATTGTAGACATCTACCACTAGATGTCACTATTGGCCTACTTTAAGGTAAAATTTGATTTACTGACTGTTACCAAGCAAATAGTAAATCCAGGAGTGCTTTGTAATGTTTTAGGTCACTAAAACCTAATAAAAAGAAATAATGCAGAAAATATCACATATACTTGTAGCCTCAAGGAAAGGTCATGTTCAGATTCAGCATTTACTCTTGTTATTATAAAAAAAAATCTGTTATGTTGTGTGTTGGTGCACTGCATGCAGTCCTCTAGGGAGGATTAACAACACTATCCTTTATTTTGAGTGGACTCCTCATCATATATACAATATAATGAATAGTGATGAGCGGCATATGTCATATTGGAATTCACGATGTTTCGAGAATATATGGACTAATATTCATTACATATCGATATATTCATGGTTATTTTCGCATATGCGCATGCGGATAACTATCTACCTATCTATCTATATGTGGAGGTTAGCTGAAACAGTTAACCTAATTTGTGGGAGGAGTCTAGTCTTTATATATGCACCTGATCCACACAGGTGCTGTCGGCAGCATGCAAGATGTCATTGCACCGGTTGCTGTGGTCTTGGCGGGAGGTTTGGTTGCATACATCGCAGAGAGGCACTGTTCGCTATCCTAACTATGATGCAGGGAATGCGGTAATGTGTTACGGTAACTTTCATGCTGCAGGCTGTGAAGCAGCTACTTCTTGCTCCTACAATATGCAGTAAACATGCTGTAAGCACATGTAGCTGTGCAGGCTCCAGCCCTGGCCTGCTGGCCGTGAGGTAATTTGCATATTTCAGCCTGAGGTTAACTCTTTCCTGCCTCAATCTCTTAGTCTGCAGAGATCACTCATTGTAGGTCTCTATAAAGTCAGGAGGTCACAGCTGTGGCTTATACATATAATTGACCGCAGCAGGAGGATGTGTTTGGGCTGACAGAGCAGCACAGGCTGCTGAATCTCCAGGTACTGTCCCCTCGCTGGAGACTCTTCTGCTGTGTCCCCGCATCTTTACGCTCTTTCATGCTGCAACCCAGGACCGAGCTTTATCGCAGACATGTCATCCATTTATAGGCCATATATAAGTTGTCCTTATACATTGTACTGTTATACATCACCAGTGCATTTATTAACTGTGTTTGTCAGTTATATGTACACCACGTATACTTCCCTTAGTATATACCAAGTTGCTGTCAGTATACTGTTATACGTCCCCGTGGCTATGTCACTTATCGTAGATACACCACATGTTACTATTATACTGTTTTATGTTACCATTCATATAACTTGTATACTTTATTATTACATACATGTAGTCACGTACGGGTTATGTCACCATAGAATATACTGTGCACCCACCTGCTACGTCAGTGGATGTTTCATAGCTTTATTGTCACATTTGTCTTGTTTTTAGCTCTGTCAAGTTAGGCTTTCATTAATGTATGCAGGTCAGGTATTTCAAGCCGTCACAGCATTACTCTGATGAGTAGTGAAGGGAGGATGCTTTTCATCAAACGCCCATCGGAAGGGAAGTGACAGTTGCCCCGCCCCCTGATACTTCTCGTGTCAAACCACCCACCGGAAGTGAAGTGACGGTTGCCATGCCCCTTTTCTAATAGACCATGCCCCTTTGTGACATCATGCCATGACCCCTTTTCACTGCATAGCTACACCTCCTTTCTCCCAAAGGCACTGTCATAAACTACATGGCTGCCTAGCAGAATGCCTTATAGTAAAAAACAGACATTAATGTATCACGACTATCTTCCTGTTCTCTTCACGTGCCCTGTCACTTTCCCATAGCACTTTTTAACCCCGGCGACACACAGCACCGCCGATAACAACGCTGCATTAAGCATAAATATAGCTTTGCCCCCTTTGACCTCCGCTACGGTCCCCGTAGCTCTCCCGATCTAAGCGCTCTAAGCGGCACTCATACAAGTGCCAATAACAGCGCAGGCAGCCTGGAGCAGGAATATAGCTCAGCTTTTTTTGCCCGCAACTTCGGCCCCGTAGCGCTCTCTGTGAACATTTATATCAGCGCTAATTGCAGCGCTTGCAGTCAAAGCCGACAGCACCCTGTGTATGTCATAACCACACTACCTGAAGTCACACTACTTTAAGTCATTCACATTTATTAAAATTTCCTGTTCTGTCAATGCCAGCCCTTTCCTCTGCCCCTTTTGAACAATGGTCTTACTATATAACGCTTACCACAAAGGAACTCACCAGCACTTGCGCTTCTCTACTAAATACATGAGGAGTTACGTTATCCTCTAGGAAATCTTTTAGACCATATAATATTTTTATGTTCTACGTTACCCATACCCATTATACTGTATATGTATACTAACACTTTCAGCACTAAAAGTGGATACCCTCATCCTAATTGATGAATCTCCTGCTTGTAAAGAATCTCTGTGTACGTATATTGTCAGTACATCACAACTTCTGTTTCAGCACCTTGTCCCGTCGAAGGGCCTGCGCCGGGCAAGAAATGCGTTGATATGTCATTGCAATAAACTACATTTTATTCATCTGGTTTCCAAGCCTTGTGAAACAAACACTTGGAGAGGTCTGGCGCTTGAAAAAGTTCCATTTTCTTTTTCTACTTGTGTCTACCATTACAGAACCAGAAGGCATCAGGGATCGTGAGGAACTAAGCGCAGAACCTTGATTTATCATACAAGCGCAAATAGATGTTGTTACCACCGCCTAATATGTTTCAGCAGCCTTAATATTAATACCACCTTTAACCCCTTAAGGACCGAGCCCTTTTTCACCTTAAGGACCGGAGCGTTTTCTGCAATTCTGACCACTGTCACTTTAAACATTAATAACTCTGGAATGCTTTTAGTTATCATTCTGATTCCGAGATTGTTTTTTCGTGACATATTCTACTTTAACTTAGTGGTAAAATTTTATGGTAACTTGCATCCTTTCTTGGTGAAAAATCACCAAATTTGATGAAAAAAATGAAAATTTAGCATTTTTCTAACTTTGAAGCTCTCTGCTTGTAAGGAAAATGGATATTCAAAATATATTTTTTTTGGGTTTACATATACAATATGTCTACTTTATGTTTGCATCATAAAATTTATGAGTTTTTACTTTTGGAACACACCAGAGGGCTTCAAAGTTCAGCAGCAATTTTTACATTTTTCACAAAATTTTCAAACTCGCTATTTTTCATGGACCAGTTCACGTTTGAAGTGGATTTGAAGGGCCTTCATATTAGAAATGCCCCATAAAAGACCCCATTATAAAAACTACACCCCCCAAAGTATTCAAAATGGCATTCAGTAAGTGTATTAACCCTTTAGGTGTTTCACAGGAATAGCAGCAAAGTGAAGGAGAAAATTCAAAATCTTCATTTTTTACACTCGCATTTTCTTGTAGACCCAATTTTTGAATTTTTGAAAGGGGTAAAAAGGAGAAAATTTTTACTTGAAACCCAATTTCTCTCGAGTAAGCACATACCTCATATGTCTATTTTAATTGTTCAGCGGGCGCAGTAGAGGGCTCAGAAGGGAAGGAGCGTCAAATGGTTTTTGGGGGGCATGTCACCTTTAGGAAGCCCCTATGGTGCCAGAACAGCAAAAAAACACACATGGCATACCATTTTGGAAACTAGACTCCTCAGGGAACGTAACAAGGGGTAAAGTGAACCTTAATACCCCACAGGTGTTTCACGACTTTAGCATATGTAAAAAAAATTATATTTTTTTTACCTAAAATGCTTGGCTTCCCAAAAATTTTACATTTTTAAAAAGTGTAATAGCAGAAAATACCCCCCAAAATTTGAAACCCAATTTCTCCCGATTCATAAAACACCCCATATGGGGGTGAAAATTGCTCTGCTGGCGCACTACAGGTCTCAGAAGAGAAGGAGTCACATTTAACTTTTGAAAGCAAATTTTGCTCTGGGGGCATGTCGCATTTAGGAAGCCCCTATGGTGCCAGAACAGCAAAAAAAAACACATGGCATACCATTTTGGAAACTAGACCCCTCGGGGAACGTAACAAGGGGTAATGTGAACCTTAATACCCTACAGGTGTTTCACGACTTTTGCATATGTGAACATTTTTTATTTTTTTTTACCTAAAATGCTTGGTTTCCCAAAATTTTTACATTTTTAAAAAGGGTAATAGCAGAAAACACCCCCCAAAATTTGAAGCCCAATTTCTCCCGATTCTGAAAACACCCCATATGGGGGTGAAAAGTGCTCTGCTGGCGCACTACAGGTCTCAGAAGAGAAGGAGTCACGTTTGGCTTTTTGAAAGCAAATTTTGCTCTGGGGGCATGCCGCATTTAGGAAGCCCCTATGGTGCCCGGACAGCAAAAAAAAAACACATGGCATACCATTTTGGAAACTAGACCCCTCGGGGAACGTAACAAGGGGTTAAGTGAACCTTTATACCCCACAGGTGTTTTATGACTTTTGTATATGTAAAAAACTAATTTTTTTTTTTTACCTAAAATGCTTGTTTTCCCAAAAATTTAACATTTTTAAAAAGGGTAATAGCAAAAAATACCCCACAAAATTTGAAGCCCAATTTCTCCCGAGTACGGCGATACCCCATATGTGGCCCTAAACTGTTGCCTTGAAATACGAAAGGGCTCCAAAGTGAGAGTGCCATGCGCATTTGAGGCCTAAATTAGGGATTGCATAGGGGTGGACATAGGGGTATTCTACGCCAGTGATTCCCAAACAGGGGGCCTCCAGCTGTTGTAAAACTCCCAGCATGCCTGGACAGTCAGTGGCTATCTGGCAATACTGGGAGTAGTTGTTTTGCAACAGCTGGAGGCTCCGTTCTGGAAACAGTGGCGTACCAGACGTTTTTCATTTTTATTGGGGAGGGGAGGGGGGCTGTGTAGGGGTATGTGTATATGTAGTGTTTTTTACTTTTTATTTTATTTTGTGGTAGTGTAGTGTAGTGTTTTTAGGGTACAGTCACACGGGCGGGGGGTTCACAGTAGTTTCTCGCTGGCAGTTTGAGCTGCGGCAGAAAATTTGACGCAGCTCAAACTTGCAGCCGGATACTTACTGTAATCCTCCGCCCATGTGAGTGTACCCTGTACGTTCACATTGGGGGGGGGGGGGGAACATCCAGCTGTTGCAAAACTACAACTCCCACCATGGACGGTCTATCAGTGCATGCTGGGAGTTGTAGTTTTGCAACCGCTGGAGGCTCCGTTTTGGAAACAGTGACGTACCAGACGTTTTTCATTTTTATTGGGGAGGGGGGCTGTGTAGGGGTATGTGTATACGTAGTGTTTTTTACTTTTTATTTTATTTTGTGTTAGTGTAGTGTTTTTAGGGTACAGTCGCATGGGCATGCTGGGAGTTGTAGTTTTGCAACAGCTGGAGACACACAGGTTGTGAAACACCGAGTTTGGTAACAAACTCAGTGTTTTGCAACCAGTGTGCCTTCAGCTGTTGCAAAAGCTACAACCCCCAGCATGTACGGACAGCGGAAGGGCATGCTGGGTCTTGTAGTTATGCAACAGCCGGAGGCATACTACATTGGCTGGGGATGCTGGGGATTGTAGTTATGCAACAGCTGGAGACACACTGGTTTACTACTTAACTCAGTGTGCCTTCAGCTGTTGCAAAACTACAACTCTCAGCAGTCACCGACAGCCAACGGGCATGCTGGGAGTTGTAGTTATGCAACCACCAGATGCACCACTACAACTCCCAGCATGCACTTTAGCTGATTGTGCAAGCTGGGAGTTGTAGTTACACAACAGCTGAAGGTACACTTTTACATAGAAAGAATGTGCCTTCAGCTGTTGCAAAACTACAAGTCCCAGCATGCCCATAAGGGCATGCTGGGAGTTGTGGTGGTCTGCCTCCTGCTGTTGCATAACTACAGCTCCCAGCATGCCCTTGTTGCATGCTGGGAGCTGTTGCTAAGCAACAGCAGGAGGCTGTCACTCACCTCCAACGATCCAGCAGCACAGGTCAGTCCCTCGTCGTCTCCACCGCCGCCGCTGCTCCTGGGGCCCCGATCCCAACAGGGCCACCGGGGATCGGGGTCCCCAGCACCGGGGGTCGTCTTCCCGCACCCGCTCACGTCCTCCGGAAGAGGGGCGGAGCGGGTTGCGGGAGTGACACCCGCAGCAGGCGCCCTGATTGGTCGGCCGGTAATCCGGCCGACGAATCAGGGCGATCGTGAGGTGGCACCAGTGCCACCTCACCCCTGCTGGCAATGGCTGTTCGGGGCCGTCTCTGACGGCCCCGATCAGCCAGTAATTCCGGGTCATCGGGTCACTGGAGACCCGATTGACCCGGAATCTGCCGCAGATCGCTGGACTGAATTGTCCAGCGATCTGCGGCAATCGCCGACATGGGGGGACATAATGACCCCCCTGGGCGATATGCCGGGATGCCTGCTGAACGATTTCAGCAGGCATCCGGCTCCGGCTCCCCTCCGGCTAGCGGTGGGGTCCGGAAATGCTCAGGGCGTATCCATACGCCCTCGGTCCTTAAGGACTTGGAAACGGGGGCGTATGGATACGCCCTATGTCCTTAAGGGGTTAATATAGCGTTCCATGACCCATAAAATTAATAACACTGTCTAATATTGTGTCCCAGCAGTTATAAATTAATACCATGCCCTGATATTATGGCCCATCAACCATAATATTAATACCACTGCCTAATATTGTGTCTCTAGGCTGAAGTCTTTTTTCAAACTTACAAGCTGTTACTATGTGTCTTTTATATAGTTTTTGATACATATATCAAACACATTTCATAGAATAAGAGATTTTCTTTTGTACATTTGTAAAGTTAAATACCATTTACAGGAATAAGGTAATACTACCTTTTAATATTGTGCCCCAACACTAGTGTTGAGCGGCATAGGCCATATTCGAATTCGCAAATATTCGCGAATATATGGACGAATATTCTTCATATATTCGCTAAATTCGCATATTCGTAATATTCTCGTTTTATTTTCGCATATGCAAAATTCGCGTATGCAAAAATTAACATATGCGAAAATTAGCATATACAAAAATTAGCATAAGCGAAAATTCGCACGCCAGTCTCACACAGTAGTATTAGAGCCTTCTTTACACCACACAAGCTGGAAGCAGAGAGGGATGATCACTGATGTGTACTGTGAAAAAAAAAAAAAAAAACGAATATTCGCAAGCAACACTACCCAGCACCCATAACATGTATATCACACCTAATATTGGGCTCAACATTCATAACATCAATACCACTACCTAATATGTTTCAGCAGCCATATTAATAACACCTTCTAATATAGCATTCCATGACCCATAAAATTAATAACACTGGCTAATATTGTGTCTCAGCAGCTATAATATTAATACCACGCCTTGATATTATGTCGCATCAACCATAATATAACATTTTCATCCTTGCAAGCTGTTACTATTTGTCTTTAATATATAGTTTTTGATACATATATCAAACATATTTCATAGAATAAGCTTTTTTCTTTTGTATATTTGTAAAGTTAAATACCATTTACAGGAATAAAGTAATAGCAATTCTTAATATTGTGCCCCGACAGTCATAACCGGAATACCACAGCCTAATATTGTGCCCCAACAGTCATAACATGAATACCACACCTAATATTGTGCCCCATTAGTCATAACATGAATACCACACCTAATATTGTGCCCCATTAGTCATAACATGAATACTACACCTAATATTGGACGCCAATCAGTCATAACATGAATACTACACCTAATATTGTGCCCCATTAGTCATAACATGAATACTACACCTAATATTGGACCCCAATCAGTCATAACATGAATACCACAGCCTAATATTGTGCCCCAACAGTCATAACATGAATACCACACCTAATATTGTGCCCCATTAGTCATAACATGAATACTACACCTAATATTGGACGCCAATCAGTCATAACATGAATACTACACCTAATATTGTGCCCCATTAGTCATAACATGAATACTACACCTAATATTGGACCCCAATCAGTCATAACATGAATACCACAGCCTAATATTGTGCCCCAACAGTCATAACATGAATACCACACCTAATATTGTGCCCCATTAGTCATAACATGAATACCACACCTAATATTGGGCCCCAATCAGTCATAACATGAATACTACACCTAATATTGGGCCCCAATCAGTCATAACATGAATTGGGTGTTGGGCATGACCACTGCCTAATGTTTCAGCAGCCATAATATTAATAACGCCTTCTAATATAGCGTTCCATGACCCATAAAATTAATAACTGCCTAATATTGGGTCCAGCAGCTATAATATTAATACCATGTCCTGATTTTATGTCCCATCAACCATAATATAAAATTTTCAACCTTACAAGCTGTTACTATGTGTCTTTTATATAGTTTTTAATATATATATCAAACACATTTCATAGAATAAGAGATTTTCTTTTGTACATTTGTAAAGTTAAATATCATTTAGGGTGCGTTCACACTGAGCAATTAAAGAAGAATTTACTCGAGTAAATCCTCTTGAATTCTCCGCTCCAAATTAATTCACATCTCCTCTGCCCATTGACTTTAATGTTTTTTCCGCTGTCCTGTCCACACTGCGGAAATTCTGCTAGCGGAATTCCGACGCTGAATTCCGTTCCGCTTGAAGAAAGAGCATGTTCATTCTTCAAGCGGAATCCGCTAGCAGAAATCAATAGAAGTCAATGGTAAAAATAAATTCCGCCCAACATCGTTTTCGCGCAGAATTTGCGCGGAAATGGCTGAAAAACCATTCACTTCTTCCTACCGCAATTCTGCGCGCAATTCCGTGCAAATTTCATGAAAATTATGCGCGAATTTCGTGCAAAAGGAAAATTCTTTTTTCGGGACGTACATTTTTCAGCATGAATTCCTCTTGATTTGCTCAGTGTGAATGCACCCTTACAGGAATAAGGTAATACTACCTCTTAATATTGTGCCCCAGCACCCATAACATGAATACCACGCCTAATATGTTTCAGCAGCCATACAAACTTCTAATATAGCGTTCCATGACCCATAAAACTAATAACACTGCCTAATATTGGGTCCAGCAGTTATACCATGCCCTGATATTATGGACCATCAACCATAATATTAATACCACTGCCTAATATTGTGTCTCTAGGTTGAAGTCTTTTTTTCAGCCTTACAAACTGTTACAATGTTTCCCTTGGAGCATTCTAGGTTTTTTTTTCCTTCTTTGTAATCCATGATATGCTCAAAGTTCACAACTTAGAGTTACAATTATTTTACACCGCTCTATAAGTGCTTTAGGTACTGTATACATGACAAAGATTTAGGAAAATACTATCCCCAATAATATACAGCACAACCAGGTAGTGTTCCAAATGTAAGGAAAATAAATATATCCAAATCAAGCTGTATAAACAGCATTTTCCAGCAGAAGCACCTTTTATCTGTAGTAGTGAAAACGGGGTACAGGCAGGTTTTTCTATTCACCCTTAAAAACTGTGCAAAAGCAGCGTACATAGCCACATCTCAGAAGAGCTGTATAAACAAAGCATTTTCTGACAGTCAATCCCCTTATTTCTCACATTAGACACCCCTAAAAGTAACATAGATGTGTATGTAGGGGCTATTTCAATGAATAGAGAATCCTCTATGTATGGGTTCTTGAATTATTTTAGTGAGGGATCTAAAAAAGATCATTTATAGCATCGTATATTGCATAACTTTAATATCACCCCTAATATGGCCCATCAGCCATAATATTAATACAGCCTTCTAATATAGAGATACAAGACCCATAAAATTAATTCCACCCTCTAATATTGTGTCCAATGAGCTATAATATTTGTTACCACCTTCTTCCTGAAGTAATTTAAATGTATGAAATATGCAGGCCATACATCTACCCAAATTCAATAATACCTCACGGCAATAGAACAGGAAATAAAGAAAGTGGTCCCTATATAGGGCTGAGGTGCCTTATTAAAATATAACTTTTAATTGTTAATCGCTAAAATATGTTAAGCTTATCCAATTATAGTGCTCAAATAGTGCAACCAAGCAAAAAGACAATCAAATCAACACATAAGAGCTACTAATTAGCATATGGCGCTCATATATCAACCTGGTATCATAGTCAAGACTGTAACAAACAGTAGTTGTCAACATGCCACCATATCGTGACTGATACTCTAGAAACAGAAAATTCCAATCAGATATTGGTTAGAGTCCCTTGTCCCAACACGTTTCCATGGGGGGAACTGGTAAATAACTTTGTTCCCCCCACTTCATCAGGGGACTATGAGTCAGCGTTATATGTTAGATAACGAGTATCAGAAAAGCAATCTCTTATATGGAGACACAGATGTTATGTACTCCAAATGAAAACAAATTATGTACAAAAGACCAAACTTATAACCAGTGTGTTACTGCTAGGGTCTCTATAGTGGCTTTTGCGGCCAATTATCCACCGTTTGTCCCCAAAAGGTCCTGGGTGCAACCTAAAACTAAAAAATACATGGAAATCTCCCTTAGCAACATGTTGTAACTCACCAGGGATCATGCCTAACAGGGGTTTAGGGCTTGTACTTTTGTTTAGTAGCTTGAGAGACCACTGGATGCTGTGAAGGCAATACGCCCGTATTTAGTATATGTAAAAGCGCAATGCAAACAAGTATTTGATAAAGAGACCATAATTCTGGTCCGGATATACTTACAGTTAGTTGTTAGATATGCACACAAAACGCTGCAGTGGCAGCGAGTACCGGAGCAGTGTCCAGAGCTGGTGCGTGTATGGTGAACACGCTGGCGTCTCACTGAAACCCGCGCGCACCCTATTTACGTCACCGGAGGGCGCTCCCTATGACGCCGTTACTAGGGGCCCGGCCTCCCTATTAATCCTGAGAACGCCGTTCTAAGGATTGAAGCATATTCAGACGTCGGGTGCGGTAGCTATCAGAGGTACAAATAGTAGATAAAATTAACAATATTCCTGACTTAGGCTAAAGTATAGGACTATAATATAATATAATTATCTCATGCAAATTTTTTTTAATCAAAAACAAAAAAAAAACAAATTTTTTGCATGAGATAATTATACATTGTATTATAGCCAGTTATATCACAAATAGGCTGGCATCTGACACCTTTGGATAGGGAGGTGGTTGTACCATGTAGGTTCCAATAATCACATATGTGATTTTGCGGAGATTTAATTTGCCTATAGTTAATAGTCCTATACTTTAGCCTAAGTCAGGAATATTGTTAATTTTATCTACTATTTGTACCTCTGATAGCTACCGCACCCGACGTCTGAATATGCTTCAATCCTTAGAACGGCGTTCTCAGGATTGATAGGGAGGCCGCGCCCATAGTAACGGCATCATAGGGAGCGCCCTCCGGTGACGTAAATAGGGTGCGCGCGGGTTTCAGTGAGACGCCAGCGTGTTCACCATACACGCACCAGCTCTGGACACTGCTCCGGTACTCGCTGCCACTGCAGCGTTTTGTGTGCATATCTAACAACTAACTGTAAGTATATCCGGACCAGAATTATGGTCTCTTTATCAAATACTTGTTTGCATGGCGCTTTTACATATATTAAATGCGGGCATATTGCCTTCACAGCATTCGGTGGTCTCTCAAGCTAGCGCAATATCCACAAAAGACCGTGAGTACAAGCCCTAAACCCCTGTTAGGCATGATCCCTGGTGAGTTACAACATGTTGCTAAGGGAGATTTCCATGTATTTTTTAGTTTTAGGTTGCACCCAGGACCATTTGGGGACAAACGGTGGATAATTGGCCGCATAAGCCACTATAGAGACCCTAGCAGTAACACACTGGTTATAAGTTTGGTCTTTTGTACATAATTTGTTTTCATTTGGAGTACATAACATCTGTGTCTCCATATAAGAGATTGCTTTTCTGATACTCGTTATCTAACATATAACGCTGACTCATAGTCCCCCGATGAAGTGGGGGGAACAAAGTTATTTACCAGTTCCCCCCCATGGAAACGTGTTGGGACAAGAGACTCTAACCAATATCTGATTGGAATTTTCTGTTTCTAGAGTATCAGTCACGATATGGTGGCATGTTGACAACTACTGTTTGTTACAGTCTTGACTATGATACCAGGTTGATATGAGTGCTATATGCTAATTAGTAGCTCTTATGTGTTGATTTGATTGTCTTTTTGCTTGGTTGCACTATTTGAGCACTATAATTGGATAAGCTTAACATATTTTAGCGATTAACAATTAAAAGTTATATTTTAATAAGGCACCTCATTCCTATATAGGGACCACTTTCTTTATTTCCTTCACCTTCTTCCTGAACAAGGCTGGCATCCGCCCTGCGAGGCGAAGTGCTGCCGCATACCTAGTGGCGTTGCTAGGGTTGGTGTCACCTGGTGCGGTAGAAAATGGTGTCACCCCCATACCTACCCCCTCCCCCCAGTAAGTTTTTAGCCTGTTGTGACAGACACCACTGTTGTAGCGCATTGTGAGAAATTCCAGTATAATAATCAGATATACCAGTTTCCACAGAATGGGAAAGTATTAAAGAAGTTTTCACCATTGAAATATACAGCTCCCAGAATTATCTACTTAAGGTACTTAAAGGGGTACTCCACTGGAAAACATTTACTTTTATATCAACTGGTGACAGAAAGTTAAACAGATTTTTAAATTACTTCTATTTAAAATCTTAATACTTACAGTACTTATAAGCTGGTGTATGCTCCACAGGAAGTTGTGTAATTCTTTCCAGTCTGACCACAGTGCTATTTGCTGACACCTCTGTCCATGTCAGGAACTGTCCAGAGCAGGATAGGTTTGCTATGGGGATTTGCTCCTACTCTGGACAGTTCTTGACATGGACAGAGGTGTCAGCACAGAGCACTGTGGTCAGACAGAAAATAAATTTTATATAAAAACAAGACGCTTCGTATTATGCTTAAACCTCTTTTACTTGACTCAGCAGCAAAAGAAAAAGTATACAGAAAACTTTGAAAACGTAGTATATGGCGTAGCCTATGGTGCTATGCCACCGTAGCCAATCAGCACACAGTACAATACATATCAATAACTGTCGCCTTCATCACTTCCTCTTCTTTTGCTGCTCAGCAGTGTGAACAGATGAGTATTTTCTTTCTCCATATTATTTAATTAATTTAATTAATTTGTTGTTAATTAATTGGTTTATTGTTAATTAATTAATCAATTCATTCATTTGATTTATTGTTATGATATCTTCTACATTAAAGACTCTCATTATCTCATATCTATTTTATACTCATTATTTTTCCTTCCTTACTTATTGATTACATTCTTAATTACTTTCCATTATTATCATTTATTTCCCCCTTCCCCCCCCCTTTTTTATGATTCATTTCCATTGTGTATCCTGGGATTAATATTCCGTTCTTTTTATTCTCATTCTCAAATTCTGATTTGCTACCATTCATTACCTGTTCCTTTTGGACGCTTCTGCTGTTATCCCCGGTTCTGTTTTCGCGATCCCCGCGGCCCCTGCATTACCCGGCGGTCCTTCGGCGCCTTCCTTTAACTGCTGCGCCATCGCCGCCATTTTGTGGTGAGAGCTCAGCCGTTGAGCTCTCGCGATATCTCGCTTCAGTGTGGTCCTCACCTGACGCGAGAGGCGGGAATCCTGTCACTCGTCAGAGAGACAGCATCCCGTTTAGTCACGCTCTCAAGCGCGCTCTGCATTTATATTACTCAATTGATACTTTTGGTTATTTTGACAAAAAAATTTCCATTTTCACCATTCCTTGATCTGTACTACCACCCGGTGGTGATATTTTTCACTACAGCCTAAATTAATTTATCCATTGTCCCTGTTTATTTAATATTATAATTGCTATAGTGGATATTGATTTAATATCTAATTTAATATCTATTTAATATCTATTTAATATTCAATTAATTAATTATTTTACTTAGTTAATTACTTCTATATTATATTCTTGGATATATATTTATAAAAGTATATATATATTCATTTTCTGATTCTTTACCCTACAATATACCATTTGTTTTAACAATGTCTGAGGGCACTACAACTAGAGATTTACATCCCCAATCTACCATGACTGATTTAATGAATAAAGAGGCCATACAGTCTATGGTGGATGAGTCGGTGGCACGGTCAGTCCACTCGGCAGTTCACTCCGCGGTTCAGTCTGCGGTCACGGTCTTGCAGGACAGTGTATCTAAGTCCATATCTATGGCATTATCCCACCCAGGCCCATCATCTCTGGCCAGACCCTGTACCCCATCTGACCAGTATTGGTCTCCTGTGGACTCTGTGTCCAAATTAGCCAAAGGCTTTCAAATGGCAAAAAAGGCTACTGGCAAGAGGCATCACCTCGAGGACGGCAAAATTCCCCTTAAAAAGATTCCAAAGGGGACTAGCCAGGAACCAAATCAACCTAAGCTTATTGACTTAGGACAACATACAAGTGTTATACAAAGACACGCTATACCCTCTGCCCAAGAGGAAGAATCATCTACTAGGGCTCAGAAAGCCGCACTGCGGCGCAAGCCAGATTCATTCATAGAAGTTAATTCTGGGGATTCTTCGGATTCCCAGGATGATGAAGATGGGGTAGATCACCATGACGATCACTTATCTGAGGAAAGTGGTGAGGTCATTGATGATAATGATGCTCAGGATAATTTGACATTTCCGGATGATGATCAATCCTATTTTGATCCCTCATCCGTCACCCTAGATCAGGAGAGTGGCTTCCCACCCCTGAAGTAGCAAAATTTGTGTCTGCCAGAGCTTTTAAAAGCCTGGACAAAGGTACCCGTAACAAACTTAAAGCGGAATGCCCAAGGCCATCCCTCCCTCACAACTCTAATGTTACCCCTGAATTAGATCCCATTCTTTCCAAATTCCTTTCCAAAGGGAGTAAGAATCCTAAAAAAGGATTGGACAGAAGTTTCCGATCATGTCAAGACAAATTGATGGACCTTTTGGGTCCATTGACCAAGATGTTAGATCTTGCCCACACGGCTTTTACAAACCAGACCCCATTGGATTCTGAGATCATGTTGGGATGGCTGCAACGCGCAGCATGCATATTTGGGAACGCTAATGCAGCATTGTCTGCTGAACGCAAGCGTTCAGTTCTCATTAAAATAGATCCCCAGCTAACAAACTTGGCAACCAATGACCCCCCACGCCCTACTGAGGATATGTTATTCGGGGAAGAATTCATCCACGAAATGGGAAAATACGTGGGACTATTTTCTTCTATAAATAAAGCACAGACTAATATCAAAAAAGTCTTTGCACAAAGAGTTTTTGGTAGGGCCGGGAAAGGCAGGAGTCGCTTCCCCGGCCGCTCTAACCCATCCCGAAGAGGCTCCTACCAACCCAACACATCATATACAGTCCAACCTGTCAATACCACTCCATTCTTCCCATATCGGGCAAGACCGTGGCGTCCCAGAGGGAATCGAGGAGTACCCCGTGCAAGAACATCTTCAGGTAAGCCTTCCTGTTTCTTCAGATTGGGTTCCATTGGGCGGAAGACTCATGCATTTTTTGAACAATTGGAGTATGATTACTTCCGACTCATGGATCCTGAACACTGTATCAGGTTTCCAGATAGATTTCGTATGTCATCCCATACAACACTCTCTTCCTCATCCTATCCAATTTTCTTTAACAGATCAAACTCTGATAGATTCAGAGGTGAAAGATCTCATTGCAAAAAGGGCCATTATTCCGGTCTCTCAAGACACACCAGGTTTTCTCAGCAACCTTTTTCTAGTAAAGAAAAAGGACGGAGGTCACAGACCGGTTATCAACCTCAGACTACTCAACAATTTTGTTGTGTACAGACACTTCAAGATGGAGGGCATCCATCTTTTGAGAGACATACTTTTAAAGGACGACTGGTTGATCAAGATAGATTTGAAAGACGCTTATCTTACTGTTCCGATTCATCCTTCGTCTCAGATTTTTCTTCAATTTCTTTGGGACAATCAGAAATGGCAATTCACTTGCCTTCCCTTCGGCCTTTCCTCAGCCCCATGGTGTTTTACGAAACTTCTAAAACCAATCGTGGCTCTACTCAGGAGTCGAGGAGTTCGTCTTATTATTTACCTCGACGACATCCTCATTATGGCACAATCCACATCCCTTCTTCACGTTCACAGAGATTGGACTCTAGATCTTCTGAACAACTTAGGTTTTCTTCTAAACCTCAAAAAATCCGTGCTTCAACCAACTCAAGAGATCGAATTCTTAGGTTTCTTGATAAACACGCAATCCATTTGTCTCAGTCTCCCTCCCAGGAGACTAAAAACTATTCGGAAAGAGATTCGCCATATTTTACACAAGGATCTGATTTCTCTCAGAACTATAGCTCGTTTGGTGGGTCTCCTTTCGGCCTCCATTCAGGCTGTGTTTCCAGCCCCTCTTCACTATCGGGCTCTTCAACGTCTGAAGATCAAACATTTGAGAGGAGGCCTAGGTTATTCAGACGAAATTCGTCTCTCTTCAGACGCCAAAGAAGAACTTCTATGGTGGCTATCTCACATCCAATCCTGGAACGGAAAGGCGATCTTCCATCCGAATCCAGATATAATAATAGAATCGGATGCAAGTCTTTCAGGATGGGGAGCTCGTTGCGACTCCCTCTCTACTGGAGGGAAATGGTCTCCATCCGAATCCAAACTACACATCAATTGCTTGGAACTTTTGGCTGGGTTCTTCGCGCTAAAGAGCTTTGCGAAGGACTCATCTCATTGCTGTGTTTTACTTCGCATGGACAACATATCTGCTGTCCAATATATCAATCATCTTGGCGGGACTACTTCAAAAACCCTTGCAGATATTGCCAAAGATTTCTGGCATTTCTGTCTCGAAAGAAATGTGGTGGTGAAAGCAGAATACCTTCCGGGTGTTTCCAACTTCATCGCAGACTGGAACTCCCGGTTCCTCTCGGATTACAGCGATTGGAGACTTCACACCAAAATATTCAATCACATCAATCTATTGTGGGGTCCCTTTCACGTAGACATGTTCGCTTCTCGTCTCAATTGTCAAATTCCACAATTCTTCAGCTGGAGACCAGACCCAGAAGCTTTAGGAGTAGATGCTTTCCTCCAATTCTGGCCTCAGGAAACACTGTATGCGTTTCCTCCGTTCAATCTTATCCCTCGGGTTCTTCTTCAAACTTCAGTTCGCAAATCGACGTTAGTTCTCATCATTCCTTGGTGGCCAACTCAACCTTGGTTTCCTCAACTTCTGCATCTCTTAGTAGATTTTCCTCGCATCATTCCATCTTCTCCAGACCTTCTCCAGGATCCTCTTGGCAATTATCACCCGCTAATCCTTGCAGATCAGTTATCTCTTGTTGCATGCCTAATATCGGGCCTTCCAGACCGTCCTCTCCACTTTCTCTCTCAACTAGAGAACTCTTATCCGACGCATGGGCACCAGGTACCAGATCTGCTTACAGATCAGCCTGGAAAATTTGGCTTCATTGGTGCTCTCAAAGGGATCTGGATCCCTTACATGCATCTATCTCCGACATTCTAAATTTCCTTTCTGCATCTTTTGATGCTGGTAGAGCTTATAGAATGATTAATCTATATCGCTTTGCTATTTCAGCCAATCATTCTCTTATAGATTCTATTCCTGTTGGCAAACATCCGTTAGTATGCAAACTGTTAAAGGGTATACGTTTCCGTCGCCCCCCTTTACCTAAATACTCTTCGACTTGGGATGTTAATATCCTTCTGGATCTCTTTCTTTCTTGGGAGGATAATGAATTTTTGTCTCTTAAATTATTATCTTTCAAACTCACTGTCTTACTCTGCCTAATTTCCGACAAACGCGTTTCGGATGTCAGGGCCTTAGACATCTCCCGTCAACAGTACTCTCCAGAAGGAGTTATCTTTACGATTCATCGTCGCACTAAAACTAATTTACATTCTGTATCTTATCCAGCTTTTCCTCATCATCACAAACTCTGCGTGGTTAGGTGCCTTCGTTGTTATGAATCTAAAACGGCACTTTTGAGATCAGAATCTTCTTCACAACTTCTAATATCTTTCTGTAAACCCCATAAACCGGTTTCTTCTTGTACTCTAGCCCGTTGGGTTAAGCTTACCATGGAAATGGCTGGCATTGACATTTCTAAATTTGGTCCTCATTCTACCAGAGGAGCAGTTTCGACAAAATTGTTTCAATCCGGAGCTTCTCTCTCAGACATCCTTAAAGCGGCAAATTGGTCATCCGAATCGACGTTTAAAACATTTTATTTTAAACCTGAATCTCACGTTTCTATGGTCTTATTATAATTTGTTATCATATTAATGTTTTATGATTTGTATTGACATGTATACTTATACTCTTGTTTTATTTCAGCTTTAAACTAGCATAATACAAAGCGTCTTGTTTTTATATAAAATTGAAGATTTTCCTACCCTTGGTGAAGGAAAATATAGATTTTATTAAACACAAGACGCGAGTATTATCCCTCCCTCAAAACCCATCCCTATAATTCTTTATATTCTGTTTATATTCACAGCCTCCTAAGACCATCTTCTGGCGCGGAACCTGTTCCGGATTATTAAAGACTGCCTCCATACCTTGGTTTTTTCCTGCTGTTCCCGTTCTGATTTGAAGTTTTTCTATCCCATTTGGGACGGTTATGTTCACTGCAAAGAAGAGGAAGTGATGAAGGCGACAGTTATTGATATTTATTGTACTGTGTGCTGATTGGCTACGGTGGCATAGCACCATAGGCTACGCCATATACTACGTTTTCAAAGTTTTCTGTATACTTTTTCTTTTGCTGCTGAGTCAAGTAAAAGAGGTTTAAGCATAATACTCGCGTCTTGTGTTTAATAAAATCTATTTCTATATCACCAAGGGTAGGAAAATCTTCAATTAAAAAAGAAAATAACTTCTTGTGAATCGCTTATACAGCAGCTAATAAGTACTGGAAGGATTAAGATTTTTAAATAGAAGTAATTTACAAATCTGTTTAACTTTGTAGCACCAGCTGATTTAAAATAATGTTTTCCAGTAGAGTACCCCTTTGAGCAGTGGTGAGGTTATGCTGGGAGTTGTAGTTTCACTGACCTAACTGTAGAACTGACAAGTGACTACAGCTCTGATGTAGAGAGGAGAATGTACAATGGCATTAGTGACTACAGGTGACATCTTCTCTATAGTGAGGAGAATACACAATGATATCAGTGACTACAGGTGACGTCTTCTCTATAGTGAGGAGAATGTACAATGATATCAGTGACTAGAGGTGACGTCTTCTCTATAGTCTTTCCTTATCTAATTCAGATGGTACATACCGCCAGGACTTGTTCCAGCTAAAACTTCTCTCTGCAGAATGTGACGCCCAGATGTCTCCTCACTATGTCAGCGCATTCTCATCCTCTATATGAAAACAATTATTATTATAAACCTGACAGACACTGTATCTTCTAAATATAATACTACTATACATTATACTCTTTGATTATAAACCTTCCATACACTGTACCCTGAATATAATACTACCACACACTGTACATTCTGAATATAATACCAACACATACTGTACCCTCTGAATATAAATCTGCCACATACTGTACCCCTGAATATAATACCGCCACACACTGTACCCACTGAATATAATACTACCACATACTGTACCCTCTGAATATAATACTACCACAAACTGCGCCCTCTGAATATAAATCTGCCACATACTGTACCCTCTGAATATAATACTACCACAAACTACGCCCTCTGAATATAACGTTGCCATACAGTGCACCCTCTGAATATAATACCACAACCGCAGTAACACCCCTCAACATCAGTTAGCTGATGCTATTACGACGGGAGGGGGGTATTGGTGGTGTTGCTAGTGGATGATGGGGGTGTTACTACTGGGGGGGTGTTGCTGGAGGATGATGAGGGTGCTACTAGCCATCCCCCCTGGCAGTATCATCCCCATCATCCATCGTCAGGATCAACCTCCTGGCAGGAGCACCACCATCATCCACCATCAGGATCTGCTGATGGAGGTGCTGCTGGGGGGGGGGTGTTGCTGGTGGATGATGAGGGTGCTACTGCCAGGGGGGGAGCATTAGGTAGGCAGCAGTTCCCCCACATTAGGTAGGTCGCAGTTTCCCCACATTAGGTAGCATCTATTCCCCACATTAGGCAGCATAGCTTCCCCACATTTGGTATCAGTTCCCCCACATTAGGTAGGTACCAGTTACCCCACATTAGGTAGCAATTTCCCCCACATTAGGTAGCACAGATTCCCCACATTAGGTAGCATAGACTCCCCACACTTGGTAGAAGTTTCCCCACAATAGGCCGCAGGTTCCCTTGCAGATTCTCCACAATGGGTCAAAGTCTCACCACAATAGATCGCTGGTTATACCACCCCCCCCACACACACACACACAAAAAACACATACAACACAGAGACACACACACAAACACACACACACACACACGGTCAGAGAGACACACTCACAGACAGACAGACACACACAGTCACACACACAGTCACACACACAGTCACACATACACACAGAGTCTCACACACACAAACATAGAGAGACAGACAGAGAGACAGACACACACACTCACCCATCCAGCGCAGCGCTCCTTCTCACCGGGCGCCGTGCGAGTGACGTAACTGACGTCCTCCTGCGCGGCCATGCGGTGTGACGTCAGGCCGGCGCAGACGTGGGAACGGAGGCCGGGCACAATGCTGGCGAAGGTGAGGGGGGTGTGTGATGACGGACAGGCGCACTGTGCAGGTGAAAGAGGGGGGTTGCTGACCGACGGGCGCACCGCACACACAGCGCGTGGGGGGTGGGGGGGGGGGGGTTGCTGACGGAATGGAGGCCGGTCGGGCACAGATGAGGGGGGTGAGGCTACGGAGCGTCTTGGTGTCACCCCATTAGGTTGGTGTCACCCGGTGCGGGCCGCACCCCCCGCACCCGGGTCGCAACGCCACTGCGCATACCTGCACCGATGTCTAAAGAATAAAGCCGTCTGTTTCAAACTACTAACGTGGTGAGTTGCCCTCTTTCAACACCTGCTCTGTTGTGGCTATAATATTAATACCATGGTCTGATATTATGTCCCATCAGCTATAATATTAATATCACTGCTTAATATTGTGTCTCTAGGTTGAAGTCTTTTTTCAGCCTTACAAACTGCTACAATGTTTCCCTTTGGAGCATTCCGGGTTTTGTTTTCTTCCCTTGTAAACAATTATATTCTCAAAGTGCACCATTTGCAGTTAGCTATTTTACACCGCTCTATGTGCTTTAGGTACTGTATACATGACAAAGATTCAGGAAAATATTATCCCCAATAATATACATTGCAACCAGTTATTGTTCCAATTGTAAGGAAAAAGATATATCCAATCATACAAATATTACTAACATATAAACTAAAAGAAAATACTATATTGATGATATATAATTATAATACATAAATAATTCAATTTATTATTAGTGACAGTAATAATAATAACTGGACAAGTATGAACACATAGTAAATACTAGAGTAGATGTATTTTCGGCTTCTGAGTCAAAATATTTACATGAACAGGTCCCATTCATTTAATATAAAGCCTCATTTTATACAATAAAACGGTTGTTAGAGAACGCAAGTAAGTAACATAGACAAAATAAATCTGTGGCAAGGATCTCACCTCTAAGAGTTATACAAGCTCACATTCTATAATGAAGTCACTACCAATGTAATTGCCTGGCAGTGCTGAAAAGCATGGTATATTCTTAGGCTCCTAGTAACATGTAATGTTCTGATGAACTGTAAGGTTACACATCTTCAATGTAGCAATTAATGTCAGGCGAGGTCAATCCAAACATACAAGGCCTGAGAGCGTATGTTTTAGTGGTAGACCAAGTGAGCTACAGTGCTAATATTTGTCATTTTACAGCTGTAGTTTTAAACTCCAATAGTAGAGTTTAATTTATAAAGTAAACATCACACAAATTTGTGGTGGATTTACAAATGAGTCTATTATTTTGAGCATTTTCCTGTTTTGTGTGCTTATTTTTAAATTACAGTCAGGCTAATCCCGCTCCTAATTTTGGCTAAATAATGACAAAAATTCCAAGAATATTCATAGGGGCCATTTGAAGTGTGTCCCTAACTAGCTAACTAGATGAGACAATACAAGAACAAAAAGGAATAAATTCATTGGAAAATGCACACAACACATTAGCTCTTTGAGGCCTTATGGTATATGGTATATATTCAGCTGAATAGTTTGTTTATACAATATGTGCATGGGTTTAACCATCACAGAGACAAAGTCCGGCAACACATTTCAAATTAGCGCTGTTTGGACATACCCAAAGGGTAAATACTTTCAAAGTGCACAATTTATAGTTACATTTATTATGCACCCACTCCAGTGTGTTTCAGGTACTATATACATAACAAAGATTCATGAAAATATTGTGCTGTCCAAGTAATATCCAGGGCAAACGGGCACTGTGCCTATTGTAAGTAAAAGAAATGTGGCCAATCGTAGAAGATTTAGTGACATATACACTTAAAGAAAATACTATAATAAAAATAATAATAATGATGTTATATATTTATAGCACATGATAAATAATAGCATTAAGCATTGTCAGTGACAGTAATATTAACCCCTTAAGGACCAAGCCCATTTTGGCCTTAAAGGAGTAGTCCAGTGGTGATTCAGTGGTGAGCAACTTATCCCCTATCCTAAGGATAGGGGATAAGTTGCAGATCGGAGCCCCTACAGCCGGAGCCCCTACAGCCCGCTGGAAGGGGGCGTGTCGACCTCCGCACGAGGCGGCGGCCGACACGCCCCCTCAATACAACTCTATGGCAGAGCCGAAGCGCTGCCTTCGGCAATCTCCGGCTCTGCCATAGAGATGTATTGAGGGGGCGTGTCGGCCGCCGCCTCGTGCGGGGGTCGACACCCGCTATCTCGGCGGAGAGCCGGGGCCCCGTACAGAGAGATCGCAGGGGGCCCCAGCGGTCGGACCCCCCGCGATCTCAAACTTATCCCCTATCCTTAGGATAGGGGATACGTTTTTCATCACTGGACTACCCCTTTAAGGACCAGAGCGTTTTTTGCAAATCTGACCACTGTCACTTTAAACATTAATAACTCTGGAATGCTTTTACTGATCATTCTGATTCCGAGTTTGTTTTTTCGTGACATATTCTACTTTAACATAGTGGTAAAATTTTATGGTAACTTGCATAATTTCTTGGTGAAAAATCCCAAAATTTGACGAAAAAATAGAAAATTTTGCATTTTTCTAACTTTGAAGCTGTCTGCTTGTAAGGAAAATGGATATTCAAAATACATTTTTTTTAATTCACATATACAATATGTCTACTTTATGATTGCATCATAAAATTGACGAGTTTTTACTTTTGGAAGACACCAGAGGGCTTCAAAGTTCAGCAGCAATTTTCCAAATTTTCACAAAATTTTCAAACTCAATATTTTTCAGGGACCAGTTCAGGTTTGAAGTGGATTTGATGGGTCTTCATATTAGAAATACCCCATAAATGACCCCATTATAAAAACTACACCCCCCAAAGTATTCAAAATGACATTCAGTAAGTGTGTTAACCCTTTAGGTGTTTCACAGGAATAGCAGCAAAGTGAAGGAGAAAATTCAAAATCTTCATTTTTTACACTCGCATGTTCTTGTAGACCCAATTTTTTTATGTTTGCAAGGGGTAAAAGGAGAACATTTTTACTTGTGTTTGTAGCCTAATTTCTCTCGAGTAAGAACATACCTCATATGTCTATGTTAATTGTTCGGCGGGTGCAGTAGAGGGCTCAGAAGCGAAGGAGCGACAAGGGGATTTTGGAGAGTATGTTTTTCTGAAATGGTTTTTGGGGGGCATGTTGCATTTAGGAAGCCCCTATGGTGCCAGAACAGCTAAAACCGCCCACATGCCATACCATTTTGGAAACTAGACCCCTTGAGGAACGTAACAAGGAATTAAGTGAGCCTTAATACCCCACAGAGGTTTCACGACTTTGGCATATGCAAAAAAAAAGAATGCATTTTACCTAAAATGCTTGGTTTCCCAAAAATTTTACATTTTTTCAAAGGGTTAAAGCAGAAAATACCCCCCAAAATTTGAAGCCCAATTTCTCCCGATTCAGAAAACACCCCATATGGGGGTGAAAAGTGCTCTGCTGGCGCACTACAGGTCCCAGAAGAGAAGGAGTCACATTTGGCTTTTTTGAAGCAAATTTTGCTCTGGGGGCATGCCGCAGTTAGGAAGCCCCTATGGTGCCAGGACAGCAAAAAAAAAAACCACATGGCATACCATTTTGGAAACTAGACCCCTTGGGGAAAGTAACAAGGGGTAAAGTGAACCTTAATACCCCACAGGGGTTTCACGACTTTGGCATATGCAAAAAAAAAAGAATACATTTTACCTAAAATGCTTGGTTTCCCAAAAATTTTACATTTTTACAAAGGGTTAAAGCAGAAAATACCCCCCAAAATTTGAAGCCCAATTTCTCCCGATTCAGAAAACACCCCACATGGGGGTGAAAAGTGCTCTGCTGGCGCACTACAGGTCCCAGAAGAGAAGGAGTCCCATTTGGCTTTTTTGAAGCAAATTTTGCTCTGGGGGCATGCCGCAGTTAGGAAGCCCCTATGGTGCCAGGACAGCAAAAAAAAAAAACACATGGCATACCATTTTGGAAACTAGACCCCTTGGGGAACATAACAAGGGGTAAAGTGAACCTTAATACCCCACAGGGGTTTCACGACTTTGGCATATCCAAAAAAAAAAAGAATAAATTTTACCTAAAATGCTTGGTTTCCCAAAAATTTTACATTTTTACAAAGGGTTAAAGCAGAAAATACCCCCCAAAATTTGAAGCCCAATTTCTCCCGATTCAGAAAACACCCCACATGGGGGTGAAAAGTGCTCTGCTGGCGCACTACAGGTCTCAGAAGAGGAGTTACAAATTTTGCTCTGGGGGCATGCCGCATTTCGGAAGCCCCTATGGTGCCAGGACAGTAAAAAAACTAAAACACATGGCATACATTTTGGAAACTAGACCCCTTGGGGAACGTAACAGGTATACAGTGAGTACTTACACCTGACAGGTTTTTTGAACAGTGGGCCGTAAAAGTGAAAAATTTGATTTTTTTGCACTATATTGATAGTGTTACCCCAAATGTTTCATTTTCACATTGGGTAATAGGGCAAAAGGCCCCCAAAATTTTAGAACAATTTTGTCTGAGAAAAAAAATACCCCATATGTGGATGTAAATTGCTCTGTGGACGAACTACAATGCTCAGAATAGAAGGAGTGAAAATTTTGTTGTAATTGAAGTCGGGGGTCATGTGCATTTATAAAGCCCCCATTGTGCAATAACAGCAAAAAAAACAACAACACACATGTGACACCATTTTAGAAACTACATCCCTCAATTAATGTAACAAGGGGTATAGTGGGAAATAACACCTCACAGGTTTTTTGAAAAGTGGGCCATAAATTGAAAAATTAGATTTTTTTACAGTAAAATGCTGGGGTTACCCAATTATTAACATTTTCACAAGGGGTAATATGAGGAATTGGGTTACACATTTTGGAGGGCTTTTCCCCCTGACTATAAAAATACATCCACATATGGGGTAACATGCTGGACGGGCGCACAACAAGGCTCAGAAGTCATAGAGGTCACTTTGTATTTGTGACCTTCGGCATATCAGTAGCTGACGGTTACATACATTCCGAGGAAAATAGAAAAATGAAACACCCACATGTGGCACCATTACAGAAAGTACCCACCCTGAGGATTGGGTATAGGGGTAAAGAGGACATTTTTAATGCACAGGTGTTTCCTAAATTTATTTTCCAGGAATGAATGAAGGGTAGCTTTTGAAAATTGCAATTTTCAACCTATACTCTGCTTCATTTTTCTGGGAACAACTAACATGTGACTCCGAATTGTCGCCTGGAAATACGACAGAGCTCAGCGAGAACTCTTCGCATTTGAGGCGGATGTTTGTTATGGACCTAACAGTTACATACATTCAGAGGAAAATACAAGAAAGGAACACCCACATGTGAGCCTATTACAAACAGTACACCCCCTAGGGAAGGTGTATAGGGTGAAGTGGAGATTTGGAACAGACGGGTGTTTCCTTCATTTATTTTCCAGGAATGGATGAAGAGTACTATGGGGGGGGGGGGGGGGGAAGAAAATTGCAATTTTAGAACTGATATGCCAATTATTTTCCCAGAATGATGACCCAGAGTACAGCCAAAAGTAAAAATGATGCCCGTCCCAAACCCTATACTCTGAATCATCATTCTGGGAAGGGGATGTGTGGGGCCGTCCCTATTCTGTTACCTCAAATGCGCAACCCGCTCAGGTGGAGAGAGAGAGCGTTGCGCATTTGAGGCAACTGCAAACCTCCAATGCTGTTGACTCTGTGTCCCATGACCCATTTTTGGGGGACAAAGATATTATGAGGGGCATTGGGAAAGAGGTTTTGGGTTTGATTTTTTGGGGGTAGGGTATTTTGGTATAAAATTTGGAAGATAATGTACCCTGGACTGGTACATTGGAGCCGAATTCTGGGGAATGAAATTTAGGGCAAAGGATGGAAAATTTAGTACTCCATGGAAGTGTGATACTCCCTGAAGCAGCCTATGCAGAGGCCCGGATGATCGGGGCAAGTGTCACACTGAGTGGTGGTGTCCCTCCGTCTCCCCTTCCTGTGACACACTATGCATCTTTTCTGGGTTCGTCCCGACCTTCCAGTGTTGGGGATCACACCTGGAAAGTGTTGGCCGGGGACGATCCGGGGACCTAAAGTTCCAGAGGTGCTCTGACCCGCTCTTTGGCGATCACCATAGATGAGGGCCTTTAGAACTACCTCTTGGAACTCCAGGTATGTCCCTGTGTTGCCAGCGTTCTGGTACCGTATAAAAGAGTTGTACATGGCAACCTGTACCATGTAGACCGCAACCTTTTTATACCATACGCGTGTTTTCCGCATGGCATTATATGGCTTGAGGACTTGATCAGAAAGATCAACTCCCCCCATATACCGATTGTAGTCCAGAATACAATCGGTACCTCGCACAGGGACAGGGGTGCTGCCATTCCCATGAATTGTGGTGAGCATAAAGACATCCCTCTTGTCCTTTTTCCCGGACCAACAACAGGTTCTCATGGGAAAAGGCACGGGACTCACCCCCGGGGATAGGAGCATGTAGGGAATGATGGGGCGGAAGGCCTCTTTGATTCTTCCGGACTGTCCCACAAGCGACCGTGGATTTGGCGGCGAGGGATGAAAGGAGAGGGATACTAGTATAAAAGTTATCCACGTAAAGGTGGTAACCTTTATCTAGCAATGGGTGCAAAAGGCCCCAAACGATTTTCCCACTAACACCCAGAGTCGGGGAACAATCTGGGGGTTCAATGCGGGAATCTCGTCCTTCATACACCATAAACTTGCAAGTGTACCCGGAGGTACTCTCGCAAAGTTTATACATCTTCACGCCATACCGCGCTCGCTTGGTCGGGATGTATTGCCGGAAGCTGAGTCTCCCCTTGAAGCTGATGAGCGACTCCTCAATAGAGACCTCCCGCCCCGGGACATAGGCCTCCCAAAATCTGGCCCCAAAGTGATTGATGACCGGCCTGATTTTATACAGGCGGTCATACGCGGGATCAGTTCGGGGGGGACATGCCGCATTATCAGCATAATGCAAACATCTCCGAATGGCCTCTAACCGGGAACGTGTCATAGCCATGCTGTAGAGGGGTGTCTGGTAAAAGACGTCCCCACTCCAATATTGCCTGACACTGGGTTTTTTAACTATACCCATATGCAGCGCAAGGCCCCATAAGGTCCTCATTTCGGCTGCATCGACTGGAGTCCAGCCGCCGGGTCTAGCTAAAAGTGAGCCCGGGTTAGTGGCGACGAACTGTTGGGCATACAGATTCGTCTGTGTAACCATCAAATTAACAAAGTCGTCACTGAAAAAATTACCGAAAAAGTCCTTTTCAGTGAACCCGGCGATGTTAATTTTGATTCCTGAGTCGTCAACAAACTCAGGAATCACGGGCTCGTGGTCCGCTGGCTCAGCCCAGTCAAGTTCTCCGGTACGAGGTACCAGTGACCTTGGCAGGGGGGCTTCACTAGTATGAGCGCCAGGGGGACTCATACTAGCATGGGGCACAGGCTCAAGGACAGAGGAGGTTTGCGGCACCGCATGGCGGCGAGTTCGCCGCCTTGGTGGCTCATCATCTGAACAAGATGATGAGGAGGACGATGAAATAAGGAAGGTGGGGGTCTTCATCGTCCTCTGAGATGCTTTCAGAGTCGGAGGCAATTAGGTCATATGCCTCCTCCGCCGAAAACACTCTGCCGGCCATTTCCCTACTCTAATGGGGATACGGGTATGTGTGTGTGTGGGGGGGAAAACTTTATTGGTGTGTGTGCTGCGTGTGGTGTGGTGCGATACTACCTCCCTAACCCACCCTAACCTAACCTAACTAAACTAACCCGCCTAACAGAAAAAAATATAAAATAAAAAGGGGACTTTTAAAAAAAAGGGGGACTTCTAGCGCAAAAAAAAAACCCTGCGCCAAAAAAATAAGCGTTTATCTAATCAGTGGTGTGCGCACTGATTAGCGCTTGTGGCGGCAGGGGGCGCAGAAGTCAGTGGGGGGTCCGGCCACTCAGCCCAGGACAGTGGCTGGTGGCTTGTTCACAGACCCCCACACAAAAAACCCGAAAAATTTAATTAAAAAACGCTTTACCCCGAAAAAAATGCACCCGCCTGAACAAAAAAAAAACTCTGATCAGTGATAAATCACCGACAGCGGTGGGACAGGCTGCACACACAGGTACGGTCCGTCAAAACAGTACACGCCTGCTACTGGTGGCACGGACCGCCTATGGGTGCAAAAAAAATACGGGTTAACCGAAAAAGGTGCCTTTACCACAAAAAAAAAGCTGATCAGTGATAAATCACTGACAGCGGTGAGGCACGCCGCACACACAGGTACGGTCCGGCCACACAGTACACGCCTGCTACTGGTGGCACGGACCGCCTATGGGTGCAAAAACACGCTAGAAAACCCGAAAAAAAGCGCCGGCACCACAAAAAAAAACGCTGATCAGTACTACGGGACTGATCAGCGGCGGGTGGGCTTTAATAAACGGTGGCGGACCGCTCTTTTATAACTAAGAGGGTCCGCACACACGCTTAGTGAAAAAAAAAAAAAAGATCTGCGCCAAAAAAAAAGGCTGACGGCAGACCGCAGCGACCCAGCAGGCCTGGGGTCACGCAGCTAAAGGTGCTACGGACCCACGGACACCCACTGAGGTACGCCGGAAAAAAAAATTTAAAAATTATTTTTTTTTTTAACCCTAACCTGTCCCTACCTAATCTAAAGCTATCCCTGGGATTTCTGTGCCAAGGGGCCACAGAAAGGGGGCAAGGGGCACTTTTTTTTAACTAAGGGGATGGTGGGCAGCATGGGGCTCCGTCCTGCACACCAGATCTCTGTGAAATGGCGGGCAGAACGGAGCAACATGCTCCTAGCCCACCAGATCCCCTCCCATTACTATGTGATTGGTGTGGCCACTTTGGCCACCCAATCACAACTGTACTGAGGGGGTGGCCACAATGCCAGCCCCCAGTACAGCATGGATGTGATTGGTGGTGTATACTACACCATCAGTCACCATCTATATCCAGGTCACAGGGTCACACGTGACCCTGATGACCTGGAACCGCTGCAGAACACCGGTTAGTAGTTACCGGCGTCCTGCAGCGATCGCCGGTATAGGAGGTCCTCCGGACCTCCTCCGGCACACTGCCGGGATGTCTGCTGATAGAAATCAGCAGACATCCGGCTCCGATCCCCGCCCGGCGAGCGGTGGGGAACGGAATCGCAGCGCATCGCTCGTCTGAATTGACGAGCGATGCGCCGCCATCGCCGACATGGGGGGTCATCATGACCCCCCTGGGCGATATGCCCCGATGCCTGCTGATCGATTTCAGCAGGCATCGTGCGCCGGCTCCGCTCCAGATGGTTGCGGGGGGCCGGCAAAGCACATGACGTTCTCATACGTCATGTGTCCTTAAGGACTCGGACATGGAGACGTATGAGAACGTCATGTGTCCTTAAGGGGTTATTAGGACATGTATGGTTCAAATAATTTTTTATTGAATTTTTCAAGAATTTATTTCACAAAACCGAATTGGCCAATAGATAACAAACACGGCCAAAAGAACAATACAGAAATAAATAGAACAGAATCATACGAATTCTTTAGAAATGATCACTCAGTTTAGATACACTTCTTTAAAAAAAAAAAAATTATAATAATTCATCAGATCCATCGGATATTGTATAAGCATATCCGGAATGTGTTGGAAAAATCTATAAGATTTACCATTAATTAAATGAACAGATAACTAATAACTTTACTATACCTGAAGTAGTCCATCAGCAAGTAAATTTATGCAGGATCCCACAGTCCTCCCCTCTCTCGCCACAGGCAGCCATATAAAGGATGTGGAGAACATAACATACATCATGTAATGACCTATGTTCATGTGTACGTAGCCCTTGGTATAGTCTACACACCAAAACGGTACTATGAACACTGGAACACAAGTAACACCATACACATAGTAAATACTAGAGTAAAAGTATTTCAGGTTTTGCCAATCATTCTCACATGAACGAACATCACAGGACCCGCCATGAATTGTCTCTAAACACGGCACAATTCTTTGGTATTCTCACAAAGACCGGCCTTATACTTCCTGCACTTTCACTAATAAACAACAGGCGGCATTCTCTAGAGGTACAGAGACACCTGACTAATATTTAATATGTATTTATTCAGCTTTTCTATTATTTGTTGTTGAATAACTTAACAATCAATGCGTTGCTTTCAAAATAAGCAAAAGGTTTTATGGTAAGAGTTTTGGGGCGCCAATGAAACAACCACATTAAAGACTCTATGGATTGGCCTCATGCCCTCTCCAAAACCCTAATGGGGTAGAAAAACAGTATATGTGTTTCAGGTTTGCTCCTCTAAAATGCACCATGGGTCTCTGGGGACCCCTCTCAAATACAATAAAGCAAGTATCTTTTACCCACATGCCTTGAGTGCACACATCCTTTCAAAAATCCACAGTCATCCTTCTTCCAACTTCTGTGTCTCAGACTCCTCTGTCCCCTTTCCCCCCACCACAGACCCTTAGTAGTAAAGTAACATATTTCATAAGGTTCAAAAAAGACCAGAGTCCATCAAGTTCAACCTATACCCCTAATAAGTCCCTACTGAGTTGAGTTGATCCAGAGGAAGGCAAAAAAACCTCATACTAGAGGTAAACATTCCTTCCTGACTCAAAATATGGCAGTCAGAATAAATCCCTGGATCAACGTTCTGTCCCTATAAATCTAGTATACATAACCAGTGATGTTATTATTCTCCAAAAATGCATCCAGACCCTTTTTGAACTCTTTTACAGAGTTCACCATGACCACCTCCTCTGGCAGAGAGTTCCATAGTCTCACTGCTCTTACAGTAAAGAACCCCCGTCTGGGCTGGTGTAGAAACCTTCTTTCCTCAAGACTTAGAGGATTCCCTCTTGTTATATATACAGTCCTGGGTATAAATAGATCATGGGAGAGATATCTGTACTGTCCCCTTGTCAGGATCCGGAGTGGTATGCGGGTAGACACAGGTAGTGGATCCGCTATGTCGGGGAGGTGATGGCGTGGGCCGTACCAGAGGAACGGAATCTAAGGGGCTACTGGTTTTCACCAGAGCCCGCCACAAAGCAGGATTGACTTGCAGCGGCAGGTAACCCCCAGTTCGTTCCACCCGATAGCGACTCAACCTCACTGACTGCTGAGTCAGGTGTGGTACAGAAGGATTAGGCAAAAGGCAAGGTCAGACGTAGCAGAAGGTCAGGGCAGGCAGCAACGGTTCGTAGTCAAGGGCAACTGCAAGGGTCTGGATACACAGGCAATGGACACACGGGAACGCTTTCACTGGCACAAGGCAACAAGATCTGGCAGGGACAGGAAGGGGAAGTGGGTTTTTATAGTGTAGGGAGTGCTGGGAACTAATTGGGCCAGGCACCAATTAATGGTGCACTGGCCCTTTAAATCTGAGAGACCCGGCGCGCGCGCCGGGACTGAGCAGGTGGACGGGGCCAGTGAGTGACATGGGACGAGATCCGAGAGCGGGCACGTCCTGTGCCTCGGATCGCATCCCCTCCGAAGACACGGGAGCAGCGGGGAAGCAGCGGGACCCGGAGCGCTCGGCGTGACACCCCTGATATTTATACATAGTTATTAGGTCGCCCCTAAGCCTTCTTTTTTCTAAACTAAATAACCCTAATTCTGATAATCTTTCTGGGTACTGTAGTCCTCCCATTCCCCATTAACCCTGGTTGCCCGTCTTTGAACCCTCTCCAGCTCCACTATATCTTTCTTGTACACTGGTGCCCAGTACTGTACACAGTATTCCATGTGTGGTCTGACTAGTGATTCGTACAGTGGTAGAATTATTTCCTTGCTGTGTCCTTTTCTATGCCCCTATTGATGCACCCCATGATTTTATTTGCCTTGGCAGCAGCTGCCCTACACTGGTCTCTACAGCTAAATTTACTATAAACTAAGACTCCCAAGTCCTTTTCCATGTCAGTCGTCCCAAGTGTTCTCCCATTTAATACATAATCCCAGCTAGGATTTTTCTTCCCCATGTGCATTTCCTTACGTTTATTAGTGTTGAACCTCATCTGCCACTTCCCAGCCCAAACTTCCAAGCTATCCAGATCTATTTGTAACAGTGCACTGTCCTCTATAGTGTTTACCGCTTTACAGAGTTTAGTATCATCTGCAAAGATTGCTACTTTACTATTCAACCCCTCTACAAGGTCATTAATAATAGTGTTGCTCGCGAATATTCGCAATTCGAATATTATTCGCGAATATCGCATATTCGCGAATTCGCGAATATAGCGCTATATATTTGTAATTACGAATATTCGCTTTTTTTTTTTGTTTTATTATTTTTTTCTTCACAGTACACATCACAGTGATCACCCCTCTCTGTTTCCAGCTTGTGTGGTGTAAAGAAGGCTGTAATACTACTGTGTGAGACTGGCGTGCGAAAATTCGCATATGCGAAAATCAGCATATGCTACTTTTCGCATATGCGAATTTTCGCGCGTGTTAATTTTGTATATGCCAATATTCACTTATGTTAAGTTTCGCATACGCGAATTTCCACATATGCGAAAATAAAACGAGAATATGCGAATATTCGCGAATATATGACGAATATTCGTCCATATATTCGCGAATATTCGCGAATTCGAATATGGCCTATGCCGCTCAACACTAATTAATAAATATATTAAACAGAACAGGACCCAAGACTGACCCCTGTAGTACCCCACTGGTAACAGTCACCCAATCAGAATAAGTAGCATTTATAACCCTCTGTTTCCTATCACTGAGCCAGTTACTTACCCACTTACACACATTCTCCCCCAGCCCAATCCCTCTCATTTTATGCACCAACCTTTTATGTGGAACGGTATCAAATGCTTTGAAAAAATCCAGATATATGACACCCAGCGATTCCCCCTGGTCCAGTCTGGAGTTCACCTCCTCATAAAAGCTGATCAGGTTAGTTTGACAGGACCAATCTCTCATAAAGCCATGCTGATATGGGGTTATACATTTATTTTTATCAAGATATTCCAAAATAGCATCTCTTAGAAAACCCTCAAACAATTTACATACAACGGAGGTTAAACTAACAGGTCTATCATTCCCGGGGTCACCTTTTGACCCCTTTTTAAATATTGGCACCACATTTGCCATGCAACAGGCAAATAAACAAGGCAGTTATCACATCATTTTTATTTGCTGCCTTGTTTATTTGCCTCAATAATTGATCTTCTTGCTCTTCCATTATGTTTGGTGGCTTATAGCAAACCCCTATCAGAATTTTTTTTATTTTTATCTCCATATATTTCTAGCCATAATGACTCCACATTATCGTTTCCCTCCCAAATATCCTCCCGTAGTGCGGCCTTCAGACTTTACTTTACAGAAAGACAAACTCCTCCCCCTTTCCGTTTTGTCAGATCCTTCCTGAATAGACTATAACCCTGTATGTTGACCGCCCAGTCACAGCTATCGTCCAACCAAGTCTCTGTTATACCCACTATGTCATAATCCTCCCCAGAAATTTTCAACTCCAGTTGGTCAGTTTTATTGGACAGACTTCTGGCATTAGTCAACATGCAATTCAATGGTGTATGTTTTTTTTTTTCTATGATGCCTATCCCTATTAACTATTCTAACCCCTCCCTCTGCACCACCCCCAGGTACATTATTAAGTCCCCCATCTCTATCTACACTATCTTCCCCCTCTATGTTGTAGGTTCCCGTCCCCCCAGTCCCTAGTTTAAACGCTCCTCCACCCTTCTAGCCATCTTCTCCCCAAGCACAGCTGCACCCTCCCCATTGAGGTGCAGCCTGTCCCTACGGTAGAGCCGGTATCCGACAGCGAAGTCATCCCAGTTCTGCATGAACCCAAACCCCTCCTTCCTACACCAGCTTCTGAGCCACTTATTTACCTCCCTAATCTGCCGCTGCCTCTCTGGTGTGGCTCTCCTTCATACTTTCTTACCCCAGACCCCTTCTCCCCCTTTATATGCACAGCAACAGACATCAGGACGCATCTATTTGATTGTTTGTGGACCTGAGGAAGGCGCGTGCCAGTGCCGAAACGTATTGTCCGAAATTTCCTATCTTAATAAAATCGACCTGTGCAACCATGGCGTCCTGAGTCCCGTTCTTATTAGCAGAAGCACTCCATCCATTCCTCATTTTTTCTGTTTACCCTGACTTTTTAAAGCCGTAAAATTTAACAAAACCTATATGTTGGTTATCGTTCTAATCGAATGGACAAATAGAATAGCTATAACATGTCATTTTTACTGAAAAGTGCACTGTGTATAAACAAAAGCCCCCAAAATGAGTGGTGTCATTATAAAGTTCAGTTCGTGGCACAAAAAACAAGCCCTCATACATATATTATTGGGGATAGTATTTTCCTAAATCTTTGTCATCTACACAGTACCTAAAGCGCTTATAGAGCGGTGTAAAATGATTGTAACTCTAAGTTGTGAACTTTGAGTATATCATGGATTACAAAGAAGGAAAACAAAACCTAGAATGCTGAAAAGGGAAACATTGTACCAGTTTGTAAGGCTGAAAAAAGACTTCAACCTAGAGACACAATATTAGGCAGTGGTATTAATATTATGGTTGTTGGGACATAATATCAGGCCGTGATATTAATATTGAAGCTGCTGGACCCAATATTAGGCAGTGTTATTAATTTTATGGGTCATGGATACTATATGTTATGACTGATTGGGACCCAATATTAGATGTGGTATTAATGTTATGACTGACTGGGGTCCAATATAAGGTGTGGTATTAATGCTGTGGGTGCTGGGGCACAATATTAAGAGGTAGTATTACCTTATTCCTGTAAATGGTATTTAACTTTACAAATGTACAAAAGAAAATCTCTTATTCTATGAAATGTGTTTGATATATGTATCAAAAACTATATATAAAAGACATATAGTAACAGCTTGTAAGTTTCAAAATTTGAAGGCGGTATTAATATTAGGGCTTCTGAAACATATTAGGCGGTGGTATTCCTGTTTAGTGTTGGGCGCGAATATTCGCATTTCACATTTTTATCGCGACTATCGCAAATTCACGAATATTGCAAATATATTCCCTATATATTCAAAATTGCGAATATATTCCCTATATATTCAAAATTGCGAATATTCTCTTTTTTCCCACATAAGCGCATATTCCCATATGTGAATATTCGCATATTCCTTCTTTTCACTTGTGGGCCAATTAGAATGATACTTGTCAGAGGTTATCAACCACATCCCTAGCAACCAATAGTAAAGTTGCCCACCCCCTCACTGGTGTCTTCCTCAAATACGTGATTATGCGAATATTCGCATACGCGAATATAAAGAATTTTCAAAATTCGTGAATATTCGTCTATATATTCGCGAAATATCGCTAATTCGAATATGGGCAATGCCGCTCATCACTTTTCATGTTATGAATGATTGGGACCCAATATTAGGTGTTGTATTAATGTTATGACTGATGGGGCCCAATATTAGGTTTGGTATTCATGTTATGGGTGCTGGGGCACAATATTAAGAGTTAGTATTACTTTATTCCTGTAAATGGTATTTATCTTTACAAATGTACAAAAGAAAATCTCTTATTCTATGAAATGTGTTTGATATATGTATCAAAAACTATATAAAAGACACATAGTAACAGCTTGTAAAGTTGAACATTTTATATTATGGTTGATGGGACATAATATCAGGGCATAGTATTAATATTATAGCTGCTGGGACAAAATATTAATTTTATGGGTCATGGAGCGCTATATTAGAAGGTGTTATTAATAATATGGCTGCTGAAACATATTAGGTGTGGTATTCACGTTATGACTGTTGGGGCCCAATATTAGGTGTGGCATTCATGTTATGAATGTTGGGGCCCAATGTTAGGTGTGGTATTAATTTTATGGGTGCTGGGGCACAATATTAAGAGGTAGTATTACCTTATTCCTGTAAATGGTATCTAACTTTACAAATGTACAAAAGAAAATCTCTTATTCTATGAAATGTGTTTGATATATGTATCAAAAACTATATAAAAGACACATAGTAACAGCTTGTAAGTTTGAAAAAAGACTTCAGCCTAGAGACACAATATTAGGCAGTGGTATTAATATTATGGTTGGAGTTTAAACATGCATGGAATAAGCATAAGGCTATCCTTCATATAAGATAGGGCCCGGGACTATTCATAGTATTCAGATTATTGGGCAGACTAGATGGGCCGAATGGTTCTTATCTGCCGACACATTCTATGTTTCTATGGTTGATGGTCCATAATATCAGGGCATGTTATTAATATTATAGCTGCTGGGACACAATATTAGACAGTGTTATTAATGTTATGGGTCATGGAATGCTATATTAAAGGTGGTATTAATATTATGGCTGCTGAAACATATTAGGCGGCGGTAACAACATCTATTTGCGCTTGTATGATAAATCAAGGTTCTGCGCTTAGTTCCTCACGATCCCTGATGCCTTCTGGTTCGGTAATGGTAGACACAAGTAGAAAAAGAAAATGTAACTTTTTCAAGCGCCAGACCTCTCCAAGTGTTTGTTTCACAAGGCTTGGAAACCAGATGAATAAAATGTAGTTATTTGCAATGACATATCAACGAATATGGACGAATATTTGTTATTTATTCGCAAAATTCGCATATTTGCAATATTCGCTGCCTTTTTTCACTATGTGCCATAAAATGCGCATGCGCATCCACCGTAAAATTCGCATGCACAATATCTCTTTATAAAAGAGCTAAAAGAAGGGAGGGATCGATATGCACGAAAATTTGCATATGCGAATATTCGCATATGCAAATTTTTGGGCGCCCGCCAGTCTGACACAGTAACTAGTATTGGAGCCTTGTTTACACCACAAGCTGGAAGCAGGAAGGGATGATCACTGCGATGTGTACTGTTTAAAAAAAAAAAATTTTAGCGCTATATTAGCGATATTCCCAATAAATATTCACATTGCGAATATTCGCGCCCAACACTATTCAACACAATGTATTACACAGGTTGCTACTCAGTGTACGTGCTTATGCTTCCCTAGTGGTGGGACATGTACATCTTCCTTCAATGTGACCCACATATGTTTCTTACAGTATTGTTTTCATGGCTTGTGGTCACGTGTTCATCACTGTCATGTTACTCTTATGTTTCTCATTGAAAATGGGTCATTTTACCTCATAACGTTCACACTACGCAAATGTTCCTATAGCAGGCACATTACGCATAAAATTACGTATACCTTTCTGGAGCTCTCACATTGTGCAAACGTGACTGACATTTATGCTACATTGGTTCCGATTGCAAGCGTTACCTGAGCTGATACTGTGCTTCACGTTATTATATCGATATACAGTACCAGGCGTTGATACCAAGCTGATGTACTGTGCTCGTTTTGGTATAGCTGATATACTGGGCTTCGTGTTAATATAGCCGATACTGTGTTTACGTTTCCATAGCTGTCATATGGTGCATTAATGTCCCTATAGTGGTCATACGGTGTTTAGGTTACTATAGCTGATAATTAGCATTACATACCTAGTATCTATATGCTATGCGTTAGTGTTAATTAACTGATATACGGTACATTAATGTTACTTGGGGCTTATGTTACTGTAGCATATATACTGGGCATTTAACATTATTTTAGCTGACATTTGGGCCTATGTTACTATTGCTGGTAATTTGTGTTTGTTACTGTTGCTTCTGTGGTGTCTTGGTACAGGACCTTGTCCTGTCCCTTGTCTAAACTCCCCTCAGCTAGAGTTCCTCCATTCATATAGGGCTCTCCTGCAGGGCTTACCCCTGGTTGCCTCATGTAAAGATTGTAAATTTTTATTTAATGTATAGAAAGTATATGTACAGGACCTTAGTGGTCACATGATGAACGGACCTTAGAGGTCATGTGATGTACCCAGAGTTCACTGGGTTCATAACTTACAGGTTTGCTTACCAATGAGCTTTGTCCAGCTGCTTATTATAAAAAGGGCTGTAGTCAATCAATTCACTCTCTTCCTGACGGACTACAAAGCAAGCACAAGCATCTCATCAGCATCAATTCAATTCATCTAGGCCCAAAGCCTAAGAACCTGGAGCCACTAAACGTGAGTTACTCAAAGCTCCATCTATCAAATCCTGTGTGACTACTAGTAGGTAAAATATTAATTAGTAGCACAGTGGCCTGCATAAAAGCTCATTGCTTCAAAGTCCCAGCAAACCTGTGAGGAACCTGTATCCCACTAAGAGACTGTTATGTTAAAGACTGTTTCATAAATTCTGCAAGTAAAGTTTCTTCATAAAATCTGCTGTGGACATTCTGTTATTTTCCCCTGCCGTTTGTGGGACGGTTGGCGGTAGGAACATTACTATTGAGGAAACCTCACCCTGGCGTCACGACATTCAAGGGTTAATGCCACCAGACCCTACACTATCACTGCAACACCCCAGTCACCGTTACTCTCACGTAACCACATATATATACTGTATATTAGTAGTTAATTTAGCTGTTATGCTGAACATTAATGTTATTCAGGGCTTACGGTACTATAAGATCATATACAGGGCCTTGATGTTACCGGAGATGTTATATGGTGCTTACGTTACTTCAAGTGATATACCATGCTTCAACGTTAATGGTTCCCTACAGTGTCACATACATGCGACTCCCTACAGTGTCACATACATACAATACATTCAGTTACCTACAGTGTGACATACATATGATTCCCTACAGTGTCACATATATACGACTCCCTACAGTGTCACATACATACGATACATACAGTTACCTACAGTGTGACATACATACAGTTCCCTACAGTGTCACATACATACGACTCCCTACAGTGTCACATATATACGATACATATGGTTACCTACAGTGTGACATACATACTGTTCCCTACAGCGTATGAAGCATACAGTTCCTTACAGTGACATACATACAGTTCCATACAGTGTGACATACGTACGATTACCTACAGTGTGACATACGTACAATTACCTACAGTGTGACATATATACATTTCCCTACAGGGTAATATGCCTACAGTTCCTTACAGTGTACGTTTCATAGTTTATTGTCCCGTTCTTTTGTTTCAGGTCTGTCATGTTATGCTTATGTTATGTACGCTAGGGTGTTTTACCTCTTAGCTCTATACATTCTGTGTGGTTGGAGGCTGATTGCTGTCGTCAATTCGTAAAGCCTCATCTTTGTAGTTTGCTTTCTGGTCCTTACACACGCCTTGTTACAGCCAGTTGACCTTGCCACTCCAGGTAAGCTTTAAGTCGTCACTTTACATGCCTTTAGTACGTCACACGCTCCCGTGACAGATAGGCTGCCCGACAATTCTTGAGCCTCATATTGTTGTCATTCCTTTGTATATTACAAACATTCTCATTTGGGGCAGATTGTATAATCAATCCACGAGCCTCTTGTCGTCATTTGTTTTTGTACGTTACATACCCTCCTGTTAGAAGCAGATCGCTTATGTTATATGGTGCTTACGTTATTCAAGTGATATACCATGCTTCAATGAAAATGGTTCCCTACAGTGGGACATCCCTATGGTTCCCTACAGTGTCACATACAGTTACCTAGAGTGTGAAATACATACTGTTCCCTGCAGGGTACTATGCATACAGTTCCTTATAGTGCAACATACATACGGTTCCATACAGCACGACATACATATATTTCCCTACAGGGTAATGTGCATACAGTTCCTTACAGTGTACGTTTCATAGTTTTATTGTCCCATTCTTTGGTTTAAGCTCTGTCACATTATGCTTACGTTATGTACACTAGTCAAGTATTTTAGGCTGGGGTTATAGTATTACACTCACGTTTTCATGTGCTTAAGTCAGGCATATTAAGCTGTTATAGCGTCACGTTGTTCTTGTAGGCAGGTCAGGTATGGTAAACATCATTATAGTTGGCAACATTCCTAGGATACCCAAGAAGGTATTATTCTATGACCAGGTTGTTGTACCTCTTGGCTCTATACGTTCGGTGTGGTTGGAGGCTGATTGCTGTCATCGATCCATAAACCCTCATGTTTATAGTTTCATTTATGGTCATTTCATACACCTTGTTACAGTCAGTTGTACCTTGCTGTTCCAGGTAAGCTTTAAAGGGGTTATCCAGGAAAAAACTTTTTTTTTTATATCAACTGGCTCCAGAAAGTTAAACAAATTTGTAAATTACTTCTAGTAAAAAATCCTTTAAGTACTTTTGAGCTTCTGAAGTTGAGTTGTTCTTTTCTGTCTAAGTGCTCTCTGATGAAACGTGTCTCGGGAACCGCCCAGTTTAGAAGAGGTTTGCTATGGGGATTTTCTTCTAAACTGGGCGGTTCCCGAGACACGTGTCATCAGAGAGCACTTAGACAGAAAAGAACAACTCAACTTCAGAAGCTCATAAGTACTGAAAGGATTATGATTTTTTAAAAGAAGTAATTTACAAATCTGTTTAACTTTCTGGAGCCAGTTGATATATATAAAAAAGTTTTTTCCTGGATAACCTCTTTAAGTCGTCACTTTACATGCCTTTCGTACGTCACACACTCCCGTGAGAGAGAGGCTGCCCTCCAATCCCCAAGCCTCATATCGTTGTCATTCCTTTGTACATTACAAACGTTATTGTTTGGGGTAGATTGTATCATCCATCCACGAGCCTCTTGTCGTCTTTTGTTTTTGTACGTTACACACGCCCCTGTTAGAGGCAGATTGCTTGACAATAAACGAGCCTCATGTTGTTGCCGTTTCTGTGTTACATGCGATTCTGTCCGAGGCAGATTTCACTGTCAGTCCAGGAGGCAAATGTTGTTGTCATCTCTATCTTCCTCTTATGTTTGTTACTATGCGTCTGATTGTGGTCTTAGTTATACACGTCTTAGTGTTAAGTTCTTTGGTGTGGGTACAGCTTGTTCATGTCTTGCCACGTGTGCACCTGTTGGGAAATTTGCCCTTATCGGTCTTGGTAATTCATGCATTACCTAACTGACATATTTTTGCCCCCTTTATTTAGGATACCCTTCACAGCTGGCCAGGCACACCCCAGGCCTAATTATTCATGCAAATGGTACTCTACTCACGGTACATATAACCTGACCACAAGTGGAGGTTAGCTGAAACAGTTAAAGGGGTACTCCCGTTGAATTTTTTTTTTTAATTAACTGGTGCCAAAAAGTTAAACAGATTTGTAAATTACTTCTATATAAAAAAATCTTAATCCTTCCAGTACTTATTAGCTGCTGAATACTACAGAGGAAATGGTTTTCCTTTTGGAACACAGAGCTCTCTGCTGAGATCATGACCACAGTGTAGGAGAAAACCCCCATAGCAAACATATGCTGCTCTGGACAGTTCCTAAAACAGACAGAGATGTCAGCAGAGAGCACTGTGCTCGTGATGTCATCAGAGAGCTCTGTGTTCCAAACAGAAATAATTTCCTCTGTAGTATACAGACCCTAAAAAGTACTGGAAAGATTAAGATTTTTAAATAGAAGTAATTTACAAATCTGTTTAACTTTCTGGCACCAGTTGATTTAAAAAAAAAATTTTTTTTTCACGGGAGTACCCCTTTAACCTAATTTGTGGGACGAGTCTGGTCTTTATATATGCACCTGATCCACACAGGTGCTTTTGGTAGCATGCAAGATGTCCCCACCCTCCCTCCGCTTTTTTTCTATACTCTCAGGGTATCCCCCATTCTTTTGGATACTCTTCACGGACAGCTAGGCACACCCCAGGCCGAATTATTCATGCAAATGGTACTCTACTCACGGTACATGTAACCCGACCACAATATCTATCTATCTATCTACTAATATTCTTGGTCCATACAGAAGTGATAATGGGTCTATTACATTTTTCCTTTTGAATATTGTCATGTCATATTCGTGGATATCGTCACTATCCATCTACCGATCTAATTTTAGTGGCGATATTCGCAATTATGAGGATATTCGAATATTCTCATCTTCGCAAATATTTCCTCTCCAGTCTAATACAGTAAAGAGTATAGGAGCATTCTTTAGACCACAGGCTGGAAGTAAGGAGAGAGGAGATCACTGTGATGTGTTCTGTGGAAAAAAAAATTATGAATATTCGTAATTGGGAATATATAGCGCTATATTTGTCATAATCGCGAATATGCAAAATTTGCAATAAATATTCAAATTGCGAATATTCGTGCTCAACACTAATAATGAATAATATCACTATGATGGTGCAACACTCCAAATATGGTAAATGTGAAAAAAATGTATTCAACCCATACAAAAAAAGAAGCAACGTTTCAGTTCCTCTATGGAACCATTCCCAGGGTTCCATGGAGAAACAGAAGTGTTTTTTTTTTTTTAAAGTAGTCCTATATTTATTTTGTTGTATAATGTGCATACTGGCCTGACGGAGGCAAAAGGACACAATGGTCCTATTCTCAGAAGTTAAAGGGGTACTTCACTGGCCAGCATTCTGAACATTTAGTTCCGGACACTGTGTGCATGCTGCGAGATTCATCCACGCCCCCTCGTTATGTCAGGCCATGCCCCTCAATGCAAGTCTATGGGAGGAAGCATGGTGCCATCAATCCCCCCTCCCATAGACTTGCATTGAGGGGGTGTGGCCTGACATCACATGGGGGCGTGGACAACCCCCGCAGCGCACACACAGCATTCCGAACTAAATGTTCAGAAAACTGTCCAGGACCCCTATAAGTCCTGAGAAAAAAAAGTTTTGGGAGCTCACCCAAGATTTCCACTCAAGGCCTGGTCCTGCAGGACTCCTAGGAATGGAAACATTGTTCCTGCGGTTTCCCATGCGTTCCTGTAGGACTTGAGCCCTGACTATTCTGACTTGTTTTTATCAGATTGTGCATCACAATTATTACTAAATAAAACAACTTGTCTTTCACACCACAATCAAAGAAAACCTAAAAAGGGGTGTGGCTTTATGATTGCATACCAATCCGACCTATTTACTTTGCCCAAAATGGATGGAAATTCTCACCAAGAAAAAAGCTGGTCAGAATTTTCCCGACCTGTTAATCCCCATAGTAAACAGAATGAAGTCTGAAACAACATTCCCCACTAAGAAAAAAACCCCAACACTCTAAGTAAATCAGGGCCAATACTTGAACGGAGCCTTATAGATCTGCATACCATGGTTTTTTTCTGGAACACATTCTAAGTGTACATTACTGATATGATGTGTTCATGGGCTTTAGCAGTACATGTGAACGGATCAAATTTTGTAATATAGGCGTGGACCTGATCTACCAGCAAACCAGTTCAACCACATATAAAAATAGACAGGAAATCCTTAAAAGGGTCTTCCTAGTTGAAAAAGTTATTCCATATAAAGCGGGTCACACATGCACCCTGCTGATCCGTTCATTTTCCATAGGAGCTGTGGAGACAGCTGAATTCTGGACAGCTCTCATAGAGGATGAATGGAGCAGCAGTATGCATATGTGAACAGTTGCTCTATTTTAATAGGAGACAGGGGTCCCCTTTCTCAAGATTACAGGGGGGGGGGGTTACCAATAATCAGCTAGTAAGACCCTATCCTGCAGATAGTAGATAGGACCCTAGTTAAAGGAGTCTGCAGTGGCCAATGCAGCAGTGTTTTGTCAGCTGAATATCACATCCATAACTTCGTTTTGATGATGCAGTGTCCATGCCTGTTCCATCCACTGGTGGTACCATTTGTGGTAATGGATGTATTGTTCTTTCCATTTGCAGAGAGGGGTTGATATAAAAGGGCAGATGAGCACTGGAGATGGAGCTTAAAGATGAGTGTCATCTGTTTCTGAACCATTTTGTTTAAAGAGTACCTGTCATCAAACCATATTTTATTAATTAACTCAGATTATATTCACAATTACTCCTAACACCTTTTCTGCCCTAAAAAAAAATTTCTGAGCTTGAAAAATCTCTTTATCTTACCTTTCCCCTTGCTGACATTGTGTGAGCTCCTGGCAGGAGAAAGTGGGCGTTCCCCATCAGGTGTGATGTCACTGAAGCCTGCGAGAGCTGTGCCTCACCTTGCCCCACACGCACTTCCTGAGTTTGGAGTTCTGCAGGTCCGGATGGAGACCAAACTAACTGTTTGACTTATAAAGGGAACAGAACAGAGCCACCTAGTGGACGTTTTTTTCAATCACATTAAAAACATATAAAGGTTGAGAATTTTAACAGCAAGTAAATAGCAAAGTTTCTTATAATTACAAATATATTAAAAGTTTAGTTTGGTGACAGGTACTCTTTAATTGAAGGAAAACTCCAATAAAGAACAGACTTTCCAAAGCCTTTAGGGCCCTCCCTTGGCATCAACATCCAATTGTCACTGTCGCTTCTGCATCTTAATACATCCTGAGCTGTGGTGCAGCCACCATCTTCATTTGCTGAAGTGTATGTAAACAAATCACCACCATTAGTGGACACCCTGTGGATAATAAATTTAGAATGGAGGAGATGAAAGGATTATGGAGCACCAATCTCTAAAAGCCAATAGAAAGATGAAAGAATGCAATGGACGTAGTAAAGGCCACAATAATCGTAAACTCGGTTTGCTGCTGTCGTGGATCATTTGGAGCGGGACTCTATTTTTAAAATGTTTTGGTGTCAAATAGATTCTTATTACCCCTCAGTCAACAACTGTTTTATGTTGGCTTCTGTTGGATAATGGAGCAAAGAATAGGCCCAATTTAGGACTTTGTGTCTTTTCACAGGTTCATATTTAAAGTTTTTAGAGAATGGCCATGGGTAATACTACACTATCATTTTTTTATTCTGCTTTTATTTTTGTTGATGACTACCATATAGGTCATACATGTGCACTCTTATTTCTGCTTTTTTCATTAGTACTTACATAAAGAACAAGTACAATTGTTAAGTGACAATATTCAGCCATAATCCATAGACACAAACAAGCAAAGGTACTTGTGTTCATGTAGGGAATAAAACCCTTATCCGTGCACTCTGTAAGGCTTCTATGCACTATATAAACAAGCATTACATAGTGCATTAGAGAAATAACTGTAGTAATAATGACTACTAGTTACTAAGGCAACACATCAAGTCTGTGTATGGAGAATTATTTGTAATGTTCACCTTACTATGAGTGGATGTACATAATCTCAAGAGAAAAAAATCTAAACAATATATTTAGGGCTTCAGCCTCCTCAAAGAAAACTCTCATCCTCAATAAAAACACTCAACATTGTTTGCTACATGAATCATTCTACAACCTTCTTCTGAAGCTGAAAGAGAAAACATTTGCTCTTAAAATTAAAATTATTACAAATAAATCACCAGTAAATGTAAGTTTATGAGTGATCCTGCTTTTAGTTTGTTAAAAAACAAACAAAAAAAAAACAACATTTTTAGCCATTTCTTACAGCTGGAAATTAAAGTAACTTTTTCTATGGAGAAACTTACTCCTTCAAACTCCAGCAAGGTCCAAGTCAGGGTGACAGCGGTTCATACACAGAACCCAAAGCTTTTTGGTTGACTGACTATGCTGTTAGTTTTGTAACTCAACTGAATTGTTATTATTATTTTTAACTTCTTTTTATTCATTTTCTTCACCATTACAATAGAAACAGTTTACACTTCCCGACCCCCCCTTTACAATTCTAATTGACTAGGGCCTCAACAGTTACAATCCCAACAACCTTTCTGAAAACTAAAATGATCAGGGATTTTCCCGCTCATCCCCCAACCCCCCCCCCCATACGAAAGAGAAGAGAGCAGGTGAAGTTAGCTGTGTTAGAGCTGCATTATGCATGTCTCCTCACATGCTCCCCTCCCTCCCAAATTGTTACCTTTAAAGGGGTACTCCGGCCCTAAGGCAAGGCAATCTTGCATTCCACGAGGCCGGAGTATAGTGACATCACGACTCCGCCCCCTTGTGACATCACACCCCGCCCCCGCTATGCAAGTCTATGGGAGGGGGCATGACAAATGCAAGATTGCGGGGGTCCCTAGCAGACATCTTATCCCCTATCCTTAGGATAGATAAGATGTCTTAGGGCTGGAGTACCCCTTTAAAGTGCAACTGTTAGAGGGAAAACAAGGGTATAAATAAGCTATTGGCTAGATACTGCTATCCAGCATATTTCTAGGCATACTTTCTTCACTGTTTTTCCATAAACAATTTTTTTATACTCCTTAGCCCTATCAGTGTAACGATATACGGCTTTTTATGTGCAAATGTGACTTAAGTGTTCAAGGGGGCATTTCCCAGCATGGAAACTACACAGTTCAGTCCATCTCTTCTATATCTAGTCAGTGAAACTAACCCTAACCCTTTTTTGCTGTACTTGGGAGCACCCCCTGTTTTCCTGCTGATGGGTCTACTTTAGCATTGTCTGTGCCCCTCTGAGCTTCTGTCTAATTTTTTACCTTGGCTAGTTTTTTGAACACATATTTATCTACTCCACTGACTCTGTATCTCTTTGCTAGTCGTAAGACGCCACCTGTTACTACTCACAAAGAACAACTACACCAGTACATTCTCGCTTTCCTGGTCCCTACTGGGATTATCCAAAGAACCAATTACAGGTAACCAACCTCTCCTACACAGGGCCAAAAGAGCCCTGGTGTAGGTAATGTATGAATTTCATATTCTCTCACATGACACCCATCAACTAACTGTCTGTGCAAAAACATTCCCTCTCTCTCTTTTTGAAGCTATATGAAGGCATTCACATCCTTTATAAAAAGGAATGTAAAATGTAAGCGCTTTTAATGATTTATTGTGACCAGAAAAGCTGACTACATGAGGAATACATAATAATTATCCATGGCAAGGGAAGATAAATAATGGGAGATTAAAGTATTTGTCATTGATCTGTGGCATTAGAATGTACGAAACAGAAATATGTAGAAATTCCAGCTTCATTTCTTTTGCCTTTTAATTACTCAGTAATTGAGCTGAACTTGTTTAATCTAATGATGTGGAAAGTCTTATTTGTTTTCTCATTATTTTTCCTGCTTTGGTACATTTATTTCTTATAATGTTCTTGAATATAATATGTTCTGATCACATTTTTCAAATTCTAGTGAGATGTTTTATAATATATCTCAATGTTTCTTAAATGGACACGCTCATTATAACTCATTTTTGCTATTGCACTCCTTATGGTAAATAAAACAATCTTTCTAATGTACTTTGTTTAAAAAAAGTGAAGATTTCTATGTTTTTATTTGTGATTAAAAAAAGCTGCCACTTGGTGTCTCCCTACTTGTCCAGAGCACAGACTTTTGCACAGACTATGGACTCCTGCTGGCCTGGCAGAAGTCCAAAATCAGGAAATGCAGTCTGGAGTGCTGAGGGAGTGTGTTTGCAGCCTTATCCAATCATAGCTCATCTCACCTATTGAACTGCTCTGGACTGTGTATAGCGGAGGGAGGGAGGAAGTTATCCCCTGATGTCACGCCTGCCGGGTAACGCCCCTTCCCAGTCTGTGAATCTGACTGAGACTGAGCAGAAAATACAGAGCAATAGCAAGGTAGAAAACTATAAAATAATGAAAATAAAGGCAGGGGATGGTTTATTATTATGGGGCAGTGAACTGGGAGGCTTATAACATTTAACAAGATCATTAGATATACTCTTTAAAGGAGTACTACAGCCATAGACACTTATTCCCTATCTTCAGGATAGTAGATAAGTGTCTGATCGCGGGGGGTCTGACTGCTGGGACCCTGCCGAGATCTACCGTACGGGGACCGAGAATTCTCATAGCCTTGCATGGCTTATGCGCGTGTTGTCGACCTCACTGAGGTCGACAGGCACGCCCCCTCCATGCAGCTCTATGGGAGAGGTGGGGATGCATGAACGCTACATCTCTCCCTCTCCCGTAGAGATACATGGAGGGGTCGTGTTGGCCGCAGCATCATGCAGTGATCATGCTCCATACAGGATATCCTGCGGATAGGGGATAAGTGTCTATGGCTGTGTTAAAAGAAATGTACATTTGTTGCAATTATTAACTAAAAATAACAAATACCATCATGGTCAACTTGCCTCCATTTGATAGCTCATGTGATTCTAAACATTTCTGTAAATCACTCCTAAAAGTGACTCCTTACCCCAGAAAAAAATGCTCAAAAGTCTTAGCCACTGTGTGTCTTCTTTCTCTACAATCTGCTGTCCATGACTTGATAGAAATTCTGTCTCTAGTAACAGACACAGCAAGCCAAACACAGGAAGTGGGGGAAAAGCTTTGCTGGAAAGAAGGGGAGAGAGAAAACTGTGTACCGGCAAGTTGTACCTGTTCTACAGAAGCAAGGTAAAGCAAGGATTCTCTCTAATCTTTAGCAGTAGTTTCAGTGTGTAGTGTAACCAATTCCTTGCTGTGCTGCTTCTGTATGTACACTGTGCTGCCCACGGTGTCTTAACTCCTCTCCCTTTAGTCTGGAGGCTTGTCTTCAGTAGCAGCAGCTCAGTAGTTAGTGTAACTCCTTCCTTTTAGCATTGTTATTTCTTTTATTTCTGCTCACACAACATGTTGCAAAGTCAGTGCATCGGTAACCCATTTTTCATCTTCATGCTTTCTTATTACTGTGTAAATCATCAGTGCAGCGCAGTGCCTGCCTGTCCAGTACACTTTCACCAGCATATATAATGGTGTAGCAGAATGGAGTCTGTGCTATGCTGTGGTTTGACAAGCAACTAAAGTAGAATGTTTCTGTGTAAACTACTGGCAAACAGCCCAATTCTGGTACTGCTTCCTAAAATAAAGAGAATGGTAAATAGATGTGCAACATGGATGGAACTCTCAGGGGCTCAATAACAGCAGTGGGATAACTAAAATCCCCTGGGGACTATTAAAGTGTAAAAAAAAAAAAAGTATAAAATAAAAAAGTAAAAAAAAAAACCTCCCCCAATAAAAAAGTAAAACGTCAGTTTTTCCCATTTTACCCCCCCCCCCCCCAAAAAGCGTTAAAAAAATGTATACACATGTTTGGTATTGCCACGTGTGTAAAAGTCTGAACTATTAAAATATATTGTTAATTATCCTGTACGGTGAACGGCGTAAACGTAAAAAAATGTAAATAAAAAGTCCAAAATTGTCACATTTTATTCCCAAAAAAATTTATAAAAAGTAAAAACTAAGCAAAAGTGGTACTGATAAAAACTATAGATCATGGCGCAAAAAATGAGCCCTCATATCGCCCCATATACAGAAAAATGAAAAAGTTATAGGGGGTCAAAATAGGGCAATTTCAAACATACTAATTTTGTTAAAATGGTTTTAAGCGGTACAATTATAGAAAAGCATATAACATGGGTATCATTTTAATCGTATTGACCCACAGAATAAAGAAAACATGTCATTTTTACCAGAAGGTATACAACGTGAAAACAAAACCTTCCAAAATTTGCCAAATTGCGTTTTTCTTTTCAATTTTCCCACAAAAATAATATTTGTTTGGTTGCGATGTACATTTTATGGTAAAATAAGTGAGGTAATTACAAAGTACAATTGGTGATGCAAAAAACAAGCCCTCATATGGATCTGTGGATGGAAATATAAAAGAGTTATGATTTTTAGAAGGCGAGAAGGAAAAAACGAAAATGGAAAAATAAAATTGGTCTGGTCCTTAAGGCCAAAATGGGCCTGGTCCTTAAGGGGTTAATATAACTAAGCCAGGTAGTTTTTTTTTTTTTTTAAATAAACGGCATGCTTTAAAGGGGTACTCCGGTGCTCACACATCTTATCCCCTATCCAAAGGATAGGGGATAAAATGCCTGATCGCTGGAGTCCCGAAGCTGGGGACGCCCGCAATCATGCACGCGGCACCCCGTTTGTAATCAGT